>NW_024882178.1:0-391693 GCF_019059575.1 Amphibalanus amphitrite
ATTTTGAAAATCCGAGATAGCAGTTCAATTCTGAGTCCTTTCATGCAAAGAAATTGGATCTAGCTTAAAAACTGAGCTCTTGGGAGCGATTGCCGTGGTTCAATGTTTTGCGTCGAAATCGGACGAACATGACGTCACTCTGACGTCATTTCCGGCCGACCTATGGTAGCTACGAAGTTCAAATTTTTACACAAGGTGTCAAATTGATGCAGCCGAAGGTACTGAAAGTTTGGCGTCGATTCGTCAAGCGGTTTGGAAGTTATTGCAGAAAAACGGGAGGGGGGGCTATAAATAGCCCCCCCCCCCAGTGGGGCGCGGGCTAACATGCTGCACGCCGAAAGGAGGATGTTGCCGGGAACAAGCCGCAGTGAGGATCTAACTGCAGTCTGCAGTTGGATCGTCGCGCGGCGCTGCACGGCAAGGACCGGCTCCGCGCCGCGCCTGTCCGGCCCCTCTGAGTGAAATGGACCGAAATGGTGCAGTAAACTGCGTCAAACATGTGTCGGGACCATAACAGAGAGCTCCCGCTCCAGGCTACAAACATGACCGGCTCTATGCATGCAGCTTATGCATTAAATTGCACGTTAGTTATGGAGCCTTCATTGCAACGAATAGGGAATGAGAAAACATTGTGTTACTGCGCAAGCTATAATGGATGTTTTCGCATGGCGTTTAATGCAGAAATAGATTAGCTGACATTCAATGGGACTTGGGACACGAAGTCGACCCTGCAAATTGTAGAAATTCTAGCTACTTTTATTGTTCACATGCGTTATATTAAAAAAAAAAATATATGGCGTACTTCCCTGAACCAATCACGTATCGGACATTCCTTTGGGTACGGCTCTGGACGATATAAAAACTTTCTCCATAGTCAGTAACACAAAACAGCAGTTATTGGCAATGGTACAACTGCCAAATGTAACACGGAGGTACCCTGACAGGTAATTTCAATGAATTAAAGATTAGAAGAAGTGGGACTGAGATGGCCCTCTCGTGTCTAACTGGCCCTCGTCCATGCTAAGTAATTCGGCAGTGACCGAAGTCGTGATGGCATTAATTCATCACCATGTAATTGATGCGCAAAGTTTAGCCCATTAATAGCGAAGTTGGACGCACGGAAAATGGCCAAACGGGTCTCTCACAAGAGTGAAACAATCTATTTCCCCTAACTCCGTGAAAGTATCGCTCTAATGAATTGTCTTGTCGCATTCTTTTGATCACATTCGGTTGATGGTTTGCAGCTCGAAGCCTATCTCATGTCAGAGGCTTCCCCATAGCGCCTCCATTCTTAGCTCGGCACAAAACATGGTCGTCTGATAGTATTTAAAGCTACGTAGCCTAGCAACAAAACATTTATCAATGCATCGAAGCCTGACGAGGGCTCTTACCGGCACTCAAATATATCATAATCATAAAAGTGTTCTGTAGCAGTAACTGACGGAACACAGTCATCTATGTTCCCATTCCAATCCATATAGAGCCCATATCATGGCCAATAGTCGTAGCTGCCTACCTCGGGAGGCATTACGCGGACTATTACCGATCGTAGCAGCGCCGCTTTACCGCTCATTAATACACACAGCGCCGCTGACAAATTGCTACACGTGTCCCAAGCAGGCCGATCGAGTGGGCCGCCGGCGACACTTGTTATTCGGAGCGGTTACCGCGCACGCGACGCGGCTCCATGTAACAATGCCCCCGTGTACGGGCCGTAGGCATTATCGTCACTGTCGCGTGCCGACACCGGTTCCAACAGCCCGGTACGGCCGACAGGCGGCGGCCCGTACCGGCGACCGTTTATTGAACCCGAGCAGGCGATCAGCCACGCGACAATTTGCAGTGTCAGTCTCCCGGGACGCGAATTCCGGAGCCGAGGCAAATTGCTGAAACGCAAGGTGGTTTCAACTTTCAACTTTAATAGAAATTTCTGTTCATGTATGGTATGTAATTGCTTGATGCGTGCGATAAGTTCTGAATTAGCCAACTTCATGTGTTAGGAGAAGTGGGCTTTTACTGTAGGTACCTATTCATGAATTCCTTTAAAGATTTTGCAGGCTACCTTACCCATTCCAAAAGCAAAAATCCACGTTTTACTTGCTGCCACGTGTCTGTATTATTTTCTTCTGCTATTTATTATGTGTCACTAATCAACAGAGCGGCGTCGACACGTCATGCGTTTTGTAGGCGCCTCATGCGTTATACAGACCCGCCCCGCGTCATGCACCACACCGGCTCCACAGACGCCGCGCTGTGAGCAGCCTTCAGGCACATTACTCAGTCGGCGCAGTGGGCCGGGACAGCTCCATCCCCTCCTTCCGACCGACTGGCCGGCCGGCGCCAGTCGCCGCCCACCTCTGACCTGTCGATGCCCTCCGGCGAAATGGATCGCTGTTTTGAAAGCGGCCAACACCTATCCGTTATCCTGCCGACATTCGGAGCGGTTCGGCTGGCCGACAATCGAGCCGCCAATGGAGCCGCTAGATTGCTTCCCACTCCACCGCCCCGGCGGTGAACGCTAACTCTTCCGCGCGCCGGCAAAACACACGCCGATGTAAATAATTCAGCCGTCGATCGGCGTGGTGATATCCCTCAGCCCTCCCCGACCCGCACGGACCACTCAGTAACGGTCAGCTCTAAAAACAGCCGGCCCGCAATCGCCTCAGCACGGCAGCGCCGGCGGTAATAATGTAATCTTCTGTTGCCGTTTTGCACCACTTGGCGTAATATATGTCCGCCATGAACACTGCGGTACGGCTGTGGCGTACGGGTCACACTGCTGTGCAGAGCCGGCCATTCAGGGAGACCCCCTGCGCTGCGCCGACGTTGCCTCCCATGCTGTCTGCTATCGGCAGCGCTGGCGGTCCATCTGTCCTGCTGGAATATCGTGCCGTCGGGCAGCCACTGGGATGCCGGCCGGGTGACAAATGATGAGCAAATGACGGCACCACGCATTAGCCGCGGCCGCTGGCCAGTAACGATACATACAGACGCCGCCGCCAGCTGCGACCCGGCCTGGCGGAGTGGGCGGTGGCGGGGGCGGGGGCGGGGGCGGCACAGTGTGGACGGCCACAGCTGGTAACGGGTAAAGACAGGGGACCGAAATAAGAGTGCCTGTTGTAGCTCAATTAGAGGGCACGGCGGGATCCAACAACCTGCTCAGCAACACAGGGTCCAACGTCGAACCAGCTCAACGGGGTCCAATCATCGAAGCGTGAACTTTCGTGGAAAATATGGATGAGATCATGCAACATGGGATTTTGGCACAGTTCACAATATACACATTGCACAGCTCCCATCGAAGTCACCAAAGAGACAATCGTGACCATCACAAACTTCGACAGCACCCCGCGGAGCGGTTTCTTGTCTCTGGTCTCTCGCCTTTCCTTTGGATTGGCTGCAAGAACACGCCAGAAAATAGCCGCCGGAAAGTTGGACGGAAAATAATGGTTCCGTCACCTGCATAATGTGATTGATTGTAGGTGATATTAAATCGGCTGTTTTGCAATTCCGAACTGCATAATCGAGCTCGCAGACTTTGATCAAAGGTGGCTGGAAAGATGTTATTCAGACTGGTGCTTGTAATTTCAGCTTCAATTTCCTCCTTGGTTAGACTTGTTTTTTGGCGCATATGTTGAGAATGTTTCAAGTAGTTGGCTGTGCAGCATAACAGTGATTCAGCTGTAAACGAAAATACTAATTTGAACCGAGGCAGGCCATGCTACGCTACATTGATTTCAGCCTGCTCACAAAACTTTCCCACGGCGCCCGCAGTGCCATTAGACTCAGACCATAACTTGCGGCAGGATAAATAGCAACTGCTAAGAAAACATACGGCAAAGATCAAATATCATGCATGTGAAAAGCAGCGTGGTAGTTTGCACATGGCATGCTCGATGAAAAGGCTGCTGTTTGTTCTTGTCATACTTTCAGATGGCAGATGTTGAGTATGAGATGACATCATGTGGCAAATGCTGTTAGCTGGCTCTTTGATGTCCGAGATTAGCTATTACATCGGACGGGAAAGGTCACACATCAGACCTCGACACTCTTAGAACTGGCGCACAGGCTGGGCAGAGCAGAGGCAGCGTCGGATGAGTCGAAAGACAGAGTCGTAGAAAGACAGGTCAACGTGCGGCGGAAGCTCACGAGATCAGGCGTCGATATCTGGCCGGTGGAGCGTGATCAGAGGGATTAGGAGCCGATCGGCGGTGGCCGGCCGGCCGCGCGGCGCCTCTCGTCGGTTCAGCGGCGCCGCTCGTCCCCTCCGCGCGCGAGGGGAGCAGCTGCAGGCCCGGGCAGCGTCCCGCCCTCCCCCGTTATGCACATTTCGCCACCGCTTCGATCTGCAGCCGTTGCGCCGCCCGTGGGAAACGATACCAGGCCTGTTTGGCGTGGGTTGCCATAGTAACCGCACAAGGAACGGCCGTTTCAGGCAGCTGCTGACGCGGTAAAAGGGAATATCGGCGCCATGAACGGCCCCAAGTTTGTCACAGTCTGCCGGCGCCCGCACACATTGTGAAACTGGTCAGAAACGCGGCCGGTCGATCGCCTGTAGAGATGCAAAAACACCCCAATGATGAAAGTCAGCACAAGACATTCCCGCGACCTGAAAAAATAACAGCTTCCCTCATGAAAACACCGATCGCTTCCTACAGGCTAGATCTCAAATAAAGGGTGATCTTAGACGAGCCCAGGCCCAGCCGTTCAGTCGCAAAGCTCACGTCTACCGTCAAATCGGCACCGGTCCGAATGTAAGTCCGACGTTCGACCCGCTGGCTTGATATTGGCACCACTGGTGGATAGCCATCTAAAGCCACGATGACGCTTCCCCATTCAGAGTGGATGCGGCAGATATATTATTCGAATCGAGAAGGATGAGCGAATGAAACGGTTTCAGACCATTCACATACGGCTTTGGGATGGACGCCTTGGAATGGATATGGAGGATTGGAAAGGGAGGAACTCGGAGAAACTTTGCCACCAATAGATGCATAGGTAAAACCAAAGATTCTGGTACCTGAACAAACATCAACAAATGTAATGAGGTCATGTATGCTATTCCTCCACAACACCATGCATGTGCAGAAATCTATCATGTGTGCCAGCTGCCAAATGAGCATGACGGCTCAAAACCGACATATTTAATGCAATGCACCTCTAGCAACACTTCACAGCAAATCAATTTGTACCAGATTCAATCGATACTTAACTTCTGATTGAGCAAGGCCGGCACATAACTAAAGTCACCCTTCGGACGGCATAAGCGTCGGATCGAACCTCGCTCGGCGGCCCTGCCGTCTTCTGGCCGGTCGCCTGTAATCATGGTGCAGCGAGCTGACACCTTAATTCGGCCCGCGTCAATGTGGATGGTCATTGCCACGATCGATAACCGATACGCGGCGTGGCCCGATGCCAGTCACTTGGCCGGCGCTCGATCAGGCCGCAGTCCATTCCCGAGGTCCGGCCATCAATTGAAACGTTTCAGCATGACGACTCGATGATGAAATTCAACTCAACGGTACAAACATCACGCGGGGAATGAAAATGGCCGTCATCGAGTAGAGCTGTTCGATATTGTTCGGCAGTAAGCATTAGCTGCGTGCATTATGGATGAGCGATGCACCACAGAAGTTCAATGTCATGCAGTCCTTAACTCGGAACACCATTAGTATTTTCGAGCCACATCCAAAGCCACAATGCACTCTTCAAGCATGCTTTTACAGCGTCATAAATATTACAGGAAAACATAGGCTTTTCAACAAGACGCTGGTTAAATATTCATCGAATTCCAAGAGTAGTCTTATCTAAGTCGTTACCGTGACATGTAAACACTGGCTTTGTCAAATGGAGCTCCGTTATGGTAATCCTGTGTGGTTAACTACTTAGTAGCCCCGCGATAAGTACTCGGTCGCCTGCTATGGCCTACTGCCCTCAATCTAAGTCGTAATTAGACGAAATATTATCACTCGCCATCAGATCAGCAGCAACTGCGATGTTCCCGTCCAAAATACCTCAACTATGCATAGTGACAAGTCCCAGGGGCATGTAGGGTGTAAAACCGCAAGTAACACGCAACCTAAAATGCCCGAGCCCAACAGCCATCGTGTAACGTTTACGATTCGGCAGCTCTACATACAATCGGACACCGCATTTACCTCCCTCTCCCTTGTCTCCACAGGCGCGCGATCGTCACAAACGGCGACGTGCGCGGCACGACCCCGCTGACCGCCCTGCTGCGGCACGACTTCTGGGGCACGCCGCTCGAGCACGCCGGCTCGCACGGCTCGTACCGGCCGCTGACCGTGCTCACGTTCCGCGTGACGCACGCGCTGGTGGGGCTGCGGCCGGCCGCCTATCACGCCACCAGCGTGCTGTTGCACGCGGCGTGCAGCGCGCTGGTGGCCGAGACGGCCGCCGGGCTGTCGGCCGGCCGGCGCGCGGCGCTCCTCTCCGGCGCCCTGTTCGCCGTCCATCCGGTACATGCCGAGGCAGTGGCCGGTCTGGTGGGCCGCGCAGACCTGCTGGCGCTCCTCTTCACCCTCTGCTCGCTGCTCAGCTACGCACGGCAGGCGCGGGCCCGGCGCGCGGCCGGCGGCTGGGGCTCCCCCGAGCGGCGGTGGCTGGCCGCCGCGCTCGGCTCTGCCGTGCTGGCCGTGCTCTGTAAGGAGCAGGGTATCGCGGCGCTGCCCCTCTGTCTGCTGTACGACGTCTGGGTGAACAGCAGGATCAGCCTGACGGCGCTCATCACCAGCAGACTGCAGGTACGGAGCGAGAGGGTGGTCAGGGGAGAGGGTCGACTGACTTGGAGCCGACCGACTGAGGTGTGTCAGTGGACACTCATTCAGAGCCTAAATCGGTGTCCTCTCATTCCGAGTGACCCATGAAAAGTCGCTGCCAGATTATGGTATAAAACAGCTTGCGGGTCATCGAATTGGCTATAAAATGCTAGGTAACGTAGGTACTTATAGCGATACATTCGCAAAAATTATAGCACGGGCTAAATACGGCGCCAGTCGACTTCCTAGTAATCCAGGGGATCGTAACAAGTTACTACCCAACTTAGTCCATGAGCAGCTTTATTCACCGTCGATTAAACATAATGGCGTCAGAACATCTGCTGAAATGAGCTAAAACTTTGCCTAAGCGCCAATTTATCCGGGTATTTAAAGCCTACGACACAATGTGGGATGAGATTGAATGCAGCGGAACGATTATTTTAATGCTTTCCTATAATACGTGTACGGAAAATGCACTCCAAACACGAGCTTTTATGCGATTGATTCGCATGGAACTTTATCGGTTATGGCATTTAAAATCTCGAACGCATTTTAGGACTGTTTTGCATACATTGTCATACAGTAGAATGTTTCTTATTGAAACAGATCAAATAACTTGATAATGATAACTTCATTTTATGAAAACTGAAGATGCATATAGTAAAGGTATCACCAAAGAGTAGCGTTTCGCTAACCCAAGCGCCTTAAACTGCAGATTACCCAGAGCTCACGCTCCAAACGCCTGTTACGTTTCAGGACAAGCGGCTGCAGCGGCTGCGCCAGTGCTGCGCGCTGGTGGCGCTGGCCTGCTGCGCGCTGCTGACCGCGCGCCTGTCCCTGCTGCGCGGCCGGCTGCCCTGGTTCTCGGCCGCTGATAACCCGGTGGCGTCGTGCGACAGCCGTCTGAGCCGGGCACTGACCCTGCTGCACCTGCCGGTGGTCTCTGCCGGTCTGCTGCTGCTGCCCAGCCAGCTCAGCTACGACTGGGCCGAGACGGCCGTGCCGCTCATCACACAGTTGGGCGATCTCAGGAACGTCGTCTCGGCCGTGTTTTATGTCGGCCTGGCGGTCATGTTTTACGCAGCGTGTCATCCTTTTTCTGACACCAGTTCAGCTAGCAGCAGCATCAACGTCAACCACAACAACAACACCGTAAAGAGAACGGCAGACACGGGCGCAGACAACCCGGGCCGAGCGTCTCTGCTGTTCGCGCTCAGTTTCGCCGTGCTCATGTTTCTTCCTGCCAGCAATCTGTTCTTCTACGTGGGCTTTCTGGTGGCGGAGCGGGCCCTGTACGCCCCCTCAGTGGGGTTCTGTCTGCTGGTGGGCGCCGGACTGGCTCTGGCGGAGTCCCGCTGGCGCCGGATAGGGCCCACACTCAGTGTGCTGCTTCTGGCCGTGCTGGCGGCGAGAACTGTGGTCAGAAACCAGGACTGGCGAGACGACAGGGCCCTCTACACCGCTGGCATCCGACACTCACCGGCCAAATGTGAGTGAAATTATCGAGTGAACAGGTGCGCTTTACATGGAGTGGGATTTAATTATAAATATCGTTTCATTGTCATTTAACAGATGATAGTGGCTCGTTCCCTTGTAGGCAATTACATTGCCTTTGCTAAGCACATCGATTTCAAAGAATGCCGCCCTTTCTTCGGAACAAACTGTCGAGTTGTTCTCAACGGTTTGGAAACTAAAGGCTAAACGCTGGGCGTGCCGTCCAGCTATAAACAAAGACGAACGAAATCTTTAGGATCAACTTGAGATGAAGCTGCCTGGATGAACAGCAACGCTTTGACATTTTACTGTCAGAAGCGAAACGAAACCGTACGGAGCGCCCTACTCTCGAGCTAAGCCGGCCCCGCAGAGTATGGAACCCCACTGTGCTTTTATGACGCGGAAGCGGCTCGGGTTAGCGTTTTCCCTGATTCCCTGCAGTCGCCGGCTGCCGCGCCGCGTCTCTCTTTGAATGGCTCTCCGTTGACTGACATTGTTCGTTGCAGCGCTGGGCAACCTGGCCACCATTCTGGCTAGCCAGGGTCGTCTGGAGCAGGCGGAGAGGGCTTACCGGGCGGCGCTCTCGGTCCGAGGGAACATGGCAGACGTCCACTATAACCTGTGAGTTACCGACGGTGCTGCGCCGATTGGGCGGGCGGCGAGAGAGCCAGAGCGGGACGATTGGAAGGGGGGAGAGTGAGAGAGTGAGAGAGAGAGAGAGAGAGAGAGAGAGAGAGAGAGAGAGAGAGAGAAGGCAGATAGAAAGAGAGAGAAAGAGAGAGATAGATAGATAGAGAGAGAGAGAGAGAGAGAGAGAGAGAGAGAGAGAGAGAGAGAGAGGGCGGGAGGGGCGGGGGAGGGAGAGTCCGGCCTCGCAATACACAGGAGGGAGCCACTTCTGTGAGTGGCATCCGCTGCGAAGTCAGCAGGTAAACAGGGACAGTCGGAAGCCGTAATAGGATTACGGTATCCGGGGACCGGGCTCGGCCATTACGTGGGAGTCGGAGCTGCTGACTCGGCTGACCTGTTTGCCGGCTATTCAGCAATTCGACAACTCACTTAGACTCTGCTGTAGAACAATCATTTCGGAGAGAGACGTAGCTAAAGACATTGCGCACATAAACAAGCTGCAAAATCATCATGTCTTAACCCGCGCCCCACTGGGGGGGGCTATTTATAGCCCCCCTCCCGTTTTTCTGCAATAACTTCCACACCGCTTGACGTATCGACGCCAAACTTTCAGTACCTTAGGCTGCATCAATTTGACACCTTGTGTCAAAATTTGAACTTCGTACCTACTATAGGTCGGCCGGAAATGACGTCAGAGTGACGTCATGTTCGGCCGATTTCGACGCAAAACATTGAACCACGGCAATCGCTCCCAAGAGCTCAGTTTTTAAGCTAGATCCAATTTCTTTGCATGAGAGGACTCAGAATAGATTGCGCTATCAAACTGCTATCTCGGATTTTCGAAATTTTGAAAATTTCGAAAATTTTATATAATAATATCCAAAATTTATATTTTCACATTTTTTTCAAAAAGTTTCTGACTTTTCGAAAAAAACGGAATATATGTGATAGAACGCATTATTATGACTAATTCTAGCAAGTTTTAGCTAAATATCTTCAAAAATGGCCAAGTTTTACGCATTATTGCAAAAATTCACAATTATTAATTTTTCAAATCAATTTTTCAGCACGTATTTGACATCGTACGCCAATATAAATAGCACCATCGTGTTCCTGAGCTCAAACTGCATCCAATAGACACCTTTTTTGTTAAAAAATTTTAACTTCAAAATTTGACCTTTTTTTACCTGAAAGTGACCTAACATAAGCTAAATTCGACTCAAAATGACCTCGAATAACACAGACGACATCAAATTCGAAATCTCTGACCTAAATGGACCATAAAACATGTGTCACGTGACCGACGCATGATATAATATTTTCGTGACCTGTGATGACCTGACCTTGACCTGAAAATCAAAGTACAAGTTTGGTACCCTCAGGGTAACTAGAGCATCTGTTCCCGAGTGTGTGATCCAAAAATGAGCCTGGTCTGACTTGTAAGACGGCGGCCAGAGCCCAAAACGTGATCAAGCCAAAATGCTAATAATATTTACTTTGACCTGACCTGTGACGTCATCGGTGACCTCGAGGTCAATGAAATTAGGTTTCGCTCGACAGTTTTTCCGGGGCTATCAGACGCCGTTTGAATTTTGACAATCGGCCCAGTAGTTTCGGAGTTAGGAGGGGGGGCTATGAATAGCCCCCCCCCCCCCCCCCAGTAGGGCGTGTTATACGCAGACCCCAGTGGGGCGCGGGTTAAGAACCGGTCATTAGCTCAATGGAATTCGTAATTTGTTTTCGGCACGTCACGGAGATTTTCTAATATGAATTCTAAAATATCAGTGACATTACGGCCTCACAAAATGCACGGAACCTCACAGTCATGCACAGATAAAAGTACATATAAGTGCAGGGCACTCACGTTACGTTTTTTTTCACAGTCATTTACTTGCAATATTCTCAATTCTAAAGGGTAGAGGTAGAATTTCAAATAAAACATCAGAAGTTGTTCAACCGACGCGGCGCCCTGTGGAGTCCATCCAGCCCGAGCATATCACCTGTACTGGTAGACTGTGCCGCTGAACACCGGTGCCGCGCGGCATAGTATACCTCCCAGGCATCACCGTGAGCCGCCCGCCGAGCCGCGCTGGCGCTGCTCCGCTCCATCACCGCGCCGCACCTCCCCAACAACACCGTCGGCTGTTTTAACATCAGCTAATACAGTTTGCAGCCGACCGTGTCGGCGCGCCGTTGAGCCGCGCTTGTGTACGCTCCCCCGCTGTGTATAACCCGTCCGGGGCTGGCATTCGATTAGTGTCACAGCGCCGCGCGCCCCCGTCCCGGGGGACTCATCTCACTGTGCTCGGCGCTGTTCCGTCAACGGACCGAAATGACACTCACACACGTGAAATGACTCAGTCCCGGGCTCATTTGGCCAAAATTACATTACGGATGCGCGCGGTGTGGGCTGGAAGTACACGGCAAAAACGGTACTGTGCTCGCGAGGGTCTCCTAATGCCATCTTGGTGCAGCGGTGCAAAGTAATTGCGATCGATACTCACTGATGTTTTGTTTCGTTTGCAGAGGAAACCTTTTATACTCGCAAGGAAAGTACCGTCAGTCAGCAGCCTGCTACCAAGATGCGGTCGGATATCGACGACAATTTGCTCGTAAGTTTACGTATTTTTTGCTCATGTTGGTAAAGCTCTAAATGGGTTGTAAATCCTGCTGGGTACGTTTGATATGTTCGCTACTGTGAAGAGATGACATTGCAATACGAGCTTCTCATAACGATATAATACATGAACAAACATTTCATTCCTCAACAGAATATGAACGGAAGTAACACGAAGTACTTTTTACCTTTTCAGAAGCCTACCTCAATTTGGCTCACGCCCATCTGAAGCTAGGCCAGTCTGTGTTGGCTCGACAAGTGCTGCTGGCCTGTCGTGATCTGCACGGGTCGCGAATACGTGACCCCCGGTCACACACCTCAGCCAAGGTCGGCTGTCTGGTGGAGCTCGGTCGGCTGTACGCGGAGGAGGACAAGGACCCACCGCTGGCCCTCAAACAGTACCTCCTGGCACTCGGTCTTGCTCCCGAAGGCTACAACAAGGAGGTAAGCATGCAGCTGTCTTAGGTTTAATAAAATATGTCTTATTATTACTTCGCCTGAATAGCATGCATTTTAGCGCTGCTGTAAAAAAAAAATCATGGAAATGGATAATGAGAAGTGAACTAGGCGGCCGTATATAGCTTGCCCCAGGGCGCCCAACGAAATAGTGCACCGTTAAAAGCTTTCCAGCTGAAATATTCCACCCTGGCATTCCAAAACATCGCATGTTTATTTTTGCACAGTAAATCAAGACCGATTGAGTGGTGCAGCTTATCACTCATCCGAGCAAGGTCGGTAACCAAAACTTCATAATGCATACCATAGAAGCTCTCAATAAATAGAACAAATCTCTTACTCCTCACTGAAGAACCAAACACTCTCTTTTGGTGAAGAGTCGGTTTTCTAAAATTCCTTTCGCGATGGCCGCGAGGTTGTCTCAACCGGGCTGCATATCTGGCAATCCGGCTTATTGAGCGATCAGTCGGCTGCCGCCGGCAGAGCAACAGCTGCGACGGAAAGAGGAAGGGAGGGGGACCGGCCTCGGCGCTCCGACCGCTCCGCTCCCCAACAAAACCCATCCGTCTCAACCGGCCGCGGTAGCAGAGGCGGCGGGGACGGTGGAGCTGCCGGTGGTAACAGTTTAAACGCGGGCGATAGTCGCCGTGGCAGTGGCACTGGCGATGGCAGTGGCGGTGGCAGTGGCACTGCAGGCGGTGACGATGATGACGTCAATATTGACAACTGTTGCTAGCAGAGAACCCATCTGTCTCACGGATCAGACCAATATGGCCAGCCGGTGTGTCACAAATTACGTTAGAGCCGGCGATAACGATGTCACCGACCGTTGACACATGTCACCGCTTTGTTACCGGCGCCAGCCTCGACACGACAGCCGCGTCCTGAACAACTTTGTAATGTCCGAACTTTGGGCTGCTCAGTGTGTTACTGTCGAGCGGTGCAAAACAAACACTTCAGGATGAAGTAGGCTTTGTAAGTCACTCAGCGACTGTAAAGCCGACAGATGTTCGTTTATTCCGCATCTTCTCATGCATTTTTCGTTTATCTCGTTCATCCTTTTATATAGTATGTATTCTGGGTCTGCAAGCCAGGTCGGCAAAATTGAGCACTTTCCATTCTCCCAGAGCTCCGTCGTCTGACCTTTCACCCATCTGAGACCGAGCCTTGCTGATCTACGGGTTCAAGGTTCCATCTGCGCTAAGTGTGATGTGATGTTCGGTAAACGCCGTGCAGACGCCAGCCGTGGAAGCCGGGAGTGAGCCGCATATGCAGCGTCCGGCCGGCGGGCGGTCTGGGCGGGGGCGCGGGCGGTGCCGCCCGGAGAGTGGTGCCGCTATTTACGTTGGACGACATGGCTTCGCTTTCAGACCATCTATAACCTGATCGGAGAGGCTCAGTACCGCATGGCAAACTACGAGGAAGCCGAGAGCTGGTTCAAGAAGGCGCTGGAAATCCAGCCCGCCATGGTGCACGCTCACCTGTTCTACGGAAAAATGCTCGCCAAAAATGTAAGTGGCTAACAGACTACGCATGACTATTGGGCATTTACGATAGTAAATTTAATCTTATCCTTTTGCAAGAAACCCAGCTGGGAGAAATAAGCTGGTTTTGTTTTATAATGAACGCCGTTGCTGTGTTTGCGTTCTCGCAATATTACTCAACTTCGTGCACGCCATTGTTGCTTCTATCCAACGAAATAACATCAAACATCCCTACGGTGTTCCCAAAGCAGCCCTTTGAAACACAGTGTGACAAAGATGACACAGTTCCTGAAGCGCTTCTTGCCCGCGCTGGGAGCGTGTTTCTGATGGTCCCTTTGCATACTGCATGTGACAAGATAATGTACCCCGCGTCTCTCGCGAGCAGAGTTGAATAATGTGAATATGCAATATGCATCTTTACCACACAGTGCAATGTAGCTAAACGCTTTATGCATGTGTTGAAGCGTGCAGAGACACATCGCTGGTAAATATCATCAGATTAAGGAGTGTTCTAGCCCGACTATCTCTTAGCTCTGTTACCAGAGTTCGTTTTTTCTATTTTACCATCCGATCTTGTTTCAGAAAACTCGCGTAGACGAGGCAGAGGGCTGGTTTCACCGAGCGCAAACAACAGCGCCGAACAACTATGTTGTCTACCTTCATTACGGTGAGTTTGTTTGCACAAACTATTGAAACATATTTAAAAATGTAAGAGGTGGCAAAAAATGATATTGTTAATTCCTACGGTTCTTATAAGGATAACTTGACGTCACTGATAGCATGGTTTTCAATGAGCTGCTTGATCTGTTTCTAACTACGGTTGGCAGTGACTGTTTTATGTTTGCATTCACCTCTTCCCACCACCATGCCCTCTCCAATGGAACCAGCTAAGCTCTAACTTTGCTTCCCTGCAATTCCAGGCCAGTTCCTGTATGAGACGGGCCGGCTGCGCGAGGCAGCTGCTGTGTATGTGCGCGGCACTGAGCTGGCGCCCAGCGAGTATGACCTGACCTTCAACCTGGCTAACGTGTACCGCGAGTTGGGACGCTACCAGCAGGCCGAGGACTTCTACCGGCGAGCGGCGCGCATCCGACCCGAGGTATGGCCGCGCTGTGCGCAGGACGGTTCTGGTCTAATTAGAGGAGCAGAAATGGTTTCTTTTTATACCGACTTTTATATTTTTCCGTGGCATATTATTACAGAAAATATCTTGTTATCCTAAAACAGATACAATAATTCGAATACATACCTATGTCTGACAAGTTTCAAAATCGTTCGAAGCTGTTAGCTGCCCATTGTCACTAATTCATTGCTACTGATTAGTTGCTAATTATCAATCGCGCACTCACTCAATGTCCACTCCCAATGACCCAATGTCTATCAACCAATCGATCCACTAAAGTGACACGCTAGCAGAGCCAGTCTGTCGCAACTCATACTTCACCGGGCTCTTTGTAAAACAACCTGTCTGACACCGCATCTCTGTCCTCAGGACGTGCAAAGCCACCGTAACCTGGGCGCCATTCTGCACCTAACCGGCCAGCTGCGGGAGGCCGAGGCCGCCTACCTGACCGCGCTGCGTCTCAGTCCCGGTGATCACGTGACCGAGGTCAACCTGGAGCGTCTCTACAACGTCATGGAGAGGCACGACCTGCAGCCAAGAGACGCGACCCCTGAGCGACGTGAACGCAGAGCGCGGTCAGCCGCCAACGGCACATGACCTCGGCCCTGACCGCGGCCTTGGGCTGTTGTCGATCGGGCGACGGGCCAGCGACGATAGAGGGAGGGAGATGCGGTCCAGCAGCTCCCTCGCCCCGCCGACCGATCTCTGGCGTCACACGGTCGAGAGTTATACGTTGAATCCTGCATTCCTGGCTCATTGTTGTGCCTGATACCGAGGGCGAGAGGTGGAGCTACCGACCAGCCCCACCGGATCGCCACTATGATCTCAGAATGAACGCGTTGTTTGTCGATCAGTATTGCCCTCCCGGTTGAGAGCGACGTGAAATCGACCGCACACAGAGAGAGTGTTGATCTTGTTCCCCATATCTAATGTGATGATCGTATCGGACGGTGGATAACTATTTTATCAACGTGTTGTTCTTGCAATGTAATACATCTATTGATGGTTGACAAACTGTATTGAGGTGCAGAATGCTCACGCCGATTCTCTCGACCGCTTGATAAGTCACTGAATGATCAGATTATGCAACAATACTTTAGGTAAACGTATTATGAACACCATTTTAACAGGTTATCATAAAATCAAAAGAAAGACAGAAATCAAATACAATATCCATTCTTCCAATTTTTATCTACATCAACATAAACATTGTGTAAGATTAAACCCAATCCATAGCTTAGATTTTTCAGCATAACCATTTATACAACGTCTGACGCCGTCAACTGACCTATGAACAGCTGTGTCACATTGGTCTCCGGGTCGAGCCCATTCTGGGCTTCTCCGAATAGCCGACATCTCTGCAACGCTCGAGCCCTCTCGGGGACCACCAGGCCAGTCGACTCCTCTGCCGAGACGCCCTGGCAACCCGATGACAGCTGCCAATGATGGATGTCGTTTTTGTTTGCCGCTGGCACTATTTGTATTCGGTTTACTATCGACCGAGACGCTCGTTAGCGCCCGTTGGCGTCGTCTATCAGCGCCGAGGGGGCGTGGTCGGGGGGGGGGGCGTGGCCAGCGGCGGTGACAGACGAGTCGACCCATCCAGCCGGACGGAACACCTCCCGGGCAGAGCCGTCGACCGGAAACGGCGATACCGATCGATGAGTCGAGCCGACACAGAAACCGGAAACGACACCAAATGTCCGCCGCTGAATGGTGCCGAAAGATGGACAGACGTGTCGACAGCGAGACGGGAAGATGTTGCGTCAAATGATACCGGCATCGTCGTGATAATACTGCAGGAGGTGACGAATGATGTATGGAACGTTGAGGGGTATGCATTTGCAGCTCTGGAAAGAACAAATCATGGGTGTGCGTGAACGATTTCAATATCTGCTTTGATACTTATTTTACCAAACGTTTACGAGAATGACATCAAGTTTCTGTCCCTTTTTTGATTTGTGATAAATCGTGAAAGTCGTGAAAACATAGCAAAACTAATAAGACACTGTTCCTTTTCTGGCGCATTAAGAAGCTGCCTATCCAACCTTAGGAAAATGCGAACAAGGGCATTTCATGTATCTGATTTGCTTAGGCAGAAACAAGCTCTAGTCAGCCTTCCACTTCGGCGATTCTACTGATCGTTCTCAAAATACGATAGCAGCTGCACGTCAGATCAACATGTTTGGCTCGGAACACTATCCAATTTGGTTGCAAACACTTCAGCTTAACATGATACACCGAGACTACAGACTGCCTAAAATCAATGCAATGTATGTGGATGCACAACAACGGGCCCAGAAACGTAATGGAAGGACTGCTGGCCTCGTGGGGCATGACGCTTTGGTATTGCGCAATGCTGAATAGTTAAATATCGACGTGAATATATACAAAAATATACAAGTCACTCCATGGAAAAGTGGCCTTACTTATGCTTGTATACGCATTGCATAGGATAACTGCATGCAATACATACCTACCGATGATACATACCTCGTGATGCCTTGAGAAGATTTTGTGTAAGATCGCTGTATCTGGGAATGGTTTCTCGCAGCATACTTGCATCCAGTGATGTCGATTTTGTATGCACTTCATTTATCAGAAACATGCTAAGTGGAATACACGTAATGATCGCTATTCGCTATGCTATTCCAGAGAAGTATGCGGCGAGATATTAAACTGCTCCGTTCCACAGCCCAGAGAACGTGCTGGACCAAAAGTGGATCTGCAGGGCGTCACCAAAGGGATGACTTGGAAATTGAATCCACTCCTTTCGGCGATAAGCGCGGGAGGATAGAGGAATTCGAGTGCGCCGTCTCAAGTTACGACCTAGTAATTTATTTCCAATGAGCCATTTCAACAAAATGTGGGCTTCGACAATAATCGAGCGAATATTTCAGAGGATTTGAAAAGATTCTGCCTTCATATAAGAAAAGATTCAAAAGGATACCCCAAATTATCCCATCTTATACATTCCAATATCTTAGAATGTTCAATGTCCATTGCATTACGAGATCATCCTTGCAGTCATATGCGTATGTTGAGCTGTAAAAAACGCATGTCGCGACCACCTGCCAGAAGGAATCAGAAATTGCCATACATGCATGCCTGCCGGATTTGAATGAAAGCGTACCTTTGCATATCGTATACGCATATATCTTCATATTGTATGCAAATTTTACTGTAGAACAAGTTCACCAAATTCACAACAAACCGACCATTCAACAAAAGACTTCAGATCAGTGCAGGAACAAAGTGACTATTTCTCAATGTCTCCCTGGTCCCCTTCCCCTCACCCCACGTGGGGCACCCCCGGCGGCCGGTGCCGATACGATCTGCCGACCTCCGGACGGTGACAGGTCGCCAGCCGTTCCCGCTATTTATCGAAATGTTTGCCGGGGGCGCACCATCAAATCGGTTAAAAATGGCGCCAACTGCAGCTGCTCGCGGCGGCGGCGGCGCCGACCCTAAATCGCCGCCCGATCCAGCTGTCCGCAGACGGCGGCGGCGGCGGCGGCGGCGGCGGCTCAGGTCGACGCAGTTTCGTCCGCCGGTGCTGACCGGCCCGGTGGGAACAGACCGGCTGGACCGCCAGCCGCCGGATCAGCTGTCTTCGCCCCACGGAGAAACCGGCAGACGCCAAATGGCACCGGCTTTGTTCGAGCTCGACTGTCTGCGAGGCGTTAGAACCCAAGTTTCACAGTAAACATAAACTACCCTCATCTGGCCTGTCTGGCTGTCGGAGGCGGCGCGGCGGGTTTCCTCTCCCTGCGGTGGTTTCTCCGCCGATATCTGGGAGCGCCGTGCGCGGTGAATGGAGACCGGCAGAGGCCATTCCGCCGTCTATACCGGGCCGGCGCGCTCGGCGGAAGCCGGCCGTAATCGAACGCCGAGCCGAGGAGACTGGGCCGTATCCCCAGAGTAATTACCACACCACAAACATGCCTGCGTCGAGAGAATGAGCCCGCAGGCCCGCAGGAGTTCCCCCGGGGACGCCTGTTTATCTTTTATTTATACCACGAGGCACATAATTCGGATCCGGTTGATCACAGAAGCAGGAAAAGATGAGGAACAGGAATGTCGATTCGTACGCTGAAAAGCGCGTAACTTTGTTATGGTTGATACTTGATAGTGTCTTGCTGTACGAAACCGAATTTATGAGACTAAATATTCGGTTATAAGCATCTATTTTTGTTTAACTTCAACCAGTTTTACCGAAAGCACGAGAAGGAAACCTCAAACGGCACAAACATCATGTTAGGTATGCATTAACACACTAGCTTTTTCCTTTCTATTCTTTCTATTATCCCTGGGAGACGTTTGCTCAGTCTTTCCCAGGACGTTGATGACTCTGCGTCTGTTCATCTAGAGCAGGGGTCGGCAAATGGTGGGGCATGCCCCCTTTGGGGGTAATGGAGCCCTTTCGGTGGGGGTAATGAGGGATTCTGAGAAAGCCTATCTTTTTAGAGTTTGTAGCTCCAGTGATGGAGCCATCGTGACTGTTGCATCCCAGGGTTCAAAGGTTAGCCCAGGCCAAAGGCACAGCACACTATTGATTAGATACCAATTTTCACGTACCTGCTCGCCTCACCATCTCACCCCTCCGTACAGTCGTTCAAAAGCAGCTGCAACTTTTAACCGTCGCCCGTCTGTTGGCGTTTCAACAGCCGCTAACGTAAGGGGGAGGGGTCGATCGGACCCCCGCGGCCTCTCGGACTCTGATATGGAGCTGTGCATAAAAAAGACGAGCGGGCTACCCGTGACCATAGGAAGCCGCTGCTGCCCATTTTTAAGGTCCTTGGTCATTCCGTCTCATTCAAGAGGGCAATGATAAGTGTCGAGAAAATCGGGACCCGCTATAACTTCTTGAAGTGAGATTTTATGGCTCAAGATGATCTCCAGAAAAAGCTCATAAGCCAACGGTCATTATGGGTCCAGAGGCCAGTTTTACCAACAGAAAAATAGCCGCCTGCCGGAATTTTTGCCTAAAGATCGTTTCACATATGGAGCGTAAACGGTAAAGCCCTATCCGCTTACGAGCCCATCGCGTTTACGCTCCGTATGTGAAGCGGTCTTGAGGCAAAAATTCCGGCAGGCGGTTATTTTTCTGTTGGTAAAACTGGTCTCAGGTCATGATATTTTCCGGGCTGGTGAAAAAAAAAATGATGGGCTCGAGGGTACAATTTGGTCGTGATCCAATGCCTTTTACGTGAGCTTTTAACGAAAAACCACCCGCCGCCCCTATACGTACAAGGGTTAAATGGGATATAGCATAGGCGGCGGAACGGGGAGGGCACCGGGGCACCGTGCACCCTTTGATTTTTGCATTTTAACATTAGCCCTATGGGCGTTGCATGGAAAGAATGGGACCAAAAGTCGGCAGTGCTCCCCCCCCTCCCCCTTAATTGAAGGTGTTCCGCCGCTAATGAGATATAGGCATTAAATGTTTTGTGGAGGTAGTGTCATGTTTTAAATTTGATGCATTGGAAATGCACAAATACCCAAAGAGTTCCAGGACGGTATGGAATTTCAGTAAACATAGTTGTGTCAGCAATGGGGTCTGGTAGGTGGGGGTAATGGCCCTGCCTGGCGCCCAAAAAGGGGGCACGACCCCGAATGACCTGCCGACCACTGATCTAGAGGCTCATCAGCGCTATTGGTGGCTCCGACGGCAGCCACTCACCTCTGAACAGAAGGGAGCATAACAGACACCCTACGGGTACTCCCGACCCCGCCGCACAAGTACGTGTTTAGCGGAGGAGATCGGCAGCGCAGACCATTTCTTTTCTTCCCCTCGCCCTACCGCTCGTCCACACCCTCTCCCCTATCTTTATCCCTCTGGCAAGATGGCAGGGCAGCCACATTCCCTCTCCAGCCCACTGGCAAGGTGGTAGGGCGGCCACAGGCAGGACGGGACCGCGGCCACGTAAATGGACCATTTGGTTTATGTAGTGGCAATTTGCCCCACCCGGAGCCGGCTAGGACCGGGCAGATTAAACCGAAGCGGTCTCTAAGACCTGGCCGCTCCACGTCGAGTCTGACATATCGTGCCGCTAAATACCTCGGCGCCGGGCCGCTGTTCACAGAACAGGTGACGTTTAACGTGTGGACTCGCTAAACACCAGACAGTGGCGCGCTGAAAGCCTCTTAACATACATTATAAATGCATTTGGACTATGATTCTAATCTCTCGTTAAGCTGCAAGACAAGACGCTCAAGCACACGTGAATATTGAATTTGTTCATTTCTGAGCTGGATGGAGAGCTTCTAAACTAGAGCCCTTGAGTGTCTTACTGAACCACTAGAAAACTAAATAAAAGGCGGTATTCTATTAATGCTTTCAACTGTAACGAGCTCAAAATCGCTGAGCTTAGTTCCATACGACCTCACAATCATCTTACCCAACTGAGTATGTATCAGCCAAAACATACTGATTCTTACTTTAGACTTAACGGGGGTCGAATGCTCGAATACAACGAGCTTGATTCAAAGACGCGTTTCTTGCACTTTGTTCTTATTTCTTGCAACAACCGGAAGCCTTTTCAGTCACTGACTCTAGCTTCTCCCGCTATTCCTTCATTTCTACCAAGCGGAGTCGAAGCCCCTGAGCTGTGGCTCACAGTTGACTCGATTCGGATCGGGGACCATCCACCAGCGTCCCTGGGAGCGGGAGTGACGCCCGCGCGGTCAGAAGTCGCCGGATCCGCTCCCTGTCCCCTCATTAGTCTAAAAGCGATCGACCCGCCCGGCCCGGCCCGGCGCAGCGGCGGCCCCCGCGCTCCTCTCCATGACACGACACAAGGCCGGGGCCAGAGGGACTGTCCGACAACAGACGAGGTACTGCGATGATGGGATCAATGAAAGTGGAAAATGTCTACATATGTTTAAGAGGCTTCCGTGGTCACCGGTTATTATATGTACATTGTACATACCATACGTTGCTGTAGACATTTAATTTTGGTTTGAGATGTCTTTGCGCAAGACGGACAGCGGGTAACAGTTTAGACGCTTGGACAGAGCGATGCGACGCTTCCTAAAATATGTATGCTTTCAATCTGTATGCTTTCGACCAACATGTAAAGCAAACACTGCACATTTATCAAATTGATATAATGTTCTCGTCATTATCAAAGACCCCAAGTGACGCGGCCGAGCCGACCCGGTCTTGCAAGGTCTCTCTCCCGTGGCCCACATACCCTGTTCCGTCCACTCGCTAATTGCCGCCGTGACCATCCTTCCGGCCAAGATCGGGTGGCTTTTCGGGCGTGACCGCTGTGTCCCCGAGGGCGTGGTCCCCCTCCCCTCCCTCTCTTCCGCCGAGGTCGAGGGTAGGGGACGTCTCCCCAGGGGACGCCGCCGGCAGTCCCCGTGGCCAGTCTCCGTGGGACAGAGCAGGGAGAGGTCATTGCTGAACCCTGCAGGGACGCCGGTTAGAGGAGAGAGAGAGAGAGAGAGAGAGGAGAGAGAGAGAGAGAGAGAGAGGGAGAGAGAGAGAGAGAGAGAGAGAGAGGAGAGCGAGAGAGAGGAGAGAGAGAGCTGGGGAGAGGAACAGAGGACGGCAGGATATGTGGAGACTATCTGGTCACACCGCAATCCAGTTAGAGAAATGCAATTTACGGTGTCGCCAGTCACTTTTAGCATTCCTGATGGCTCGCCATTCTCGCTGGATTACTGATGCCAGCAGTGCACTGCCAGTGCAGGCGGGTATATTGCTGGAATGGCTGAGGACTGAGCCTGAGATATGTCGGAATTTCCGGAGAGCAGACGCTTTTCGGGAAAGCTGGCAGCAAACCAGATTCCTGACTAGATTATACGCATATTTTCCTCAGATAGGATAAAATCGGTGTGCATCTGACAGATATTGGATAAGCCAATTGAGTAGATCCCATTTTCTCATGTGGGACTCTGCTGCCACCGTGACTCGCGCTGAAAGGTTTCATGAAGATTGCCTGGGGGAATCCACTGCGATGTTCATGTGAATTTAGCAAGAAGCACTCGTTGACATACATGTAATTCGGACATCTTTTTTTTCATTTTGACGCACAGAAATCTCCATTGCGCTCAAACAGCATTTCAGCTTCCGATATCAGCAACAGCATCTTACCATTTTCCAGCTGGAATTATTCTTACCAGCTCATTGAGATGCATCAGCAAACAGCAGAGTGCAGATTTCCTTCTCACCTTTAAACCATGCGCGCTTATGGTGAACGCACCCATGATCCCGTCCCATATATCAAACAATGAAGAAGGATCCGGTATAATTATGCGCTGATCAGCGGGAATTACCGTTAATTGGAGTGCCGTTTTCGATCACCGATGTAGGGAAGTCTGGGTAACGAGCCGCACGTCTCATCTGCATGTCATCTGCATAGCGCTGCATGCGAGAACGGGTGCCGGCCGCGTCATCAATTCATCAGCCTGACGGATGACGGTCCCGGTGGTGCACTGTCCGCAGTTCCCCCCTCCCCGGCCCTTCGGGCACCACACTGCTGCCCCAGCTGTGGTGGTGCGGCTCTCGCCGGCTATACCATTGCTTGGCCGGGGCGTGATATGCATGCAGAAGTAAAATAAACTCCGAAACCAACTGCTTCCTTTAGAACTGAAAAGCATCGCACTCAGGAATTGTAAGACTCATTACACATCTCATCCCACCTGCCCTCACAAATCTCTGCGAGTTTTGCGTAGGTATGTCTCAACTCTCAACAATTCGCCTCTCTCATTCCATCAGCCACTCTGTTTCGCCCCCATATCCCAGACTCCTTGCCTAGCCCCCCGCCTATCCGGAAGCTCCTTTCCTCAAACTGACCTCCCAAACTCGTCTGGTCGTGGCCGTCTTATTTTGTCGCCCGACGAGTCGCCGTCTCCAGTGTGTCGCCATGTCCTCCGTAATTAAATCCACACACTTTCAAGTGCAAATTAGCTTTAAAGAACAAGGCGGCCGGCGGAAATTAGGTTGCATAGTGTGGAACCGGATCAGCTTTTTCAAGGAGCCACCGCCTTGTTGGTACTGAAGTGAAGCTAATGATGTCTCCAGTGGATTTGTGATACTCGGCGACAATGGCGTTCTACGAGGCTGCGACTTTTGTATATTTCAGCCGGGCAAGTTTAGCATAAGTGTGTTACCGTAAATATGTAAGAAAAACTCAAGGTATAATATGTGAAAACATTATTGTATGTATTCGTTGCATTTCTACAAAATCAAACACATTATACAACAAAGACCCGTAATACCCTGGCACCAAACAATTTTACTCGAAGCTTGCTCATAGACTATTCCTGTCTGTAATTAACAGTTGTATGATGAATGCAAATCTTTCCATAGCCTCAACTGCAAACTATGGCCCAACTTTTTAGTCTGCTTTTCTTAGCGTGATTTGCATTTAGATCCCTCAATTAACTGGCTCGGTTCAAAACGCTGATGATTCAATCCCTGGGAATTTAGTTGGCCTACCGCTATCGTTGATTGCAGGTTTGAGGGAGACGTCTTGGAAGCAAAAAAAAAAAAAATGCGTAACTAAGAATTTGGAAAGTCGCCAGACTGGTGCTCGCATCGTGGTATGTACCTACTTACAGTATTTATGGTCTATAGCTCAACTTTAGTACTGGAACCGATGCTGCAAAACTTTCTTTGTTGTGCAAATAGCGGGTTTTCATTTCACATTGAGAGCTTCATGTCTGGGTTCTATGAAGGATATTAATTGATCCTGATACTCACTACTCAGCATATTGCTAGGTCTATTGCATTATTATGTGGCTGAAGACATCCCACCTGCAGAAAAACGCATCAATGCTGCCAATAAAGAGACGGCTAGCGACAACTTAGTTTCAACTTTGATTTGGTGCCTAAGTGTGGATCGCACGATCAAACGAAATGACAAATATGCATATTCAGTGATCTTCGTATCAAAGGGGTTTCCAAATGAGAAAGATTGTAACTTATCAATTCGTGCATAAGCCAATTCATCTTTCATTGCAATATGCTTCGCCAAACGCCTCAGTGACCTCTATGTACATACATGTGAACCGATCGGAATGGGCTCTGTTGAGGTTGCACGATATGAATTAATAATAATCAGCATAATCGCACACTCCATGACTACCCATCATTGGCAAAACATCGCTTTGCCTGCCAAAACAAGGTGGTTATACACGTGCGTGTAACGCCCGGTGAAAAGTGGAACGATGCTTTCAATCATGCTGTTAAATTCACCTGACATCCATCCTAGGCATCGGTAATTAGTACGGTACTTTTTCAAAAGCCGCCTGAAACTTCTAGTATAATCGCCAACTACTCTTTTCGCTATCCTCAGTCAGTGACCATATCTAAAGCGACTACAGGGTCTTCATTTCACCGTTAATCCCATTATCAGCGGCGGCCGTTCCCTGGAGAGCCGGTGCAGAGAGACCTTCTCCGAGCACCGATCGCGCCTGTTTATCCGTCTGCAGAGCTGTTTATCGGGACTGGGGCCTGCAGTGCCGGCTGCTCATATATCGGCCGCCGGTAGCGGCACGGCTGATGGAGCGGCGGCACGGAGAGAATCGGTGGAGAGATGTGAATTCGCCGGTAAAGGGACGATTTTGCAGCGAGATGCAAACACACCGGCAAGGAGCGATTCACTGGAGATATGGCTAACAAACTGACAGGAACAGCATCGGTAGCGATTTGTTAGCGAGCCGATACAAAGCGATTGAGCGGGATATAAACACGCCGACACGGAGCGAATAGACAGGGAGATGCGAGCAGTAAACATACTCAGCAGCGATATGTGAATAGTTACACCGGCAGGGCAATTCAATCCAACAATGACAAGAAAATGAACGCATGGCTGTACGCTGACTGCTGGTGGATACCAAACACACTGTAAGCTGCGCCAAACTGATGGGCAACGACAAGGAGAAAACTGCAGGAGCTGAAAAAACGTGCGACAGGTGCCAGTTTCCGTGAGAAAACGAACAGCGAACGTGTAAAGATTGCTGTACACTAACTAGGCTAATAAACACGACAAGAGAATAAAAATGCTATCTGAGAATGAACTGATGTTAGCTGACATTCGATAGGTGCTATCGCGAATCGCCAAATAGCATTGCAAAAATAAACAGCAACGAACTGATCAAAAACACAGCGAAGAGTTAAATAAAAGAGCAAAAAACCAAGCAGGACGAACCGGCGTAAGTTCGGCAGCGCAGCATTGGGGAAGTGCAGAGCTGAACAAATGGCAGAACCAACGGCTGACAGGCAATGGATGTCCGAGACGAACTGCGAGAAGGCCGTGAACGGACGGGTCGAAATGTCTGAGACTGAGAAACGAACAGAGCTAACTGCTCGGAGCTTGTGAATGGACGGACGAAGCGAGCTGTTGTAAAATTACTCGGAGGGAAGGGATGAACAGAGAATCGGGAAGAAGGCGGCCAGGAAATGCGTTTATGAATTACGTCAAAACGATTTTGAACATCATCTCACCATATAGTCATCAAATCACTTCATAAGGTGAGAAAGTAGGAGTTTGGCCCATCTGTAACATTTTATGGCCTTTAATATCCTCGGTCGGAGGGTTTTCCGGCGCACGTTTCTCAGCGGTGCGTGGAGCAGGTCTTCGGCGGCCAGTCTGGACTCCGGGCGTGTGTGGAGCAGGTCTCCCAGTGGGCCGGTCTGGACTCCGGCCGGTCTCGGTCGCGTGTTCCTCTCAGTCCGGACTCCAGCCCAGTCGCGGTCGGGTCGCACCTCCTCCACCATATTGTGTTGGTCCCCCGGAGCTTCTTGCCTGATGGATAAAAAGTCAAATACGCCCGACTGTGAGAAATGCTGTCGTGCCAGAACGGAAGATTGATGATCTGCGCACGCCGCGCTGCGGAGCCGGGCCGGATTCTTTACAGCAGCGCAGCAGCCCAAAGAAGTCAATAATTCAATGGCTGATGGACAGACACCATTACAGGATATGAACCATGAAAGAGCACGATATCTAATGGGTCTTAAGCACATCAAAGTAGTTACGATGTAAATATCCATATCGCTTCTTCGTATCATCAGCAACTGGCGTTCTGCCCAAGATAATTCAGCTTTGGGGAATATGTAGAGTGGTCACAGGACAACAACCAAATGTTAAAAATAGAGGTGTCATTTTAACGAAATGTATGTGTAGATGTAAATGCTCATGAGATTCCTGACTCAGAATACTCGTGGGTTAGAAGGACGTTATCAAGTAGAGTAATCGAATATCGCTGGAACAGCCATTGTTAATCTGTGGTATTTAATCGAAACATTGATTGCTTCACTGCCTGCCTCCCGTGAGACATCATTGGATCCATTCGCTGCTTGGCCGGAATAGTTCCATCAGTGTAATCAAAGGGCTTGAGCTGATTAACTGACCGCGAGCGAAATAAACATCAACTGGTTCAGCTGGGTACAAAGAGGAACATGTGACGACATCGACCATTCGATCTGCCTTCATTGATGGATGATCGAATTAACTACAACCGTTTGTCAAACGCATACACGCATGTAGCCAATCACTCACTCACTGCTCCAAACAGCGCGAACCCAGAGGTTGCATTCGTACCTAATGTGCCCTCCCGTGCCCAGCTCCAGAACGGACCCCATGCACTGCCCCATGGCGACAGGCTCTCTCTTGGACGGGCGCCGGGCACGGTCGGTCCGCCGCTGCGAATTAGAGCTTCTCCGCTATCGCCGCGGCTTTTAACAGATAAACTGAGAGCGTAAAAGGGATGATGGCGAGCCACGGCGGCGACAGGCGACCCTTTGTGGGCCTCACGCCGCGTTAGACGGTTCCGGCGGCTCATTTCCGGCGCGCCGGCGGCGAATCCGAGCCGCCGCGGTGAGTGCAAGGGCGGCGAGTGGTCCGCAGATACAGAGACACACGTCACAGATAGCGCCGCCGGAGGATGTCACAAATAGAGCGCCGCCAGTGAGAGCGGAATCGCGCAGAACCGTGGGACGAGACAATTTGACACTCATTCGCTCGTCAGTCTGTATGACAGAGTTATCTGGTGCCCGAAGTGTTCAACAGATGGCCTTGTGACTTTTTATCTCGACAATGGTTAACGACCATGAAGACACATCGTAGTATTTTCCAGCATATTCGTATTTTCTGATTATCCACGCTATGTATTTCTCTGAGAAATCAAATCTAGTCAATGATTTTAGATAAATATAAAATACGTCCATGTCACAATTGTCACATGGACACACCTGAGAGTAAGCATGTAAATATATGTAGCATTGGCGAGCATGGTTTCGTTACCAAAAGATGGCAATCAATGAGTTAGATTCAGCATACGAGTTTTTATTTTTCAGAACGTTTTACCGGAGGGCAGTCACTGGAAAATTGCATTAATAGTAAATACCAATCCGAGCATTAGAACGTCATTAAACTTCAACGAACTTTAACGTCACAACCAACTAGAAAGAGATGACTTTTCGCGGACAGGATTTTCTAGTGCAGCGAAAAACCTGACTCTTGGCTGAGCAATTTCCTTGGCTATTGAAGTTGCGATTGGCTCTGTGCGGAGGCCTCTCCTAGTGAATGAGGACAAATTGCTCCGTTAAAACTTGCAAGCTGTAATGTCGGCTCTGACTTCAAAAAAATGAAATATTGCAGGAAGATATTGAAAACATGATTTCAGCTGCTTCCAATTGTCATTATCAAATGTTAATTACAGCTTTTAGTGTATCTCACATTTTTATTCTTTGACAGCATCTATTTAATTGCAATAAAACAATTTAAGCAAAAAAATGATCGATCAATACAACTGACATATATCCGCCTGTGCGTCCAAAAAAACTTTCATATGTATTTAATATATAATTCAATTCAAACATGATTTATAGTTCCTAAAATAGTGTTATGGTTAGTGAAGCGATGAAGCAATTCATAGATTCCGGGTCAACTGGAAAACAAGGGATGTTTCAAATGATTGAAGAGTCTTAGCTATCCACTAAAATGCTGACAGGACGTATATTCTAACAAATTATACCAGTTGAATGCATCACGTCCGAGTTAGAAGAAGAATGCGCCACAGGGCTCTCTCGACTTTCATATTTCTTATTGATAAGATTTACCACCGGCGGCATTTCGGGTCGATTATTCTGTCACCATAAATAAGACGTGTCGCGCCGGAGCAATCACATCGTGTTCGTGGGCAGAGCGGCGCTATACCCGCCGATCGAACGGTACCGAGACTGCAGTTTGAGCAGATCGCAGCATGAAGGGATTATCTATTTCCAGTCGATTTTTTTTTTACTTCAACTAAAAAACATTCCGGTGGAATCCGAGCCTTCGTTATCGTGTAGACCCAAGGCGTGCACCGAGAGAGAGAGGAGAGGGAGAGAGAGAGAGAGAGAGAGAGAGTGAGAGAGAGAAGAGAGAGAGAGGAGAGAGAGGGAGAGAGGTAGGGAGAGAGAGAGAGAAGAGGGAGAGAGAGAAGAGAGAGAGAGCTCCCCTCAGCCCAGGTCCGTTCAGCCCTGCCCACACAATGTAGCCACTTGAGTCGCTCAGTGTGGACCATTACCTGATCGATACTAAACGGGCTGCAGCTCCCCACTGCAATGGTCGTCTACAGAAGCACTGTTTGCTGTCGCCGCCGCCCCATAGTTCCCTGTAGAGCCAGGCGCTTGGGGCGAACATTTTCCCAGTTGCCATGGTAACCACAAATGCTAGTCTCTAAAAGGCAGGTAAGGGTGTTCTAGCAGAATATTCCAACTAATCCTCCCATAAAGTTATATTGTATTGTAGGTTATTATCAAAAGAGCCGTGGGTCGAAGAACGGGAAATTTGTTGCAACACGCTATGGAAGACAATGAGGCAGTTTTTCTTTTATTTTCTTTTAACAGATTTATTCCTTAAAAAAAAACTACAAAACTTGTCAATATCGGACAATATGAGATACAAATGTTCTGACCCCCCCCCCCCCTTCCCAGTCGATTTTGCCAGTGAATGGAGCATAATGACCAAGTGTCGATGGACATCTATGTAATCACCAACAACCAGAGCAAATTAAAACATGATTTTGAAAGGCAAATGCAATTTAAATCATGCTTAAATTCAGGTAAACATAAAGCAGGTTATTTAGCCATCCATTACCAAACCCTAAAATCTTCCCTTATAAATACAGGTAGGTATAAATAAATGACACAACAGCCAGAGCACTTTCTACCTGCCATCACTGAGCAGCTCTCAGCTCAGTAGAACGATCGCCGATCACGGCTGCACCTCTGGGCCGCTATGGGGCCATTTGTCGCCGGTCGTCGGGACCGTTCGGCGTCAATCTCCACGCGGCGAGTCTATCTCGCCGACAGGCGATCGGACGGCGGCCGTCTCGGCCGGGTCGCATGCATTCGGACGGTCATCGCCGGCACTTTATCCGGCCATCGTTCAGCCGAGCCGCGCGCCGACGGCCGCAGAACATTGCGCCCAATGTGACGCTGATGGCGCAGCAAATTGTTCGGCAGAGAAGCCCGCAGGAAATTGGTCCATAGTCGGCCTCCATTTCATGTCCAGTCGTATTTTACATTAGTCATCGACAAGGGCTCGATGCGCATTGTTCGATTGATCGATAGTGACGGTTTTATTTCTGATGGATGTTTATATGTGAAAAATATAGAATTGATTAAGTAAATGCGATTTTTCAGAGATATCCAGTTTTAGTTGTAAAAACTCATGCCTGCAGTACAACTACCGGGTGGATGTATCTCCAAATGCATGCTCAAGTTACATCCTTCCGGTGTAATTCACGCAAATGGCACACTTAAAAAGTTTTATGCTCCTTTAAAACCTGAAGAATAATCCTGCAGAACAACACCATATCACAGACACAATATCACATAGTCCGTAGCAAAACCATGAGTATAGTCGCGTTTCGCGCTGGGCTGTGTCGCCAGTCGATGCGGCAGTTACGCTCTTTCCAATAATAAAGAGCAATTGAATGAGGATATCACTTTCATCGTTTAAGCACTACCATACTATGGCCTCCGGTCACAATAAGGGTGTAATATTTCGCACTATAGAGGTCGTTGAACCACACTCATCGCTGGGGATTGCGTTGATGGACATGCATTACTATGAACCGGAAGGTCCATCCTGTGCCACTACCGGGTCCCAGTGGTCGTTATTTATCCTCCATATCCGCTCACGGGCAGTTCCTGAAACTTCCGACCGATTCAGCCTCCCTGAAAGTCTCATCGCAACGGCAAGGCAGGATATCCACGCCATTGATACGCAGGCCATAAGTAATTAAGGAGTGCCTGAAGTGCTCGTATGGAACTGTTTTTACTTTCTGAATGTTAGAAAATATCAGAAGCTTCAATGTAAGCTTCAATGTCAACTGCAGAAGCAACATCATTGTTTTAGGGCCTTGACATTTACTATCTAGCACGATCTCATACACAGTTATGGAATATTACCAACTGGGGATTCAGAACTCGTAATTCCAGCTCAGAGAGGCGATTTATAGCATTTGATGACACAGGTTTGTTGACAATAGCTTACATACAGGAATATCTGTCATTACGTTATATCGCACTCGAACATTGCTTCTTAAGAGACGTTTGATTCATATCTAGATACTCCTGCCCAAAAAACACACGCATTGATGGACAGTTGACACCCTCTAGTTATATGACAGGCGACCCTACAAAACACAGACCTTTTCGATGCCTCCATTGGCTTGGCTGTCATCTCCCTCCCTGATCGGTTCCCTCACGTCTCTTCCCGTCACCGGGTCATAGCGAGCCCTGACGTATGATGAGCCGCCCGCCATTCGACCGCCGCGCCGGCTCACAATGCCCATTCCATTTCCGGCCGGGAAATGGAGCCTCGTCGCCGCCCACATTGGCAATGCGTGCAATGTGCCGGCGGCGATTTTTCATCGCGGCCGCCGCCGGCCGTCATCGACAGGCCGCCGCCGCCAATGTAATGGCGCTCCAAGGAGATGAGAGTCGAGCCGCATTCGGCTCGGCCCGGTATTGGATCTCTCCGCGCTATGACTGGTCATGCGCCGCGTTTGAAATGAACTCCACCGAACCACCCGCCCGGCTTCGACTGCCGAGGTCTCTGGTGTAATGTGGAAACTGGGTGCCTTTCAGGTCTCGAAAGGTTGTGGTGTGTCATGCCATCAGGGTTTGATGGCGGCACAGACTATAGATACTTATACGTCACCTGGCTGGGCGTCTGAACTTACCTAGAAAAGACCCGCTGGGAGATTCTGAAACAGACAACTTGTCATTCAGCGTGACTGCAGCTTCCAAAAACACCCGCATTTTCAGCAATAGCAGCGGGCTACAGACTGATTTAAATTAAATACCCTTAGGGCGGTTTGACGGCAACATATAGGCATGGCTCCATGACTGGCAGATTATAAACGACTTTCCTTATCAACATTACAGACAGCAACGAATAGGCTGTCTATGATGATAAAGTGCATGTACACAACAACACATTCTTGAGATAGACGAGCTCACCATGAAACAATATGACGCTTTGGTATGAAAAATGTATGTCACTATCCCCGGCATATAAAGCTTGTTCTTTGTAGCTTGCTCGATCTAGTTTCATGCGTTTTTGGTAACTGACCACAAACTGCTCTAAATGCATTGTATCAGCTGGTGCAATGGACACCGGATGAGCCTGCACGGCAAGCCAAGTAAGCTGGATACGAACCGATCGACTGTCGAATTTGATGATTTCGTAGCTTATTTCCTCTGTTATTAACTAAGTAGTGGGGCTGGGAATAATGACAACAGATAAAAAAGATCATGAATGGTAATCGATAATCTGTAAAAATCATAGTTATCTGCTTAGCTGCGTGGAATTATTTGAAGCAAAAGCATGCATAGCAGCTCGCTAATTCACCTTACACTTCATTCTATTGAAAAATACAACAAACAGTAACCAGCACAACATATAAGTTCATATAAACAACTGAATGCATACCATGTTGCATTCAAAACAAGGACTCTTACTGATATAGGACGTCGACTGCTTGGTTGAGCCCAAAAGTCCCGCGGTTCAAATGTTTCAAGCCATGCGGCACAGCATACCCCTTCAGGCGCCTACCACTGCTGCCATCTATGGAGACGATTGCAGTTACCGCCACGCGGCCGGCCGGGACGTTGCCGCCCTCAGCAAACGGGTTCACGCCCGCTACCGCTGCCCTACCCCGAGGGAAGAACTCCATGGGGTGTGACACCCTAGCGGGCTGTGGAGGACAGCACCGTCACCGCCGTCGCGCCGGTGGGAAGCCACTCGCGTGTCAGCGACGCTGCGCTGCGTGAGCGATTGGCGCCGCGGCCGATTGTCTAATCATGCCGACATCAAACATGCAGCGGCCAGCGAGCGCTAATGGAATCGCCGGCCGTGCGGCGGTCGCATCAGCGCCAAAGGTGATTGACGCTCACGCAGCGGGCGGTGCCTACCCCGCGGGTTGGAGGGGACGGGTCAGAAGACGAACGTTATCACTGAACGCTGATGGGTATAGCGGGGCGGCGCCGCCAGGGCGGATATGGATACTGGGGTGGTGGGCTATGGATATTAGTGTGTTGGTGAGACTTGCCGTTACAAATGATCACAAAGTTGGGTAAAAGAAAGTTCAAGCACTATTTGAGGACAGAGAAAATGAATGATATAAGGATAGACACTAGACAGCACTGTCGTTAAAGACATAATGTAATGTTCGATAGAGAATTGACGCAGAACACAAAAAGTTGCTTATAAAGAGATTGTTGGAAATATCGATCATAGTCGCCAGCGGCGTTACGAATCAAAGGCATCGTGGTAGTCTATGGATATTGTATTATTGTATAATCGAACGATTTTTGCAGTCAAATATAGAGTGGTATAGAGAGCTTCGTCTATAGATATATTGATTGGTCTAATATTTGGTAAGTACCACTGTTGATAAAAGTCATAGCAAAGAGCAAGCACAAAGCAACTACAGGTAAGTCGTTCTGGGAAAATTCATTGGATCTTCTTTGGTATTTTTCTTCAGCAGGCACCCGTACCAACTCCAGTTAGATTAGCATGTCGTGTGTCGCAATTTAATTTAGCTTGCCTCTTGAGCTGCCTATTTTTCTTGTTTTCTGTTCTTTTTGCGCTCTCAGATGTTCCGTAATTGCTTTCCTGGAAACCATGTTAGGTTGGAGTGGCAATTTCACTTGCAGTCTCGAAAAATGTCCAAGTGTAAGATGTAAGAGAAACAAGTCTCAGTAAAATGTGCAAACATATTATGTTGGTGCAAATGTGTCGAGGTGGTGAACTAGCCCCAGTTTTACCTTCCCCTATCTCAGTTCTGCCTCTTCAGTAACCCGTCTTCTTTCTGCACTCACATGCAACGACCTCAATTGCACCTTTGAAGGGTGACCACCGCCCATCCGGCCCCATCGCGACCCGTCACCCGTTATGTGGCATACCACAACCCAAGGCGGTCGGTGGCACGCGCAGCGAGAGAAAGTGGATGTTAGGAAAACGGGGCTGCTTGTGTATTCGTTTTCACGCGCTGTATCAGCGGCCGCAGGCGCTGTTTGCGTGCCTCTACGGCCTCCGATGTAATTACCGAGCACCGGCTAGCACAGAACGAGACGCAAAAAGCACCACGCTCCGGTGGGACGGGAAGGAGGGGAAGAGGGAAGGGAAGAGGGAAAGAAGAAAAGGAGGGAAGAGGGAGGAGGGAGGAGGGAGGAGGGAGGAGGAGGAGGAGGAGGGAGGAGGGAGGGGGAGGGGGAGGGGAGGGAGGAGAGGGGGAGGGAGGAGGGAGGAGGGAGGAGGGAGGGGGAGGAGGGGGAGGAGGAGGAGGGAGAGAGAAGTGATGGAATCCAAGTAGAGAAGGAGGAAAGAAAATGAGAAGAGGCGAGAGCATGAAACAAAGGACGGCGGAGAAAAGACAGAGAGAAAGAGAGGAAGATGGAACTATTTATGCCAGAGATGACTGATGAGCCAGGGAGGAGAACAGGAGGCTGTGTTTGTTGGCAGGCATGTGACCAATGGTCTCTCCCCCGCAGTCGACCGCAGCGTTTGTTTGTGTTAGCTGTGTTTGTTTGACTGCTCTAAAAACGTCAGACAGCGGGGTGTTATCATGGCATTGGTATAACACGCGTATTGTTGGAAAACAACACCGGCTAAAAGAGGCACGAAGCACTCGAACCTTTGAAGGGGCAGACAGTCAAAACCGTCATAGCTTAGCACAAACTGCAAATATCACCCAATGGACCATTTTATGACGATAGAAACAGAATAATTTTCATTGTGATTCGAGTCCAAACAACGAAATATTTCACAAACCATTACAATCCCAAACGTCCCAAGAATGGCGGCATTCCACTGGCCTGAAATCTTTTCACCCCATGCTTCAGGGTACCGTCAGAAGGTCTGTCTCCACCCATGGTCCGCGACGGTCCCTCTCTCATCCGACGCGCAGTGTCTCTCAGTCCGGGGCTGCGATGATGCACTGCCGTCCATGCGGCGGCTAATGCATCATTATGCTCTCGGCATCCATCAGCCGATGACGTATCTGGGGCCTCGCGGCGCACGAGCTCAATGGGGCGGTCCGCGGCGAGAGAGGCGGCCGAGCGGCGCGCCGTCCGAGCGGCGGCGCCGCCGGCCAGGTGATGGATGATGCCCCGGAGAGCGGCGGGTCCCGAGCACCACACAGAGCGCGGGCGGCCGCGCGCAGCGCGCCCATAGAGGTCCGTGTCCGCCGCACTGATGGAGAGCTATTCAGCACACAGATATGCACAAGGACCGGATGAATTGCAGGGTTCTTTGCACTACAATGGGTTGGGTGGAAGCTCTGTTCTGTTTTTCGACTGTGTTGGAACAATGACGCCCTGGCTTTCTGCGGTGATTGTTCTCGATTTGGTGCCGCTTTCGGTGTTTATTTCTCACGTTCCGTGCAGAGCCGGCCCGGTAAATACGACCAGCACTGGCAGGGCGCGGGCCGTTAGCCGTCAGCGCCAGCCGAACGGACGACGAATGCGGCGCAGGGGCAGCAGAGCGAGGCAGTTAACACGGCCATTAGGCAGATTGCCAGCACCGGCCCAATGGTGCCGGAAAGGCCATTGCAGTCGGTGAGTTCGGCGCACAGTTCAGGCGCCGGTCCGAGCTGCACAGCGCTGTCCAGCAAAGCGTGGATCATACGGTATTATGGGGTGCAGTTCCCGGGGAAATGACTCTAAGTAAGGAGTGTATGCTTACCAAGCAATTGTGAAATCCCGAAGTGTTGGGTAGCCATTTAAGAGAAATGATGGTCTTCCTACAGCCCGACACTTTTGAAGGATATCCATTCCATCGACACTCATTAAACACGCGACTGTGCTTTCTACCACCCTATTATCGCCATACGACATCTAGCGCACGGAACCATTTACACGGCCCCAACTCAAACACTTGGACGAACCCCACTCACTCGGTTCCTTAGCCACCACTTCAATCACTAGCGAAGTCCAGCAGATGTTTCTCTTGATGACGCTGCTCATTTTAAGTTTCCCGTCAGCAGCGAGCGTCTTCCTTTTTCTCCGCCAGCCCTCCGCGTGTCTCTGAAGTATGGATGCGTGAGAGAGCGGAACTGCATACAGACTGCCCTGGCCTCTGCAGCGCGTGAGTTATTGATGAAGTCGTGTGCCCGCCGCGGCAGCTGAGCCCTGAAATTCATGGCGACGAACTGATGGCGAAGGCATCGAATGGCTTCGGGAATAGAAATGGTAGCTGTATGAGAGGGAGTGGGAGAGAAAGTGATAGAGTGGAGAAGAATAAACCACGGAATTATGCTAGCACATGTCATATATTTCGAATAGTTTATACAACTAATAGCAGGAAGGCACACACAGAAAAATATTACACCGTTAGCGGTGTAATTGCACAGTACATATCTGAGCACTTGAGGAAAGTTAATTTAGTCCCTTCCCCGCTTAAATTACTCGCGCTTCCAAATGAACACCAGGAAGAAGGTAATAGAACACTGTTAGGAGGGTTGGGTGTTTTGCTACATGTAGTAAAACACCCAACCCTCCTAACAGTGTTCTATTACCTTCTTCCTGGTGTTCATTTGGAAGCGCGAGTAATTTAAGCGGGGAAGGGACTAAATTAACTTTCCTCAAGTGCTCAGATATGTACTGTGCAATTACACCGCTAACGGTGTCAATATTTTTCTGTGTGTGCCTTCCTGCTATTAGTTCGTATAAACCTATTCGAAATTATATGAACATGTGCTAGCATAATTCCGTGGTCTTATTTCTCTCTCCCCTCTATCCCTCTTTCTCTCCCACTCCCTCTCCATACAGCTACCATTTCTATTCCCGAAGCCATTCGATGCCTTCGCCATCAGTTCGCTTCGCCATGAATTCTTCAGGGCTCAGCTGCCGCGGCGGGCACACGACTTCATCAATAACTCCGCGCTGCAGAGGCCAGGGCAGTCTGTATTGCAGTTCCGCTCTCTCACGTCATCCATACATTCAGAGACACGCCGGAGGGCTGGCGGAGAAGACGCTCGCTGCTGACGGGAAAACTTAAAATGAGCAGCGTCATCAAGAGAAACATCTGCTGGACTTCGCTAGTGATGAAGTGGTGGCTAAGGAACCGAGTGAGTGGGTTCGTCCAAGTGTTTGAGTTGGGCCGTGTAAATGGTTCCGTGCGCTAGATGTCGTATGGCGAATAATAGGGGTGGTAGAAAAGCACAGTCGCGTGTTAATGAGTGTCGATGGAATGGATATCCTTCAAAAGTGTCGGGCTGTAGGAAGACCATCATTTCTCTTAAATGGCTACCCAACACTTCGGGATTTCACAATTGCTTGGTAAGCATACACTCCTTACTTAGAGTCATTTCCCCGGGAACTGCACCCCATAATACCGTATGATCCACGCTTTGCTGGACAGCGCTGTGCAGCTCGGACCGGCGCCCTGAACTGTGCGCCGAACTCACCGACTGCAATGGGCCTTTCCGGCACCATTTGGCCGGTGCTGGCAATCTGCCTAATGGCCGTGTTAACTGCCTCGCTCTGCTGCCCCTGCGCCGCATTCGTCGTCCGTTCGGCTGGCGCTGACGGCTAACGGCCGCGCCCTGCCAGTGCTGGTCGTATTTACCGGGCCGGCTCTGCACGGAACGTGAGAAATAAACACCGAAAGCGGCACCAAATCGAGAACAATCACCGCAGAAAGCCAGGGCGTCATTGTTCCAACACAGTCGAAAAACAGAACAGAGCTTCCACCCACACCCATTGTAGTGCAAAAGAACCCTGCAATTCATCCGGTCCTTGTGCATATCTGTGTGCTGAATAGCCTCTCCATCAGTGCGGCGGACACGGACCTCTATGGGCGCGGCTGCGCGCGGCCGCCCGCTCTGTGTGGTGCTCGGGACCGCCGCTCTCCGGGGCATCTATCCATCACCTGGCCGGCGGCGCCGCCGCTCGGACGGCGCGCCGCTCGGCCGCCTCTCTCGCCGCGGACCGCCCCATTGAGCTCGTGCGCCGCGAGGCCCCAGATACCGTCATCGGCTGATGGATGCCGAGAGCATTAATGATGCATTAGCCGCCGCATGGACGGCAGTGCATCATCGCAGCCCCGGACTGAGAGGACACTGCGCGTCGGATGAGAGAGGGACCGTCGCGGACCCATGGGTGGAGACAGACCTTCTGACGGTACCCTGAAGCATGGTGGTGAAAAGATTTCAGGCCAGTGGAATGCCGCCATTCTTGGGACGTTTGGGGATTGTAATGGTTTGTGAAATATTTCGTTGTTTGGACTCGAATCACAATGAAAATTATTCTGTTTCTATCGTCATAAAATGGTCCATTGGGTGATATTTGCAGTTTGTGCTAAGCTATGACGGTTTTGACTGTCTGCCCCTTCAAAGGTTCGAGTGCTTCGTGCCTCTTTTAGCCGGTGTTGTTTTCCAACAATACGCGTGTTATACCAATGCCATGATAACACCCCGCTGTCTGACGTTTTTAGAGCAGTCAAACAAACACAGCTAACACAAACAAACGCTGCGGTCGACTGCGGGGGAGAGACCCACTTGGTCACATGCCTGCCAACAAACACAGCCTCCTGTTCTCCTCCCTGGCTCATCAGTCATCTCTGGCATAAATAGTTCCATCTTCCTCTCTTTCTCTCTGTCTTTTCTCCGCCGTCCTTTGTTCTTCATGCTCTCGCCTCTCTCTTCATTTTCTTTCCTCCTTTCTCCTACTTGGATTCCATCACTTCTCTCCTCCCTCCTCCATCCTCCCTCCTCCCTCCTCCCTCCTCCCTCCTCCCTCCTCCCTCCTCCCTCCTCCCCCCTCCCCCCTCCCTCCTCCCTCCTCCCTCCTCCCTCCTCCCTCCTCCCTCCTCCCTCCTCCCTCCTCCCTCTTCCCTCCTTTTTTCTTCTCTTTCCCTCTTCCCTTCCCTCTTCCCCTCCTTCCCGTCCCACCCGGAGCGTGGTGCTTTTTGCGTCTCGTTCTGTGCTAGCCGGGTGCTCGGTAATTACATCGGAGGCCGTAGAGGCACGCAAACAGCGCCTGCGGCCGCTGATACAGCGCGTGAAACGAATACACAAGCAGCCCCGTTTTCCTAACATCCACTCTTCTCTCGCTGCGCGTGCCACCGACCCGCCTTGGGTGTGTGGTATGCCACATAACGGGTGACGGGTCGCGATGGGGCCGGATGGGGCGGTGGTCACCCTTCAAAGGTGCAATTGAGGTCGTTGCATGTGAGTGCAGAAAGAAGACGGGTTACTGAAGAGGCAGAACTGAGATAGGGGAAGGTAAAACTGGGGCTAGTTCACCACCTCGACACCCATTTGCACCAACATAATATGTTTGCACATTTTACCTGAGACTTGTTTCTCTTACATCTTACACTTGGACATTTTTTCGAGACTGCAAGTTGAAATTGCCACTCCAACCTAACATGGTTTCCAGGAAAGCAATTACGGAACATCTGAGAGCGCAAAAAGAACAGAAAACAAGAAAAATAGGCAGCTCAAGAGGCAAGCTAAATTAAATTGCGACACACGACATGCTAATCTAACTGGAGTTGGTACGGGTGCCTGCTGAAGAAAAATACCAAAGAAGATCCAATGAATTTTCCCAGAACGACTTACCTGTAGTTGCTTTGTGCTTGCTCTTTGCTATGACTTTTATCAACAGTGGTACTTACCAAATATTAGACCAATCCAATATATACTATAGACGAAGCTCTCTATACCACTCTATATTTGACTGCAAAAATCGTTCGATTATACAATAATACAATATCCATAGACTACCACGATGCCTTTGATTCGTAACGCCGCTGGCGACTATGATCGATATTTCCAACAATCTCTTTATAAGCAACTTTTTGTGTTCTGCGTCAATTCTCTATCGAACATTACATTATGTCTTTAACGACAGTGCTGTCTAGTGTCTATCCTTATATCATTCATTTTCTCTGTCCTCAAATAGTGCTTGAACTTTCTTTTACCCAACTTTGTGATCATTTGTAACGGCAAGTCTCACCAACACACTAATATCCATAGCCCACCACCCCAGTATCCATATCCGCCCTGGCGGCGCCGCCCCGCTATACCCATCAGCGTTCAGTGATAACCGTTCGTCTTCTGACCCGTCCCCCTCCAACCCCGCGGGGTAGGCACCGCCCGCTGCGTGAGCGTCAATCACCTTTGGCGCTGATGCGACCGCCGCACGGCCGGCGATTCCATTAGCGCTCGCTGGCCGCTGCATGTTTGATGTCGGCATGATTAGACAATCGGCCGCGGCGCCAATCGCTCACGCAGCGCAGCGTCGCTGACACGCGAGTGGCTTCCCACCGGCGCGACGGCGGTGACGGTGCTGTCCTCCACAGCCCGCTAGGGTGTCACACCCCATGGAGTTCTTCCCTCGGGGTAGGGCAGCGGTAGCGGGCGTGAACCCGTTTGCTGAGGGCGGCAACGTCCCGGCCGGCCGCGTGGCGGTAACTGCAATCGTCTCCATAGATGGCAGCAGTGGTAGGCGCCTGAAGGGGTATGCTGTGCCGCATGGCTTGAAACATTTGAACCGCGGGACTTTTGGGCTCAACCAAGCAGTCGACGTCCTATATCAGTAAGAGTCCTTGTTTTGAATGCAACATGGTATGCATTCAGTTGTTTATATGAACTTATATTTGTTGTGCTGGTTACTGTTTGTTGTATTTTTCAATAGAATGAAGTGTAAGGTGAATTAGCGAGCTGCTATGCATGCTTTTGCTTCAAATAATTCCACGCAGCTAAGCAGATAACTATGATTTTTTACAGATTATCGATTACCATTCATGATCTTTTTTTATCTGTTGTCATTATTCCCAGCCCCACTACTTAGTTAATAACAGAGGAAATAAGCTACGAAATCATCAAATTCGACAGTCGATCGGTTCGTATCCAGCTTACTTGGCTTGCCGTGCAGGCTCATCCGGTGTCCATTGCACCAGCTGATACAATGCATTTAGAGCAGTTTGTGGTCAGTTACCAAAAACGCATGAAACTAGATCGAGCAAGCTACAAAGAACAAGCTTTATATGCCCGGGGATAGTGACATACATTTTTCATACCAAAGCGTCATATTGTTTCATGGTGAGCTCGTCTATCTCAAGAATGTGTTGTTGTGTACATGCACTTTATCATCATAGACAGCCTATTCGTTGCTGTAATGTTGATAAGGAAAGTCGTTTATAATCTGCCAGTCATGGAGCCATGCCTATATGTTGCCGTCAAACCGCCCTAAGGGTATTTAATTTAAATCAGTCTGTAGCCCGCTGCTATTGCTGAAAATGCGGGTGTTTTTGGAAGCTGCAGTCACGCTGAATGACAAGTTTGTCTGTTTCAGAATCTCCCAGCGGGTCTTTTCTAGGTAAGTTCAGACGCCCAGCCAGGTGACGTATAAGTATCTATAGTCTGTGCCGCCATCAAACCCTGATGGCATGACACACCACAACCTTTCGAGACCTGAAAGGCACCCAGTTTCCACATTATCCACCAGAGACCTCGGCAGTCGAAGCCCGGGCCGGGTGGTTCGGTGGAGTTCATTTCAAACGCGGCGCATGACCAGTCATAGCGCGGAGAGATCCAATACCGGGCCGAGCCGAATGCGGCTCGACTCTCATCTCCTTGGAGGCGCCATTACATTGGCGGCGGCGGCCTGTCGATGACGGCCGGCGGCGGCCGCGATGAAAAATCGCCGCCGGCACATTGCACGCATTGCCAATGTGGGCGGCGACGAGGCTCCATTTCCCGGCCGGAAATGGAATGGGCATTGTGAGCCGGCGCGGCGGTCGAATGGCGGGCGGCTCATCATACGTCAGGGCTCGCTATGACCCGGTGACGGGAAGAGACGTGAGGGAACCGATCAGGGAGGAGATGACAGCCAAGCCAATGGAGGCATCGAAAAGGTCTGTGTTTTGTAGGGTCGCCTGTCATATAACTAGAGGGTGTCAACTGTCCATCAATGCGTGTGTTTTTTGGGCAGGAGTATCTAGATATGAATCAAACAGTCTCTTAAGAAGCAATGTTCGAGTGCGATATAACGTAATGACAGATATTCCTGTATGTAAGCTATTGTCAACAAACCTGTGTCATCAAATGCTATAAATCGCCTCTCTGAGCTGGAATTACGAGTTCTGAATCCCCAGTTGGTAATATTCCATAACTGTGTATGAGATCGTGCTAGATAGTAAATGTCAAGGCCCTAAAACAATGATGTTGCTTCTGCAGTTGACATTGAAGCTTACATTGAAGCTTCTGATATTTTCTAACATTCAGAAAGTAAAAACAGTTCCATACGAGCACTTCAGGCACTCCTTAATTACTTATGGCCTGCGATTATCAATGGCGTGGATATCCTGCCTTGCCGTTGCGATGAGACTTTCAGGGAGGCTGAATCGGTCGGAAGTTTCAGGAACTGCCCGTGAGCGGATATGGAGGATAAATAACGACCACTGGGACCCGGTAGTGGCACAGGATGGACCTTCCGGTTCATAGTAATGCATGTCCATCAACGCAATCCCCAGCGATGAGTGTGGTTCAACGACCTCTATAGTGCGAAATATTACACCCTTTATTGTGACCGGAGGCCATAGTATGGTAGTGCTTAAACGATGAAAGTGATATCCTCATTCAATTGCTCTTTATTATTGGAAAGAGCGTAACTGCCGCATCGACTGGCGACACAGCCCAGCGCGAAACGCGACTATACTCATGTGTTTTGCTACGGACTATGTGATATTGTGTCTGTGATATGGTGTTGTTCTGCAGGATTATTCTTCAGGTTTTAAAGGAGCATAAAACTTTTTAAGTGTGCCATTTGCGTGAATTACACCGGAAGGATGTAACTTGAGCATGCATTTGGAGATACATCCACCCCGGTAGTTGTACTGCAGGCATGAGTTTTTACAACTAAAACTGGATATCTCTGAAAAATCGCATTTACTTAATCAATTCTATATTTTTCACATATAAACATCCATCAGAAATAAAACCGTCACTATCGATCAATCGAACAATGCGCATCGAGCCCTTGTCGATGACATAATGTAAAATACGACTGGACATGAAATGGAGGCCGACTATGGACCAATTTCCTGCGGGCTTCTCTGCCGAACAATTTGCTGCGCCATCAGCGTCACATTGGGCGCAATGTTCTGCGGCCGTCGGCGCGCGGCTCGGCTGAACGATGGCCGGATAAAGTGCCGGCGATGACCGTCCGAATGCATGCGACCCGGCCGAGACGGCCGCCGTCCGATCGCCTGTCGGCGAGATAGACTCGCCGCGTGGAGATTGACGCCGAACGGTCCCGACGACCGGCGACAAATGGCCCCATAGCGGCCCAGAGGTGCAGCCGTGATCGGCGATCGTTCTACTGAGCTGAGAGCTGCTCAGTGATGGCAGGTAGAAAGTGCTCTGGCTGTTGTGTCATTTATTTATACCTACCTGTTATTTATAAGGGAAGATTTTAGGGTTTGGTAATGGATGGCTAAATAACCTGCTTTATGTTTACCTGAATTTAAGCATGATTTAAATTGCATTTGCCTTTCAAAATCATGTTTTAATTTGCTCTGGTTGTTGGTGATTACATAGATGTCCATCGACACTTGGTCATTATGCTCCATTCACTGGCAAAATCGACTGGGAAGGGGGGGGGGGGTCAGAACATTTGTATCTCTCATATTGTCCGATATTGACAAGTTTTGTAGTTTTTTTTTTTAAGGAATAAATCTGTTAAAAGAAAATAAAAGAAAAACTGCCTCATTGTCTTCCATAGCGTGTTGCAACAAATTTCCCGTTCTTCGACCCACGGCTCTTTTGATAATAACCTACAATACAATATAACTTTATGGGAGGATTAGTTGGAATATTCTGCTAGAACACCCTTACCTGCCTTTTAGAGACTAGCATTTGTGGTTACCATGGCAACTGGGAAAATGTTCGCCCCAAGCGCCTGGCTCTACAGGGAACTATGGGGCGGCGGCGACAGCAAACAGTGCTTCTGTAGACGACCATTGCAGTGGGGAGCTGCAGCCCGTTTAGTATCGATCAGGTAATGGTCCACACTGAGCGACTCAAGTGGCTACATTGTGTGGGCAGGGCTGAACGGACCTGGGCTGAGGGGAGCTCTCTCCCTCTCTCTCTCTCTCTCCCTCTCTCTCTCTCTCTCTCCCTACCTCTCTCTCTCTCTCTCTCCCTCTCTCTCTCTCTCTCTCTCTCTCTCTCTCTCTCTCTCTCTCTCTCTCTCTCTCTCTCTCTCTCTCTCGGTGCACGCCTTGGGTCTACACGATAACGAAGGCTCGGATTCCACCGGAATGTTTTTTAAGTTGAAGTAAAAAAAAAAATCGACTGGAAATAGATAATCCCTTCATGCTGCGATCTGCTCAAACTGCAGTCTCGGTACCGGTTCGATCGGCGGGTATAGCGCCGCTCTGCCCACGAACACGATGTGATTGCTCCGGCGCGACACGTCTTATTTATGGTGACAGAATAATCGACCCGAATGCCGCCCGGTGGTAAATCTTATCAATAAGAAATATGAAAGTCGAGAGAGCCCTGTGGCGCATTCTTCTTCATAACTCGGACGTGATGCATTCAACTGGTATAATTTGTTAGAATATACGTCCTGTCAGCATTTTAGTGGATAGCTAAGACTCTTCAATCATTTGAAACATCCCTTGTTTTCCAGTTGACCCGGAATCTATGAATTGCTTCATCGCTTCACTAACCATAACACTATTTTAGGAACTATAAATCATGTTTGAATTGAATTATATATTAAATACATATATGAAAGTTTTTTTGGACGCACAGGCGGATATATGTCAGTTGTATTGATCGATCATTTTTTTGCTTAAATTGTTTTATTGCAATTAAATAGATGCTGTCAAAGAATAAAAATGTGAGATACACTAAAAGCTGTAATTAACATTTGATAATGACAATTGGAAGCAGCTGAAATCATGTTTTCAATATCTTCCTGCAATATTTCATTTTCTTTGAAGTCAGAGCCCGACATTACAGCTTGCAAGTTTTAACGGAGCAATTTGTCCTCCATTCACTAGGAGAGGCCTCCGCACCAGAGCCAATCGCAACTTCAATAGCCAAGGAAATTGCTCAGCCAAGAGTCAGGTTTTTCGCTGCACTAGAAAATCCTGTCCGCGAAAAGTCATCTCTTTCTAGTTGGTTTGACGTTAAAGTTCGTTGAAGTTTAATGACGTTCTAATGCTCGGATTGGTATTTACTATTAATGCAATTTTCCAGTGACTGCCCTCCGGTAAAACGTTCTGAAAAATAAAAACTCGTATGCTGAATCTAACTCATTGATTGCCATCTTTTGGTAACGAAACCATGCTCGCCAATGCTACATATATTTACATGCTTACTCTCAGGTGTGTCCATGTGACAATTGTGACATGGACGTATTTTATATTTATCTAAAATCATTGACTAGATTTGATTTCTTCAGAGAAATACATAGCGTGGATAATCAGAAAATACGAATATGCTGGAAAATACTACGATGTGTCTTCATGGTCGTTAACCATTGTCGAGATAAAAAGTCACAAGGCCATCTGTTGAACACTTCGGGCACCAGATAACTCTGTCATACAGACTGACGAGCGAATGAGTGTCAAATTGTCTCGTCCCACGGTTCTGCGCGATTCCGCTCTCACTGGCGGCGCTCTATTTGTGACATCCTCCGGCGGCGCTATCTGTGACGTGTGTCTCTGTATCTGCGGACCACTCGCCGCCCTTGCACTCACCGCGGCGGCTCGGATTCGCCGCCGGCGCGCCGGAAATGAGCCGCCGGAACCGTCTAACGGCGCGTGGAGGCCCACAAAGGGTCGCCTGTCGCCGCCGTGGCTCGCCATCATCCCTTTTACGCTCTCAGTTTATCTGTTAAAAGCCGCGGCGATAGCGGAGAAGCTCTAATTCGCAGCGGCGGACCGACCGTGCCCGGCGCCCGTCCAAGAGAGAGCCTGTCGCCATGGGGCAGTGCATGGGGTCCGTTCTGGAGCTGGGCACGGGAGGGCACATTAGGTACGAATGCAACCTCTGGGTTCGCGCTGTTTGGAGCAGTGAGGAGTTGAGTGATTGGCTACATGCGTGTATGCGTTTGACAAACGGTTGTAGTTATATTCGATCATCCATCAATGAAGGCAGATCGAATGGTCGATGTCGTCACATGTTCCTCTTTGTACCCAGCTGAACCAGTTGATGTTTATTTCGCTCGCGGTCAGAGTTAATCAGCTCAAGCCCTTTGATTACACTGATGGAACTATTCCGGCCAAGCAGCGAATGGATCCAATGATGTCTCACGGGAGGCAGGCAGTGAAGCAATCAATGTTTCGATTAAATACCACAGATTAACAATGGCTGTTCCAGCGATATTCGATTACTCTACTTGATAACGTCCTTCTAACCCACGAGTATATTCTGAGTCAGGAATCTCATGAGCATTTACATCTACACATACATTTTCGTTAAAATGACACCTCTATTTTTAACATTTGGTTGTTGTCCTGTGACCACTCTACATATTCCCCAAAGCTGAATTATCTTGGGCAGAACGCCAGTTGCTGATGATACGAAGAAGCGATATGGATATTTACATCGTAACTACTTTGATGTGCTTAAGACCCATTAGATATCGTGCTCTTTCATGGTTCATATCCTGTAATGGTGTCTGTCCATCAGCCATTGAATTATTGACTTCTTTGGGCTGCTGCGCTGCTGTAAAGAATCCGGCCCGGCTCCGCAGCGCGGCGTGCGCAGATCATCAATCTTCCGTTCTGGCACGACAGCATTTCTCACAGTCGGGGCGTATTGACTTTTTATCCATCAGGCAAGAAGCTCCGGGGGACCAACACAATATGGTGGAGGAGGTGCGACCCGACCGCGACTGGGCTGGAGTCCGGACTGAGAGGAACACGCGACCGAGACCGGCCGGAGTCCAGACCGGCCCACTGGGAGACCTGCTCCACACACCGCCCGGAGTCCAGACTGGCCGGCCGAGAGACCTGCTCCACGCACCGCTGAGAAACGTGCGCCGGAAAACACCTCCGACCGAGGATATTAAAGGCCATAAAATGTTACAGATGGGCCAAACTCCTACTTTCTCACCTTATGAAGTGATTTGATGACTATATGGTGAGATGATGTTCAAAATCGTTTTGACGTAATTCATAAACGCATTTCCTGGCCGCCTTCTTCCCGATTCTCTGTTCATCCCTTCCCTCCGAGTAATTTTACAACAGCTCGCTTCGTCCGTCCATTCACAAGCTCCGAGCAGTTAGCTCTGTTCGTTTCTCAGTCTCAGACATTTCGACCCGTCCGTTCACGGCCTTCTCGCAGTTCGTCTCGGACATCCATTGCCTGTCAGCCGTTGGTTCTGCCATTTGTTCAGCTCTGCACTTCCCCAATGCTGCGCTGCCGAACTTACGCCGGTTCGTCCTGCTTGGTTTTTTGCTCTTTTATTTAACTCTTCGCTGTGTTTTTGATCAGTTCGTTGCTGTTTATTTTTTGCAATGCTATTTGGCGATTCGCGATAGCACCTATCGAATGTCAGCTAACATCAGTTCATTCTCAGATAGCATTTTTATTCTCTTTGTCGTGTTTATTAGCCTAGTTAGTGTACAGCAATCTTTACACGTTCGCTGTTCGTTTTCTCACGGAAACTGGCACCTGTCGCACGTTTTTTCAGCTCCTGCAGTTTTCTCCTTGTCGTTGCCCATCAGTTTGGCGCAGCTTACAGTGTGTTTGGTATCCACCAGCAGTCAGCGTACAGCCATGCGTTCATTTTCTTGTCATTGTTGGATTGAATTGCCCTGCCGGTGTAACTATTCACATATCGCTGCTGAGTATGTTTACTGCTCGCATCTCCCTGTCTATTCGCTCCGTGTCGGCGTGTTTATATCCCGCTCAATCGCTTTGTATCGGCTCGCTAACAAATCGCTACCGATGCTGTTCCTGTCAGTTTGTTAGCCATATCTCCAGTGAATCGCTCCTTGCCGGTGTGTTTGCATCTCGCTGCAAAATCGTCCCTTTACCGGCGAATTCACATCTCTCCACCGATTCTCTCCGTGCCGCCGCTCCATCAGCCGTGCCGCTACCGGCGGCCGATATATGAGCAGCCGGCACTGCAGGCCCCAGTCCCGATAAACAGCTCTGCAGACGGATAAACAGGCGCGATCGGTGCTCGGAGAAGGTCTCTCTGCACCGGCTCTCCAGGGAACGGCCGCCGCTGATAATGGGATTAACGGTGAAATGAAGACCCTGTAGTCGCTTTAGATATGGTCACTGACTGAGGATAGCGAAAAGAGTAGTTGGCGATTATACTAGAAGTTTCAGGCGGCTTTTGAAAAAGTACCGTACTAATTACCGATGCCTAGGATGGATGTCAGGTGAATTTAACAGCATGATTGAAAGCATCGTTCCACTTTTCACCGGGCGTTACACGCACGTGTATAACCACCTTGTTTTGGCAGGCAAAGCGATGTTTTGCCAATGATGGGTAGTCATGGAGTGTGCGATTATGCTGATTATTATTAATTCATATCGTGCAACCTCAACAGAGCCCATTCCGATCGGTTCACATGTATGTACATAGAGGTCACTGAGGCGTTTGGCGAAGCATATTGCAATGAAAGATGAATTGGCTTATGCACGAATTGATAAGTTACAATCTTTCTCATTTGGAAACCCCTTTGATACGAAGATCACTGAATATGCATATTTGTCATTTCGTTTGATCGTGCGATCCACACTTAGGCACCAAATCAAAGTTGAAACTAAGTTGTCGCCTAGCCGTCTCTTTATTGGCAGCATTGATGCGTTTTTCTGCAGGTGGGATGTCTTCAGCCACATAATAATGCAATAGACCTAGCAATATGCTGAGTAGTGAGTATCAGGATCAATTAATATCCTTCATAGAACCCAGACATGAAGCTCTCAATGTGAAATGAAAACCCGCTATTTGCACAACAAAGAAAGTTTTGCAGCATCGGTTCCAGTACTAAAGTTGAGCTATAGACCATAAATACTGTAAGTAGGTACATACCACGATGCGAGCACCAGTCTGGCGACTTTCCAAATTCTTAGTTACGCATTTTTTTTTTTTTTGCTTCCAAGACGTCTCCCTCAAACCTGCAATCAACGATAGCGGTAGGCCAACTAAATTCCCAGGGATTGAATCATCAGCGTTTTGAACCGAGCCAGTTAATTGAGGGATCTAAATGCAAATCACGCTAAGAAAAGCAGACTAAAAAGTTGGGCCATAGTTTGCAGTTGAGGCTATGGAAAGATTTGCATTCATCATACAACTGTTAATTACAGACAGGAATAGTCTATGAGCAAGCTTCGAGTAAAATTGTTTGGTGCCAGGGTATTACGGGTCTTTGTTGTATAATGTGTTTGATTTTGTAGAAATGCAACGAATACATACAATAATGTTTTCACATATTATACCTTGAGTTTTTCTTACATATTTACGGTAACACACTTATGCTAAACTTGCCCGGCTGAAATATACAAAAGTCGCAGCCTCGTAGAACGCCATTGTCGCCGAGTATCACAAATCCACTGGAGACATCATTAGCTTCACTTCAGTACCAACAAGGCGGTGGCTCCTTGAAAAAGCTGATCCGGTTCCACACTATGCAACCTAATTTCCGCCGGCCGCCTTGTTCTTTAAAGCTAATTTGCACTTGAAAGTGTGTGGATTTAATTACGGAGGACATGGCGACACACTGGAGACGGCGACTCGTCGGGCGACAAAATAAGACGGCCACGACCAGACGAGTTTGGGAGGTCAGTTTGAGGAAAGGAGCTTCCGGATAGGCGGGGGGCTAGGCAAGGAGTCTGGGATATGGGGGCGAAACAGAGTGGCTGATGGAATGAGAGAGGCGAATTGTTGAGAGTTGAGACATACCTACGCAAAACTCGCAGAGATTTGTGAGGGCAGGTGGGATGAGATGTGTAATGAGTCTTACAATTCCTGAGTGCGATGCTTTTCAGTTCTAAAGGAAGCAGTTGGTTTCGGAGTTTATTTTACTTCTGCATGCATATCACGCCCCGGCCAAGCAATGGTATAGCCGGCGAGAGCCGCACCACCACAGCTGGGGCAGCAGTGTGGTGCCCGAAGGGCCGGGGAGGGGGGAACTGCGGACAGTGCACCACCGGGACCGTCATCCGTCAGGCTGATGAATTGATGACGCGGCCGGCACCCGTTCTCGCATGCAGCGCTATGCAGATGACATGCAGATGAGACGTGCGGCTCGTTACCCAGACTTCCCTACATCGGTGATCGAAAACGGCACTCCAATTAACGGTAATTCCCGCTGATCAGCGCATAATTATACCGGATCCTTCTTCATTGTTTGATATATGGGACGGGATCATGGGTGCGTTCACCATAAGCGCGCATGGTTTAAAGGTGAGAAGGAAATCTGCACTCTGCTGTTTGCTGATGCATCTCAATGAGCTGGTAAGAATAATTCCAGCTGGAAAATGGTAAGATGCTGTTGCTGATATCGGAAGCTGAAATGCTGTTTGAGCGCAATGGAGATTTCTGTGCGTCAAAATGAAAAAAAAGATGTCCGAATTACATGTATGTCAACGAGTGCTTCTTGCTAAATTCACATGAACATCGCAGTGGATTCCCCCAGGCAATCTTCATGAAACCTTTCAGCGCGAGTCACGGTGGCAGCAGAGTCCCACATGAGAAAATGGGATCTACTCAATTGGCTTATCCAATATCTGTCAGATGCACACCGATTTTATCCTATCTGAGGAAAATATGCGTATAATCTAGTCAGGAATCTGGTTTGCTGCCAGCTTTCCCGAAAAGCGTCTGCTCTCCGGAAATTCCGACATATCTCAGGCTCAGTCCTCAGCCATTCCAGCAATATACCCGCCTGCACTGGCAGTGCACTGCTGGCATCAGTAATCCAGCGAGAATGGCGAGCCATCAGGAATGCTAAAAGTGACTGGCGACACCGTAAATTGCATTTCTCTAACTGGATTGCGGTGTGACCAGATAGTCTCCACATATCCTGCCGTCCTCTGTTCCTCTCCCCAGCTCTCTCTCTCTCTCTCTCGCTCTCTCTCTCTCTCTCTCTCTCTCTCTCCCTCTCTCTCTCTCTCTCTCTCTCTCTCTCTCTCTCTCTCTCCTCTAACCGGCGTCCCTGCAGGGTTCAGCAATGACCTCTCCCTGCTCTGTCCCACGGAGACTGGCCACGGGGACTGCCGGCGGCGTCCCCTGGGGAGACGTCCCCTACCCTCGACCTCGGCGGAAGAGAGGGAGGGGAGGGGGACCACGCCCTCGGGGACACAGCGGTCACGCCCGAAAAGCCACCCGATCTTGGCCGGAAGGATGGTCACGGCGGCAATTAGCGAGTGGACGGAACAGGGTATGTGGGCCACGGGAGAGAGACCTTGCAAGACCGGGTCGGCTCGGCCGCGTCACTTGGGGTCTTTGATAATGACGAGAACATTATATCAATTTGATAAATGTGCAGTGTTTGCTTTACATGTTGGTCGAAAGCATACAGATTGAAAGCATACATATTTTAGGAAGCGTCGCATCGCTCTGTCCAAGCGTCTAAACTGTTACCCGCTGTCCGTCTTGCGCAAAGACATCTCAAACCAAAATTAAATGTCTACAGCAACGTATGGTATGTACAATGTACATATAATAACCGGTGACCACGGAAGCCTCTTAAACATATGTAGACATTTTCCACTTTCATTGATCCCATCATCGCAGTACCTCGTCTGTTGTCGGACAGTCCCTCTGGCCCCGGCCTTGTGTCGTGTCATGGAGAGGAGCGCGGGGGCCGCCGCTGCGCCGGGCCGGGCCGGGCGGGTCGATCGCTTTTAGACTAATGAGGGGACAGGGAGCGGATCCGGCGACTTCTGACCGCGCGGGCGTCACTCCCGCTCCCAGGGACGCTGGTGGATGGTCCCCGATCCGAATCGAGTCAACTGTGAGCCACAGCTCAGGGGCTTCGACTCCGCTTGGTAGAAATGAAGGAATAGCGGGAGAAGCTAGAGTCAGTGACTGAAAAGGCTTCCGGTTGTTGCAAGAAATAAGAACAAAGTGCAAGAAACGCGTCTTTGAATCAAGCTCGTTGTATTCGAGCATTCGACCCCCGTTAAGTCTAAAGTAAGAATCAGTATGTTTTGGCTGATACATACTCAGTTGGGTAAGATGATTGTGAGGTCGTATGGAACTAAGCTCAGCGATTTTGAGCTCGTTACAGTTGAAAGCATTAATAGAATACCGCCTTTTATTTAGTTTTCTAGTGGTTCAGTAAGACACTCAAGGGCTCTAGTTTAGAAGCTCTCCATCCAGCTCAGAAATGAACAAATTCAATATTCACGTGTGCTTGAGCGTCTTGTCTTGCAGCTTAACGAGAGATTAGAATCATAGTCCAAATGCATTTATAATGTATGTTAAGAGGCTTTCAGCGCGCCACTGTCTGGTGTTTAGCGAGTCCACACGTTAAACGTCACCTGTTCTGTGAACAGCGGCCCGGCGCCGAGGTATTTAGCGGCACGATATGTCAGACTCGACGTGGAGCGGCCAGGTCTTAGAGACCGCTTCGGTTTAATCTGCCCGGTCCTAGCCGGCTCCGGGTGGGGCAAATTGCCACTACATAAACCAAATGGTCCATTTACGTGGCCGCGGTCCCGTCCTGCCTGTGGCCGCCCTACCACCTTGCCAGTGGGCTGGAGAGGGAATGTGGCTGCCCTGCCATCTTGCCAGAGGGATAAAGATAGGGGAGAGGGTGTGGACGAGCGGTAGGGCGAGGGGAAGAAAAGAAATGGTCTGCGCTGCCGATCTCCTCCGCTAAACACGTACTTGTGCGGCGGGGTCGGGAGTACCCGTAGGGTGTCTGTTATGCTCCCTTCTGTTCAGAGGTGAGTGGCTGCCGTCGGAGCCACCAATAGCGCTGATGAGCCTCTAGATCAGTGGTCGGCAGGTCATTCGGGGTCGTGCCCCCTTTTTGGGCGCCAGGCAGGGCCATTACCCCCACCTACCAGACCCCATTGCTGACACAACTATGTTTACTGAAATTCCATACCGTCCTGGAACTCTTTGGGTATTTGTGCATTTCCAATGCATCAAATTTAAAACATGACACTACCTCCACAAAACATTTAATGCCTATATCTCATTAGCGGCGGAACACCTTCAATTAAGGGGGAGGGGGGGGAGCACTGCCGACTTTTGGTCCCATTCTTTCCATGCAACGCCCATAGGGCTAATGTTAAAATGCAAAAATCAAAGGGTGCACGGTGCCCCGGTGCCCTCCCCGTTCCGCCGCCTATGCTATATCCCATTTAACCCTTGTACGTATAGGGGCGGCGGGTGGTTTTTCGTTAAAAGCTCACGTAAAAGGCATTGGATCACGACCAAATTGTACCCTCGAGCCCATCATTTTTTTTTTCACCAGCCCGGAAAATATCATGACCTGAGACCAGTTTTACCAACAGAAAAATAACCGCCTGCCGGAATTTTTGCCTCAAGACCGCTTCACATACGGAGCGTAAACGCGATGGGCTCGTAAGCGGATAGGGCTTTACCGTTTACGCTCCATATGTGAAACGATCTTTAGGCAAAAATTCCGGCAGGCGGCTATTTTTCTGTTGGTAAAACTGGCCTCTGGACCCATAATGACCGTTGGCTTATGAGCTTTTTCTGGAGATCATCTTGAGCCATAAAATCTCACTTCAAGAAGTTATAGCGGGTCCCGATTTTCTCGACACTTATCATTGCCCTCTTGAATGAGACGGAATGACCAAGGACCTTAAAAATGGGCAGCAGCGGCTTCCTATGGTCACGGGTAGCCCGCTCGTCTTTTTTATGCACAGCTCCATATCAGAGTCCGAGAGGCCGCGGGGGTCCGATCGACCCCTCCCCCTTACGTTAGCGGCTGTTGAAACGCCAACAGACGGGCGACGGTTAAAAGTTGCAGCTGCTTTTGAACGACTGTACGGAGGGGTGAGATGGTGAGGCGAGCAGGTACGTGAAAATTGGTATCTAATCAATAGTGTGCTGTGCCTTTGGCCTGGGCTAACCTTTGAACCCTGGGATGCAACAGTCACGATGGCTCCATCACTGGAGCTACAAACTCTAAAAAGATAGGCTTTCTCAGAATCCCTCATTACCCCCACCGAAAGGGCTCCATTACCCCCAAAGGGGGCATGCCCCACCATTTGCCGACCCCTGCTCTAGATGAACAGACGCAGAGTCATCAACGTCCTGGGAAAGACTGAGCAAACGTCTCCCAGGGATAATAGAAAGAATAGAAAGGAAAAAGCTAGTGTGTTAATGCATACCTAACATGATGTTTGTGCCGTTTGAGGTTTCCTTCTCGTGCTTTCGGTAAAACTGGTTGAAGTTAAACAAAAATAGATGCTTATAACCGAATATTTAGTCTCATAAATTCGGTTTCGTACAGCAAGACACTATCAAGTATCAACCATAACAAAGTTACGCGCTTTTCAGCGTACGAATCGACATTCCTGTTCCTCATCTTTTCCTGCTTCTGTGATCAACCGGATCCGAATTATGTGCCTCGTGGTATAAATAAAAGATAAACAGGCGTCCCCGGGGGAACTCCTGCGGGCCTGCGGGCTCATTCTCTCGACGCAGGCATGTTTGTGGTGTGGTAATTACTCTGGGGATACGGCCCAGTCTCCTCGGCTCGGCGTTCGATTACGGCCGGCTTCCGCCGAGCGCGCCGGCCCGGTATAGACGGCGGAATGGCCTCTGCCGGTCTCCATTCACCGCGCACGGCGCTCCCAGATATCGGCGGAGAAACCACCGCAGGGAGAGGAAACCCGCCGCGCCGCCTCCGACAGCCAGACAGGCCAGATGAGGGTAGTTTATGTTTACTGTGAAACTTGGGTTCTAACGCCTCGCAGACAGTCGAGCTCGAACAAAGCCGGTGCCATTTGGCGTCTGCCGGTTTCTCCGTGGGGCGAAGACAGCTGATCCGGCGGCTGGCGGTCCAGCCGGTCTGTTCCCACCGGGCCGGTCAGCACCGGCGGACGAAACTGCGTCGACCTGAGCCGCCGCCGCCGCCGCCGCCGCCGCCGTCTGCGGACAGCTGGATCGGGCGGCGATTTAGGGTCGGCGCCGCCGCCGCCGCGAGCAGCTGCAGTTGGCGCCATTTTTAACCGATTTGATGGTGCGCCCCCGGCAAACATTTCGATAAATAGCGGGAACGGCTGGCGACCTGTCACCGTCCGGAGGTCGGCAGATCGTATCGGCACCGGCCGCCGGGGGTGCCCCACGTGGGGTGAGGGGAAGGGGACCAGGGAGACATTGAGAAATAGTCACTTTGTTCCTGCACTGATCTGAAGTCTTTTGTTGAATGGTCGGTTTGTTGTGAATTTGGTGAACTTGTTCTACAGTAAAATTTGCATACAATATGAAGATATATGCGTATACGATATGCAAAGGTACGCTTTCATTCAAATCCGGCAGGCATGCATGTATGGCAATTTCTGATTCCTTCTGGCAGGTGGTCGCGACATGCGTTTTTTACAGCTCAACATACGCATATGACTGCAAGGATGATCTCGTAATGCAATGGACATTGAACATTCTAAGATATTGGAATGTATAAGATGGGATAATTTGGGGTATCCTTTTGAATCTTTTCTTATATGAAGGCAGAATCTTTTCAAATCCTCTGAAATATTCGCTCGATTATTGTCGAAGCCCACATTTTGTTGAAATGGCTCATTGGAAATAAATTACTAGGTCGTAACTTGAGACGGCGCACTCGAATTCCTCTATCCTCCCGCGCTTATCGCCGAAAGGAGTGGATTCAATTTCCAAGTCATCCCTTTGGTGACGCCCTGCAGATCCACTTTTGGTCCAGCACGTTCTCTGGGCTGTGGAACGGAGCAGTTTAATATCTCGCCGCATACTTCTCTGGAATAGCATAGCGAATAGCGATCATTACGTGTATTCCACTTAGCATGTTTCTGATAAATGAAGTGCATACAAAATCGACATCACTGGATGCAAGTATGCTGCGAGAAACCATTCCCAGATACAGCGATCTTACACAAAATCTTCTCAAGGCATCACGAGGTATGTATCATCGGTAGGTATGTATTGCATGCAGTTATCCTATGCAATGCGTATACAAGCATAAGTAAGGCCACTTTTCCATGGAGTGACTTGTATATTTTTGTATATATTCACGTCGATATTTAACTATTCAGCATTGCGCAATACCAAAGCGTCATGCCCCACGAGGCCAGCAGTCCTTCCATTACGTTTCTGGGCCCGTTGTTGTGCATCCACATACATTGCATTGATTTTAGGCAGTCTGTAGTCTCGGTGTATCATGTTAAGCTGAAGTGTTTGCAACCAAATTGGATAGTGTTCCGAGCCAAACATGTTGATCTGACGTGCAGCTGCTATCGTATTTTGAGAACGATCAGTAGAATCGCCGAAGTGGAAGGCTGACTAGAGCTTGTTTCTGCCTAAGCAAATCAGATACATGAAATGCCCTTGTTCGCATTTTCCTAAGGTTGGATAGGCAGCTTCTTAATGCGCCAGAAAAGGAACAGTGTCTTATTAGTTTTGCTATGTTTTCACGACTTTCACGATTTATCACAAATCAAAAAAGGGACAGAAACTTGATGTCATTCTCGTAAACGTTTGGTAAAATAAGTATCAAAGCAGATATTGAAATCGTTCACGCACACCCATGATTTGTTCTTTCCAGAGCTGCAAATGCATACCCCTCAACGTTCCATACATCATTCGTCACCTCCTGCAGTATTATCACGACGATGCCGGTATCATTTGACGCAACATCTTCCCGTCTCGCTGTCGACACGTCTGTCCATCTTTCGGCACCATTCAGCGGCGGACATTTGGTGTCGTTTCCGGTTTCTGTGTCGGCTCGACTCATCGATCGGTATCGCCGTTTCCGGTCGACGGCTCTGCCCGGGAGGTGTTCCGTCCGGCTGGATGGGTCGACTCGTCTGTCACCGCCGCTGGCCACGCCCCCCCCCCCCGACCACGCCCCCTCGGCGCTGATAGACGACGCCAACGGGCGCTAACGAGCGTCTCGGTCGATAGTAAACCGAATACAAATAGTGCCAGCGGCAAACAAAAACGACATCCATCATTGGCAGCTGTCATCGGGTTGCCAGGGCGTCTCGGCAGAGGAGTCGACTGGCCTGGTGGTCCCCGAGAGGGCTCGAGCGTTGCAGAGATGTCGGCTATTCGGAGAAGCCCAGAATGGGCTCGACCCGGAGACCAATGTGACACAGCTGTTCATAGGTCAGTTGACGGCGTCAGACGTTGTATAAATGGTTATGCTGAAAAATCTAAGCTATGGATTGGGTTTAATCTTACACAATGTTTATGTTGATGTAGATAAAAATTGGAAGAATGGATATTGTATTTGATTTCTGTCTTTCTTTTGATTTTATGATAACCTGTTAAAATGGTGTTCATAATACGTTTACCTAAAGTATTGTTGCATAATCTGATCATTCAGTGACTTATCAAGCGGTCGAGAGAATCGGCGTGAGCATTCTGCACCTCAATACAGTTTGTCAACCATCAATAGATGTATTACATTGCAAGAACAACACGTTGATAAAATAGTTATCCACCGTCCGATACGATCATCACATTAGATATGGGGAACAAGATCAACACTCTCTCTGTGTGCGGTCGATTTCACGTCGCTCTCAACCGGGAGGGCAATACTGATCGACAAACAACGCGTTCATTCTGAGATCATAGTGGCGATCCGGTGGGGCTGGTCGGTAGCTCCACCTCTCGCCCTCGGTATCAGGCACAACAATGAGCCAGGAATGCAGGATTCAACGTATAACTCTCGACCGTGTGACGCCAGAGATCGGTCGGCGGGGCGAGGGAGCTGCTGGACCGCATCTCCCTCCCTCTATCGTCGCTGGCCCGTCGCCCGATCGACAACAGCCCAAGGCCGCGGTCAGGGCCGAGGTCATGTGCCGTTGGCGGCTGACCGCGCTCTGCGTTCACGTCGCTCAGGGGTCGCGTCTCTTGGCTGCAGGTCGTGCCTCTCCATGACGTTGTAGAGACGCTCCAGGTTGACCTCGGTCACGTGATCACCGGGACTGAGACGCAGCGCGGTCAGGTAGGCGGCCTCGGCCTCCCGCAGCTGGCCGGTTAGGTGCAGAATGGCGCCCAGGTTACGGTGGCTTTGCACGTCCTGAGGACAGAGATGCGGTGTCAGACAGGTTGTTTTACAAAGAGCCCGGTGAAGTATGAGTTGCGACAGACTGGCTCTGCTAGCGTGTCACTTTAGTGGATCGATTGGTTGATAGACATTGGGTCATTGGGAGTGGACATTGAGTGAGTGCGCGATTGATAATTAGCAACTAATCAGTAGCAATGAATTAGTGACAATGGGCAGCTAACAGCTTCGAACGATTTTGAAACTTGTCAGACATAGGTATGTATTCGAATTATTGTATCTGTTTTAGGATAACAAGATATTTTCTGTAATAATATGCCACGGAAAAATATAAAAGTCGGTATAAAAAGAAACCATTTCTGCTCCTCTAATTAGACCAGAACCGTCCTGCGCACAGCGCGGCCATACCTCGGGTCGGATGCGCGCCGCTCGCCGGTAGAAGTCCTCGGCCTGCTGGTAGCGTCCCAACTCGCGGTACACGTTAGCCAGGTTGAAGGTCAGGTCATACTCGCTGGGCGCCAGCTCAGTGCCGCGCACATACACAGCAGCTGCCTCGCGCAGCCGGCCCGTCTCATACAGGAACTGGCCTGGAATTGCAGGGAAGCAAAGTTAGAGCTTAGCTGGTTCCATTGGAGAGGGCATGGTGGTGGGAAGAGGTGAATGCAAACATAAAACAGTCACTGCCAACCGTAGTTAGAAACAGATCAAGCAGCTCATTGAAAACCATGCTATCAGTGACGTCAAGTTATCCTTATAAGAACCGTAGGAATTAACAATATCATTTTTTGCCACCTCTTACATTTTTAAATATGTTTCAATAGTTTGTGCAAACAAACTCACCGTAATGAAGGTAGACAACATAGTTGTTCGGCGCTGTTGTTTGCGCTCGGTGAAACCAGCCCTCTGCCTCGTCTACGCGAGTTTTCTGAAACAAGATCGGATGGTAAAATAGAAAAAACGAACTCTGGTAACAGAGCTAAGAGATAGTCGGGCTAGAACACTCCTTAATCTGATGATATTTACCAGCGATGTGTCTCTGCACGCTTCAACACATGCATAAAGCGTTTAGCTACATTGCACTGTGTGGTAAAGATGCATATTGCATATTCACATTATTCAACTCTGCTCGCGAGAGACGCGGGGTACATTATCTTGTCACATGCAGTATGCAAAGGGACCATCAGAAACACGCTCCCAGCGCGGGCAAGAAGCGCTTCAGGAACTGTGTCATCTTTGTCACACTGTGTTTCAAAGGGCTGCTTTGGGAACACCGTAGGGATGTTTGATGTTATTTCGTTGGATAGAAGCAACAATGGCGTGCACGAAGTTGAGTAATATTGCGAGAACGCAAACACAGCAACGGCGTTCATTATAAAACAAAACCAGCTTATTTCTCCCAGCTGGGTTTCTTGCAAAAGGATAAGATTAAATTTACTATCGTAAATGCCCAATAGTCATGCGTAGTCTGTTAGCCACTTACATTTTTGGCGAGCATTTTTCCGTAGAACAGGTGAGCGTGCACCATGGCGGGCTGGATTTCCAGCGCCTTCTTGAACCAGCTCTCGGCTTCCTCGTAGTTTGCCATGCGGTACTGAGCCTCTCCGATCAGGTTATAGATGGTCTGAAAGCGAAGCCATGTCGTCCAACGTAAATAGCGGCACCACTCTCCGGGCGGCACCGCCCGCGCCCCCGCCCAGACCGCCCGCCGGCCGGACGCTGCATATGCGGCTCACTCCCGGCTTCCACGGCTGGCGTCTGCACGGCGTTTACCGAACATCACATCACACTTAGCGCAGATGGAACCTTGAACCCGTAGATCAGCAAGGCTCGGTCTCAGATGGGTGAAAGGTCAGACGACGGAGCTCTGGGAGAATGGAAAGTGCTCAATTTTGCCGACCTGGCTTGCAGACCCAGAATACATACTATATAAAAGGATGAACGAGATAAACGAAAAATGCATGAGAAGATGCGGAATAAACGAACATCTGTCGGCTTTACAGTCGCTGAGTGACTTACAAAGCCTACTTCATCCTGAAGTGTTTGTTTGCACCGCTCGACAGTAACACACTGAGCAGCCCAAAGTTCGGACATTACAAAGTTGTTCAGGACGCGGCTGTCGTGTCGAGGCTGGCGCCGGTAACAAAGCGGTGACATGTGTCAACGGTCGGTGACATCGTTATCGCCGGCTCTAACGTAATTTGTGACACACCGGCTGGCCATATTGGTCTGATCCGTGAGACAGATGGGTTCTCTGCTAGCAACAGTTGTCAATATTGACGTCATCATCGTCACCGCCTGCAGTGCCACTGCCACCGCCACTGCCATCGCCAGTGCCACTGCCACGGCGACTATCGCCCGCGTTTAAACTGTTACCACCGGCAGCTCCACCGTCCCCGCCGCCTCTGCTACCGCGGCCGGTTGAGACGGATGGGTTTTGTTGGGGAGCGGAGCGGTCGGAGCGCCGAGGCCGGTCCCCCTCCCTTCCTCTTTCCGTCGCAGCTGTTGCTCTGCCGGCGGCAGCCGACTGATCGCTCAATAAGCCGGATTGCCAGATATGCAGCCCGGTTGAGACAACCTCGCGGCCATCGCGAAAGGAATTTTAGAAAACCGACTCTTCACCAAAAGAGAGTGTTTGGTTCTTCAGTGAGGAGTAAGAGATTTGTTCTATTTATTGAGAGCTTCTATGGTATGCATTATGAAGTTTTGGTTACCGACCTTGCTCGGATGAGTGATAAGCTGCACCACTCAATCGGTCTTGATTTACTGTGCAAAAATAAACATGCGATGTTTTGGAATGCCAGGGTGGAATATTTCAGCTGGAAAGCTTTTAACGGTGCACTATTTCGTTGGGCGCCCTGGGGCAAGCTATATACGGCCGCCTAGTTCACTTCTCATTATCCATTTCCATGATTTTTTTTTTACAGCAGCGCTAAAATGCATGCTATTCAGGCGAAGTAATAATAAGACATATTTTATTAAACCTAAGACAGCTGCATGCTTACCTCCTTGTTGTAGCCTTCGGGAGCAAGACCGAGTGCCAGGAGGTACTGTTTGAGGGCCAGCGGTGGGTCCTTGTCCTCCTCCGCGTACAGCCGACCGAGCTCCACCAGACAGCCGACCTTGGCTGAGGTGTGTGACCGGGGGTCACGTATTCGCGACCCGTGCAGATCACGACAGGCCAGCAGCACTTGTCGAGCCAACACAGACTGGCCTAGCTTCAGATGGGCGTGAGCCAAATTGAGGTAGGCTTCTGAAAAGGTAAAAAGTACTTCGTGTTACTTCCGTTCATATTCTGTTGAGGAATGAAATGTTTGTTCATGTATTATATCGTTATGAGAAGCTCGTATTGCAATGTCATCTCTTCACAGTAGCGAACATATCAAACGTACCCAGCAGGATTTACAACCCATTTAGAGCTTTACCAACATGAGCAAAAAATACGTAAACTTACGAGCAAATTGTCGTCGATATCCGACCGCATCTTGGTAGCAGGCTGCTGACTGACGGTACTTTCCTTGCGAGTATAAAAGGTTTCCTCTGCAAACGAAACAAAACATCAGTGAGTATCGATCGCAATTACTTTGCACCGCTGCACCAAGATGGCATTAGGAGACCCTCGCGAGCACAGTACCGTTTTTGCCGTGTACTTCCAGCCCACACCGCGCGCATCCGTAATGTAATTTTGGCCAAATGAGCCCGGGACTGAGTCATTTCACGTGTGTGAGTGTCATTTCGGTCCGTTGACGGAACAGCGCCGAGCACAGTGAGATGAGTCCCCCGGGACGGGGGCGCGCGGCGCTGTGACACTAATCGAATGCCAGCCCCGGACGGGTTATACACAGCGGGGGAGCGTACACAAGCGCGGCTCAACGGCGCGCCGACACGGTCGGCTGCAAACTGTATTAGCTGATGTTAAAACAGCCGACGGTGTTGTTGGGGAGGTGCGGCGCGGTGATGGAGCGGAGCAGCGCCAGCGCGGCTCGGCGGGCGGCTCACGGTGATGCCTGGGAGGTATACTATGCCGCGCGGCACCGGTGTTCAGCGGCACAGTCTACCAGTACAGGTGATATGCTCGGGCTGGATGGACTCCACAGGGCGCCGCGTCGGTTGAACAACTTCTGATGTTTTATTTGAAATTCTACCTCTACCCTTTAGAATTGAGAATATTGCAAGTAAATGACTGTGAAAAAAAACGTAACGTGAGTGCCCTGCACTTATATGTACTTTTATCTGTGCATGACTGTGAGGTTCCGTGCATTTTGTGAGGCCGTAATGTCACTGATATTTTAGAATTCATATTAGAAAATCTCCGTGACGTGCCGAAAACAAATTACGAATTCCATTGAGCTAATGACCGGTTCTTAACCCGCGCCCCACTGGGGTCTGCGTATAACACGCCCTACTGGGGGGGGGGGGGGGGGGCTATTCATAGCCCCCCCTCCTAACTCCGAAACTACTGGGCCGATTGTCAAAATTCAAACGGCGTCTGATAGCCCCGGAAAAACTGTCGAGCGAAACCTAATTTCATTGACCTCGAGGTCACCGATGACGTCACAGGTCAGGTCAAAGTAAATATTATTAGCATTTTGGCTTGATCACGTTTTGGGCTCTGGCCGCCGTCTTACAAGTCAGACCAGGCTCATTTTTGGATCACACACTCGGGAACAGATGCTCTAGTTACCCTGAGGGTACCAAACTTGTACTTTGATTTTCAGGTCAAGGTCAGGTCATCACAGGTCACGAAAATATTATATCATGCGTCGGTCACGTGACACATGTTTTATGGTCCATTTAGGTCAGAGATTTCGAATTTGATGTCGTCTGTGTTATTCGAGGTCATTTTGAGTCGAATTTAGCTTATGTTAGGTCACTTTCAGGTAAAAAAAGGTCAAATTTTGAAGTTAAAATTTTTTAACAAAAAAGGTGTCTATTGGATGCAGTTTGAGCTCAGGAACACGATGGTGCTATTTATATTGGCGTACGATGTCAAATACGTGCTGAAAAATTGATTTGAAAAATTAATAATTGTGAATTTTTGCAATAATGCGTAAAACTTGGCCATTTTTGAAGATATTTAGCTAAAACTTGCTAGAATTAGTCATAATAATGCGTTCTATCACATATATTCCGTTTTTTTCGAAAAGTCAGAAACTTTTTGAAAAAAATGTGAAAATATAAATTTTGGATATTATTATATAAATTTTCGAAATTTTCAAAATTTCGAAAATCCGAGATAGCAGTTTGATAGCGCAATCTATTCTGAGTCCTCTCATGCAAAGAAATTGGATCTAGCTTAAAAACTGAGCTCTTGGGAGCGATTGCCGTGGTTCAATGTTTTGCGTCGAAATCGGCCGAACATGACGTCACTCTGACGTCATTTCCGGCCGACCTATAGTAGGTACGAAGTTCAAATTTTGACACAAGGTGTCAAATTGATGCAGCCTAAGGTACTGAAAGTTTGGCGTCGATACGTCAAGCGGTGTGGAAGTTATTGCAGAAAAACGGGAGGGGGGCTATAAATAGCCCCCCCCAGTGGGGCGCGGGTTAAGACATGATGATTTTGCAGCTTGTTTATGTGCGCAATGTCTTTAGCTACGTCTCTCTCCGAAATGATTGTTCTACAGCAGAGTCTAAGTGAGTTGTCGAATTGCTGAATAGCCGGCAAACAGGTCAGCCGAGTCAGCAGCTCCGACTCCCACGTAATGGCCGAGCCCGGTCCCCGGATACCGTAATCCTATTACGGCTTCCGACTGTCCCTGTTTACCTGCTGACTTCGCAGCGGATGCCACTCACAGAAGTGGCTCCCTCCTGTGTATTGCGAGGCCGGACTCTCCCTCCCCCCGCCCCTCCCGCCCTCTCTCTCTCTCTCTCTCTCTCTCTCTCTCTCTCTCTCTCTCTCTCTATCTATCTATCTCTCTCTTTCTCTCTCTTTCTATCTGCCTTCTCTCTCTCTCTCTCTCTCTCTCTCTCTCTCTCTCTCTCTCTCTCTCACTCTCTCACTCTCCCCCCTTCCAATCGTCCCGCTCTGGCTCTCTCGCCGCCCGCCCAATCGGCGCAGCACCGTCGGTAACTCACAGGTTATAGTGGACGTCTGCCATGTTCCCTCGGACCGAGAGCGCCGCCCGGTAAGCCCTCTCCGCCTGCTCCAGACGACCCTGGCTAGCCAGAATGGTGGCCAGGTTGCCCAGCGCTGCAACGAACAATGTCAGTCAACGGAGAGCCATTCAAAGAGAGACGCGGCGCGGCAGCCGGCGACTGCAGGGAATCAGGGAAAACGCTAACCCGAGCCGCTTCCGCGTCATAAAAGCACAGTGGGGTTCCATACTCTGCGGGGCCGGCTTAGCTCGAGAGTAGGGCGCTCCGTACGGTTTCGTTTCGCTTCTGACAGTAAAATGTCAAAGCGTTGCTGTTCATCCAGGCAGCTTCATCTCAAGTTGATCCTAAAGATTTCGTTCGTCTTTGTTTATAGCTGGACGGCACGCCCAGCGTTTAGCCTTTAGTTTCCAAACCGTTGAGAACAACTCGACAGTTTGTTCCGAAGAAAGGGCGGCATTCTTTGAAATCGATGTGCTTAGCAAAGGCAATGTAATTGCCTACAAGGGAACGAGCCACTATCATCTGTTAAATGACAATGAAACGATATTTATAATTAAATCCCACTCCATGTAAAGCGCACCTGTTCACTCGATAATTTCACTCACATTTGGCCGGTGAGTGTCGGATGCCAGCGGTGTAGAGGGCCCTGTCGTCTCGCCAGTCCTGGTTTCTGACCACAGTTCTCGCCGCCAGCACGGCCAGAAGCAGCACACTGAGTGTGGGCCCTATCCGGCGCCAGCGGGACTCCGCCAGAGCCAGTCCGGCGCCCACCAGCAGACAGAACCCCACTGAGGGGGCGTACAGGGCCCGCTCCGCCACCAGAAAGCCCACGTAGAAGAACAGATTGCTGGCAGGAAGAAACATGAGCACGGCGAAACTGAGCGCGAACAGCAGAGACGCTCGGCCCGGGTTGTCTGCGCCCGTGTCTGCCGTTCTCTTTACGGTGTTGTTGTTGTGGTTGACGTTGATGCTGCTGCTAGCTGAACTGGTGTCAGAAAAAGGATGACACGCTGCGTAAAACATGACCGCCAGGCCGACATAAAACACGGCCGAGACGACGTTCCTGAGATCGCCCAACTGTGTGATGAGCGGCACGGCCGTCTCGGCCCAGTCGTAGCTGAGCTGGCTGGGCAGCAGCAGCAGACCGGCAGAGACCACCGGCAGGTGCAGCAGGGTCAGTGCCCGGCTCAGACGGCTGTCGCACGACGCCACCGGGTTATCAGCGGCCGAGAACCAGGGCAGCCGGCCGCGCAGCAGGGACAGGCGCGCGGTCAGCAGCGCGCAGCAGGCCAGCGCCACCAGCGCGCAGCACTGGCGCAGCCGCTGCAGCCGCTTGTCCTGAAACGTAACAGGCGTTTGGAGCGTGAGCTCTGGGTAATCTGCAGTTTAAGGCGCTTGGGTTAGCGAAACGCTACTCTTTGGTGATACCTTTACTATATGCATCTTCAGTTTTCATAAAATGAAGTTATCATTATCAAGTTATTTGATCTGTTTCAATAAGAAACATTCTACTGTATGACAATGTATGCAAAACAGTCCTAAAATGCGTTCGAGATTTTAAATGCCATAACCGATAAAGTTCCATGCGAATCAATCGCATAAAAGCTCGTGTTTGGAGTGCATTTTCCGTACACGTATTATAGGAAAGCATTAAAATAATCGTTCCGCTGCATTCAATCTCATCCCACATTGTGTCGTAGGCTTTAAATACCCGGATAAATTGGCGCTTAGGCAAAGTTTTAGCTCATTTCAGCAGATGTTCTGACGCCATTATGTTTAATCGACGGTGAATAAAGCTGCTCATGGACTAAGTTGGGTAGTAACTTGTTACGATCCCCTGGATTACTAGGAAGTCGACTGGCGCCGTATTTAGCCCGTGCTATAATTTTTGCGAATGTATCGCTATAAGTACCTACGTTACCTAGCATTTTATAGCCAATTCGATGACCCGCAAGCTGTTTTATACCATAATCTGGCAGCGACTTTTCATGGGTCACTCGGAATGAGAGGACACCGATTTAGGCTCTGAATGAGTGTCCACTGACACACCTCAGTCGGTCGGCTCCAAGTCAGTCGACCCTCTCCCCTGACCACCCTCTCGCTCCGTACCTGCAGTCTGCTGGTGATGAGCGCCGTCAGGCTGATCCTGCTGTTCACCCAGACGTCGTACAGCAGACAGAGGGGCAGCGCCGCGATACCCTGCTCCTTACAGAGCACGGCCAGCACGGCAGAGCCGAGCGCGGCGGCCAGCCACCGCCGCTCGGGGGAGCCCCAGCCGCCGGCCGCGCGCCGGGCCCGCGCCTGCCGTGCGTAGCTGAGCAGCGAGCAGAGGGTGAAGAGGAGCGCCAGCAGGTCTGCGCGGCCCACCAGACCGGCCACTGCCTCGGCATGTACCGGATGGACGGCGAACAGGGCGCCGGAGAGGAGCGCCGCGCGCCGGCCGGCCGACAGCCCGGCGGCCGTCTCGGCCACCAGCGCGCTGCACGCCGCGTGCAACAGCACGCTGGTGGCGTGATAGGCGGCCGGCCGCAGCCCCACCAGCGCGTGCGTCACGCGGAACGTGAGCACGGTCAGCGGCCGGTACGAGCCGTGCGAGCCGGCGTGCTCGAGCGGCGTGCCCCAGAAGTCGTGCCGCAGCAGGGCGGTCAGCGGGGTCGTGCCGCGCACGTCGCCGTTTGTGACGATCGCGCGCCTGTGGAGACAAGGGAGAGGGAGGTAAATGCGGTGTCCGATTGTATGTAGAGCTGCCGAATCGTAAACGTTACACGATGGCTGTTGGGCTCGGGCATTTTAGGTTGCGTGTTACTTGCGGTTTTACACCCTACATGCCCCTGGGACTTGTCACTATGCATAGTTGAGGTATTTTGGACGGGAACATCGCAGTTGCTGCTGATCTGATGGCGAGTGATAATATTTCGTCTAATTACGACTTAGATTGAGGGCAGTAGGCCATAGCAGGCGACCGAGTACTTATCGCGGGGCTACTAAGTAGTTAACCACACAGGATTACCATAACGGAGCTCCATTTGACAAAGCCAGTGTTTACATGTCACGGTAACGACTTAGATAAGACTACTCTTGGAATTCGATGAATATTTAACCAGCGTCTTGTTGAAAAGCCTATGTTTTCCTGTAATATTTATGACGCTGTAAAAGCATGCTTGAAGAGTGCATTGTGGCTTTGGATGTGGCTCGAAAATACTAATGGTGTTCCGAGTTAAGGACTGCATGACATTGAACTTCTGTGGTGCATCGCTCATCCATAATGCACGCAGCTAATGCTTACTGCCGAACAATATCGAACAGCTCTACTCGATGACGGCCATTTTCATTCCCCGCGTGATGTTTGTACCGTTGAGTTGAATTTCATCATCGAGTCGTCATGCTGAAACGTTTCAATTGATGGCCGGACCTCGGGAATGGACTGCGGCCTGATCGAGCGCCGGCCAAGTGACTGGCATCGGGCCACGCCGCGTATCGGTTATCGATCGTGGCAATGACCATCCACATTGACGCGGGCCGAATTAAGGTGTCAGCTCGCTGCACCATGATTACAGGCGACCGGCCAGAAGACGGCAGGGCCGCCGAGCGAGGTTCGATCCGACGCTTATGCCGTCCGAAGGGTGACTTTAGTTATGTGCCGGCCTTGCTCAATCAGAAGTTAAGTATCGATTGAATCTGGTACAAATTGATTTGCTGTGAAGTGTTGCTAGAGGTGCATTGCATTAAATATGTCGGTTTTGAGCCGTCATGCTCATTTGGCAGCTGGCACACATGATAGATTTCTGCACATGCATGGTGTTGTGGAGGAATAGCATACATGACCTCATTACATTTGTTGATGTTTGTTCAGGTACCAGAATCTTTGGTTTTACCTATGCATCTATTGGTGGCAAAGTTTCTCCGAGTTCCTCCCTTTCCAATCCTCCATATCCATTCCAAGGCGTCCATCCCAAAGCCGTATGTGAATGGTCTGAAACCGTTTCATTCGCTCATCCTTCTCGATTCGAATAATATATCTGCCGCATCCACTCTGAATGGGGAAGCGTCATCGTGGCTTTAGATGGCTATCCACCAGTGGTGCCAATATCAAGCCAGCGGGTCGAACGTCGGACTTACATTCGGACCGGTGCCGATTTGACGGTAGACGTGAGCTTTGCGACTGAACGGCTGGGCCTGGGCTCGTCTAAGATCACCCTTTATTTGAGATCTAGCCTGTAGGAAGCGATCGGTGTTTTCATGAGGGAAGCTGTTATTTTTTCAGGTCGCGGGAATGTCTTGTGCTGACTTTCATCATTGGGGTGTTTTTGCATCTCTACAGGCGATCGACCGGCCGCGTTTCTGACCAGTTTCACAATGTGTGCGGGCGCCGGCAGACTGTGACAAACTTGGGGCCGTTCATGGCGCCGATATTCCCTTTTACCGCGTCAGCAGCTGCCTGAAACGGCCGTTCCTTGTGCGGTTACTATGGCAACCCACGCCAAACAGGCCTGGTATCGTTTCCCACGGGCGGCGCAACGGCTGCAGATCGAAGCGGTGGCGAAATGTGCATAACGGGGGAGGGCGGGACGCTGCCCGGGCCTGCAGCTGCTCCCCTCGCGCGCGGAGGGGACGAGCGGCGCCGCTGAACCGACGAGAGGCGCCGCGCGGCCGGCCGGCCACCGCCGATCGGCTCCTAATCCCTCTGATCACGCTCCACCGGCCAGATATCGACGCCTGATCTCGTGAGCTTCCGCCGCACGTTGACCTGTCTTTCTACGACTCTGTCTTTCGACTCATCCGACGCTGCCTCTGCTCTGCCCAGCCTGTGCGCCAGTTCTAAGAGTGTCGAGGTCTGATGTGTGACCTTTCCCGTCCGATGTAATAGCTAATCTCGGACATCAAAGAGCCAGCTAACAGCATTTGCCACATGATGTCATCTCATACTCAACATCTGCCATCTGAAAGTATGACAAGAACAAACAGCAGCCTTTTCATCGAGCATGCCATGTGCAAACTACCACGCTGCTTTTCACATGCATGATATTTGATCTTTGCCGTATGTTTTCTTAGCAGTTGCTATTTATCCTGCCGCAAGTTATGGTCTGAGTCTAATGGCACTGCGGGCGCCGTGGGAAAGTTTTGTGAGCAGGCTGAAATCAATGTAGCGTAGCATGGCCTGCCTCGGTTCAAATTAGTATTTTCGTTTACAGCTGAATCACTGTTATGCTGCACAGCCAACTACTTGAAACATTCTCAACATATGCGCCAAAAAACAAGTCTAACCAAGGAGGAAATTGAAGCTGAAATTACAAGCACCAGTCTGAATAACATCTTTCCAGCCACCTTTGATCAAAGTCTGCGAGCTCGATTATGCAGTTCGGAATTGCAAAACAGCCGATTTAATATCACCTACAATCAATCACATTATGCAGGTGACGGAACCATTATTTTCCGTCCAACTTTCCGGCGGCTATTTTCTGGCGTGTTCTTGCAGCCAATCCAAAGGAAAGGCGAGAGACCAGAGACAAGAAACCGCTCCGCGGGGTGCTGTCGAAGTTTGTGATGGTCACGATTGTCTCTTTGGTGACTTCGATGGGAGCTGTGCAATGTGTATATTGTGAACTGTGCCAAAATCCCATGTTGCATGATCTCATCCATATTTTCCACGAAAGTTCACGCTTCGATGATTGGACCCCGTTGAGCTGGTTCGACGTTGGACCCTGTGTTGCTGAGCAGGTTGTTGGATCCCGCCGTGCCCTCTAATTGAGCTACAACAGGCACTCTTATTTCGGTCCCCTGTCTTTACCCGTTACCAGCTGTGGCCGTCCACACTGTGCCGCCCCCGCCCCCGCCCCCGCCACCGCCCACTCCGCCAGGCCGGGTCGCAGCTGGCGGCGGCGTCTGTATGTATCGTTACTGGCCAGCGGCCGCGGCTAATGCGTGGTGCCGTCATTTGCTCATCATTTGTCACCCGGCCGGCATCCCAGTGGCTGCCCGACGGCACGATATTCCAGCAGGACAGATGGACCGCCAGCGCTGCCGATAGCAGACAGCATGGGAGGCAACGTCGGCGCAGCGCAGGGGGTCTCCCTGAATGGCCGGCTCTGCACAGCAGTGTGACCCGTACGCCACAGCCGTACCGCAGTGTTCATGGCGGACATATATTACGCCAAGTGGTGCAAAACGGCAACAGAAGATTACATTATTACCGCCGGCGCTGCCGTGCTGAGGCGATTGCGGGCCGGCTGTTTTTAGAGCTGACCGTTACTGAGTGGTCCGTGCGGGTCGGGGAGGGCTGAGGGATATCACCACGCCGATCGACGGCTGAATTATTTACATCGGCGTGTGTTTTGCCGGCGCGCGGAAGAGTTAGCGTTCACCGCCGGGGCGGTGGAGTGGGAAGCAATCTAGCGGCTCCATTGGCGGCTCGATTGTCGGCCAGCCGAACCGCTCCGAATGTCGGCAGGATAACGGATAGGTGTTGGCCGCTTTCAAAACAGCGATCCATTTCGCCGGAGGGCATCGACAGGTCAGAGGTGGGCGGCGACTGGCGCCGGCCGGCCAGTCGGTCGGAAGGAGGGGATGGAGCTGTCCCGGCCCACTGCGCCGACTGAGTAATGTGCCTGAAGGCTGCTCACAGCGCGGCGTCTGTGGGAGCCGGTGTGGTGCATGACGCGGGGCGGGTCTGTATAACGCATGAGGCGCCTACAAAACGCATGACGTGTCGACGCCGCTCTGTTGATTAGTGACACATAATAAATAGCAGAAGAAAATAATACAGACACGTGGCAGCAAGTAAAACGTGGATTTTTGCTTTTGGAATGGGTAAGGTAGCCTGCAAAATCTTTAAAGGAATTCATGAATAGGTACCTACAGTAAAAGCCCACTTCTCCTAACACATGAAGTTGGCTAATTCAGAACTTATCGCACGCATCAAGCAATTACATACCATACATGAACAGAAATTTCTATTAAAGTTGAAAGTTGAAACCACCTTGCGTTTCAGCAATTTGCCTCGGCTCCGGAATTCGCGTCCCGGGAGACTGACACTGCAAATTGTCGCGTGGCTGATCGCCTGCTCGGGTTCAATAAACGGTCGCCGGTACGGGCCGCCGCCTGTCGGCCGTACCGGGCTGTTGGAACCGGTGTCGGCACGCGACAGTGACGATAATGCCTACGGCCCGTACACGGGGGCATTGTTACATGGAGCCGCGTCGCGTGCGCGGTAACCGCTCCGAATAACAAGTGTCGCCGGCGGCCCACTCGATCGGCCTGCTTGGGACACGTGTAGCAATTTGTCAGCGGCGCTGTGTGTATTAATGAGCGGTAAAGCGGCGCTGCTACGATCGGTAATAGTCCGCGTAATGCCTCCCGAGGTAGGCAGCTACGACTATTGGCCATGATATGGGCTCTATATGGATTGGAATGGGAACATAGATGACTGTGTTCCGTCAGTTACTGCTACAGAACACTTTTATGATTATGATATATTTGAGTGCCGGTAAGAGCCCTCGTCAGGCTTCGATGCATTGATAAATGTTTTGTTGCTAGGCTACGTAGCTTTAAATACTATCAGACGACCATGTTTTGTGCCGAGCTAAGAATGGAGGCGCTATGGGGAAGCCTCTGACATGAGATAGGCTTCGAGCTGCAAACCATCAACCGAATGTGATCAAAAGAATGCGACAAGACAATTCATTAGAGCGATACTTTCACGGAGTTAGGGGAAATAGATTGTTTCACTCTTGTGAGAGACCCGTTTGGCCATTTTCCGTGCGTCCAACTTCGCTATTAATGGGCTAAACTTTGCGCATCAATTACATGGTGATGAATTAATGCCATCACGACTTCGGTCACTGCCGAATTACTTAGCATGGACGAGGGCCAGTTAGACACGAGAGGGCCATCTCAGTCCCACTTCTTCTAATCTTTAATTCATTGAAATTACCTGTCAGGGTACCTCCGTGTTACATTTGGCAGTTGTACCATTGCCAATAACTGCTGTTTTGTGTTACTGACTATGGAGAAAGTTTATTTATATCGTCCAGAGCCGTACCCAAAGGAATGTCCGATACGTGATTGGTTCAGGGAAGTACGCCATATATATTTTTTTTTTTAATATAACGCATGTGAACAATAAAAGTAGCTAGAATTTCTACAATTTGCAGGGTCGACTTCGTGTCCCAAGTCCCATTGAATGTCAGCTAATCTATTTCTGCATTAAACGCCATGCGAAAACATCCATTATAGCTTGCGCAGTAACACAATGTTTTCTCATTCCCTATTCGTTGCAATGAAGGCTCCATAACTAACGTGCAATTTAATGCATAAGCTGCATGCATAGAGCCGGTCATGTTTGTAGCCTGGAGCGGGAGCTCTCTGTTATGGTCCCGACACATGTTTGACGCAGTTTACTGCACCATTTCGGTCCATTTCACTCAGAGGGGCCGGACAGGCGCGGCGCGGAGCCGGTCCTTGCCGTGCAGCGCCGCGCGACGATCCAACTGCAGACTGCAGTTAGATCCTCACTGCGGCTTGTTCCCGGCAACATCCTCCTTTCGGCGTGCAGCATGTTAGCCCGCGCCCCACTGGGGGGGGGGGCTATTTATAGCCCCCCCTCCCGTTTTTCTGCAATAACTTCCAAACCGCTTGACGAATCGACGCCAAACTTTCAGTACCTTCGGCTGCATCAATTTGACACCTTGTGTAAAAATTTGAACTTCGTAGCTACCATAGGTCGGCCGGAAATGACGTCAGAGTGACGTCATGTTCGTCCGATTTCGACGCAAAACATTGAACCACGGCAATCGCTCCCAAGAGCTCAGTTTTTAAGCTAGATCCAATTTCTTTGCATGAAAGGACTCAGAATTGAACTGCTATCTCGGATTTTCAAAATTTTGAAAATTTTGAAAATTGTATATAATAATATTCAAAATTTATATTTTTATATTTTTTTCAAAAAGTTTTTGACTTTTCGAAAAAAACCGGAATATATGTGACAGAACGCATGATTATGACTAACTCTAGCAAGTTTTAGCTAAATATCTTCAAAAATGGCCAAGTTATACGCATTTTTGCAAAAAATTCACAATTATTAATTTTTCAAATCAATTTTTCAGTACGTATTTGGCATCGTACACCAATATAAATGGCACCATCGTGTTCCTGAGCTCAAACTGCATCCAATAGACACCTTTTTTGTTGAAAAATTTCAACTTCAAAATTTGACCTTTTTTGACCTGAAAGTGACCTGACCTAAGCTAATTTCGACTCAAAATGACCTTGAATGACACACACGACATCAAATTCGAAATCTATGGCCTAAATGGACCATAAAACATGTGTCACGTGACCGACGCATGATATAATATTTTCGTGACCTGTGATGACCTGACCCTGACCTGAAAATCAAAGTACAAGTTTGGTACCCTCAAGGTATCTAGAGCATCTGTTCACGAGTGTGGAAACCAAAAATGAGCCTGATCTGACTTGTAAGACGGCGGCCAGAGCCCAAAATGTGAACAAGCCAAAGTGCTAATAATTTTTACTTTGACCTGACCTGTGACGTCATCGGTGACCTCGAGGTCAATGAAATTAGGTTTCGCTCGACAGTTTTTCCGGGGCTATCAGACGCCGTTTGAATTTTGACGATCGGCCCAGTAGTTTCGGAGTTAGGAGGGGGGCTATGAATAGCCCCCCCCCCCCCAGTAGGGCGTGTTATACACAGACCCCAGTGGGGCTCGGGTTAGAACAGCCGCTACCCAGCCCGTCCCCATCGCACTATCCTTTGTTCTCCCTCCATATACTGCGCCCTATCGAGGCCCATCGGGACGCTGGACGCCACCCCAGGGACACAATATAATCACTATGGCAAACTGTCCCCTCGCAGCTGTCTAATTCACCCGCCCTGTCTCCCAGCACGTGGCAGCCGAGCCCCGTGCCCTCCGATCCCCTGTTGTGACGCCCAAATCCAGCGGCTCTGGCGGGGCCACCATCGATTTCTGGGTGTGCGGCGCGCGGCCGTGCGTGCCTGGCACCTGCTCTGGACCGCGGCCGCTACCAGGTGCTGTGTATACTCCCGTTTCGTGACGGCTAAATGTGTAATCGATAATGCTAATGTTTCCTCGAAACGGCACGTTTCAGTCGGGCGGGCATCGGCGCCGGCCGACCGCCACAATAGACGGCCGTCCTAAGTGGGCACACTTCTCGGCAAAACTGCCTCTCCCAGCGCTATACGCATCCGGCCTGGGGCCCACCGACGCTGGCCCGACACGCGATATGTAGCCATTGGCTGTGCTGAGCGGGGCTGGTAGCGAACAAACACATGGAATTGACATGACTCAAACCCGACGTTTTTTTTTTTTTTAACAGTTCTTTACAGTTTGAATCATGCCCATCAAGGCAGTGCCGTGTCATTTCAACTTGTATCTGCTAGCTGCACTCTGCTGGTTGTACCCGTTTTCTTGTTTTAGCTAGCCACCTTTGAATGCTGCTTGTAAGGTCCCGATAGTTTGAAAGTAAATACAGCCTAGCATATATCGGCGAATCCAGCCGGGACTGATGAGAGTGGGCAAATGCCAAAATTGATGGCAAGATATTATTTGTCCAATGCAGCGCCATTATGCGTTGCAAATCAAGTTTCAAGATCTGTGACAAAATGCCCCCATGCGGCGCTAGTAAACGCTATCATAAGGGAAAGTCTTTTTGATAAATACGTAGAAAACATGCTCAAAAGGAACTTGCATAATGCATTTAAATTACGAATGATGAACGTCACTTATCTATTTCACTGACAAAATATTTTTATGTATGTCCTCCTTCCTTTGGCTATATTTTTCTTAGAATTTGGTTCCTCATTATTTTTAACGCTCAAAGTGCATCACAATCACATGAAAACCCTTCCAACGATGGTCTCGCCGTTATAAATCGCTTCTGTGAGCCGTAATCTAGTCATTATCACCACCGAGAGCAGCTATACACGTCTCTTGTAATGTAGCGCCGCGTAATTTAACGCACTGCAGCCAGTAATGAGCGAAGGTAAACGAGAGCCGCCGCCATTGAGTCTGGACGGCACTTGACGTCCGCTGCATTCAGCGCCCGTGCAGATGGAGGATTTCCTTTTCTCGGCCGGTAAACGGCGGCTGTGCGGGGCCTCGGCGCCTGATCGACTTCCCAGGAAAGGCGCAGTGCCATCAGCAGTGTCGGCGGCCGCGGCGAGTATTCAGCAGCGCTGCCCAGTCCGCCGACCGACGCCCCAGTGAGCTGGGAGACTTCACAGGAGACCGTGCGCGGGCGCCGCGCCTCATCAGAGCCCGTCAGACACGAGCCCAGATCCGGCAGTAGCGGGCCCGGTCACGCACGCTCTCAGCAGACTACTCGCCGCCGCCAGGGGTATGATCCCTGTGGACACAGGTCCACAGGCACCCCTGATCCGTCACTCCGATCATCGTGATCTGCCGGGACTTTGGTCCCGCGGGTCCGGGTACTAGTTCGCGGAAGGTGCCAGGATTGTCCGCCAGGAAATCCGCGTCGAAGTCTGTACGGTGTTCCCGGTATCGGCACGCCAGTCCCATCGGACATTGTGTGACTCACATAGTTCTATAGGCTAGCGCAGCCCTTACCTGCTGTTCCCATCTTCATCCTTAAAGGTATGTAGTGTGCCACCTTTGAAAGATTTCCCATTTTATTTTTCCTAGGATAAGAAGCTTCTGTTTTTACCTAATATCGCAAAAGAAATCAAAAATGGGCCTGGAATAGTGCCTTTTTCGCCTAAAAGTTTATCGGTTTTTCGATATGTATAACAACTGAAGTGGGCTGAGCTGCAAACAGGCGTCGGCAACAATCGCGAATGCGGCGCACATGTGACAATAAGCAAAGGTCATTATAGAGTTACGACGTACGGGAATGAGTTATCAGCTGTCTAATCGTAGACAACACAATGTCGAGCCTTAAACTGTAAGCCTGTATTGGTGTTGGTTCTTTTATTTGTCTGTCGAACATTATTTATGGTTTGAAATATGATTTTATGTAAAATAATTGATATGAAAAAGCCATCTCTTAAGTTATGACCCCATTTCACCACACGCAAGTGGCAGAAATGACAATGATCAGCTGACGCATTTTTCTTGGCCAAAGTGAGAGCGCGCGGCCCGACGCACCACCACCGCACCACAAAGTATGAGCAGAAGCCGCGCCCAAAGCCAGGGCCCCGGTAACGTGAGGTAGCCGAGTCGGGGCAGCGTGCGCTGACCCAAGCCGGGGCCGCAGCTTTGGGCGCGGTCTACCGCATCCCCGCGGGCAGCCCCGGGCTATCACATGACACCGGGAGGACGCGCGGCCCCGGCTTGGGTCAGCGCACGCTGCCCCGACTCGGCTACCTCACGTTACCGGGGCCCTGGCTTTGGGCGCGGTCTACCGCACCACCTAACAGGCGTGTTCGAAACCGCAGGAGATGATGATGAACGGGTTTATCGAAACTTGATTGGATGAACATATCGGTAATAGCGATTTCAGTGTGTGCATTTATTGTTCATAGTGGTGTGAAATGTGGTTGGGGTACGACCGACAACCCGTCGGGGCAAATTTCGCACTGGGGTACTCAAAATTTGAAGAATTTAAGACGTTTCCATGAGTTTTGAAGGTATGGATAAGTTCTAAAAATCCGGTTCTCCTTATCTGGGCCATTAACTCCATACGGTCCAGCAAAGCTGGCACACTACCTTTAATCCTTTCTTACGTCTAAAAAAATCCGTTAATGCGCTTCTCATAAATCATGGACTCTGAGCTTTGTAGTTCAGGAGAAGGACCAGCAGCGTTTCTCACAAGCTCGGTGTCATCACGAGTCTATGGAAGCAATCACCACCTTCCCTCCATTTCTCCAATGTCGGCTCCCAGATAACCCTTTCTTCTTACTACTCAAAATGCATTTGGCGGCGCGACCTCTAAAACGAACCCTCTCGTACCACGATGAAATACATCCTGTTTTGCTCTCAGCTCAGGCCGCTCAATCACATTCGGGGAGGGAAAATGGTCCTTTCGATTAGCGGTTATTACTCGTGATTTAACCTTGTGAAGTCAAGTCCATCCGTGAAATAGATGATTTCCTGAAAGATTCTCAGAAGGTATGAAGCATTTACCCAACACTTCCTCATCTTACGGTAAAGGTTCATAAAGTACGTGGCAGGACTGGTGCAAGACTGGACTACGAATCCAAGATCAAACCATGGCTAAAGTAATTTTCAGACGCTCGAGTGTGATTCGATGCTAACGGGCTACATCAGATCAAGAAGCGCAAAGCGCCCCTCTCTCGCTCTCTCTCTTTCTAGTCTCTCTCTCTCTCTCTCTCTCTCTCTCTCTCTCTCTCTCTCTCTCTCTCTCTCTCTCTCTCTCTCTCTCTCTCTCTCTCTCTCTCTCTCTCTCTCTCTTCCTCTCTCTATCTCTCGCCCTCTCTTCTCTCTTTCTCTCTCTCTCTCTTCCTCTTTCTATCTCTCCCCCCCTCTCTCTCTCTCTCCATCCCCCTTCCTTCCACATCGAGTCTTGTGAACCGATCGTCTTCATTTCTCCTCATATCGCTACCCGCCTAATCCCTCACACTGGTCTTATCTGGCCAATCGTCACTGACAGACCAGCCACCACCTATCTTCCGAGCCAGACTCTATTTCACCCTGCTCCACCGTCTCCGGCCCGTCGCCCGTCGCCCGTCGCCCGCCGGCCCGTCGCCTTGCCGCGCCGGCTGTGCCGCACGGGTCGGCTGTCTCGGCCGGAACCATCCCGCCGCGGGTGGCCGCCGGAGACGACAGGGCCGTCCAGGGGTGGTGCTCTCACACACAACGGCGACAGGGTTCTCGGAGCTCTGAATCCGGACCGGGTGGTAATCAAGCGACTGGAAGGGATCAGCGGCCGTCGGCTCACCGACCCACCGGTCACTGATAGGTGCAGCCTTGCATGAGTCGGAATTTAATCAGCGACCAGAGCAGATTTCATTACTCACTTAGCGGAAGTCCTTTATTAGGTTTCATATATGCTGGCAGTGGCACTTGATGCACTTGAAGTGGCTCTTGTGGGTGACAGGCGACAGCCAACTGATCTTACTTCCTTTCATTGCTTACGCACAACTTGGGTTTTGGTTTGATTCAAGTGACACATTTGCACACTTGTCTGTTTGGATATGAAGCGAATCAAAATCATAATTCCTTCTTTATCATCACTGAAAGCGATTTTTTTCTCATTGCAGTTTAGCTGAATATCCTTTATTTTGCAACTGGCCCTTCTCAACTTTTTGAACAACGGTAAAACAAGCATAAAGTTCCGCCAACTCGTTGAGCACGGCGTGCCATCATACATATTTTAACAGTGGTGGAAGACAACACATTTAAAACCCTACCAGTGAAAACTGCCTTTTCTCAGGCGGGAGGAACTGACTTTTGTAAGTACTCTGTCATTTTACAATGCACCTATACCTAACAGAGAAAAACTGCATTGCTTCAATTGGCTCTGAGAGCGACTTTTCCTTTTCGGCTAATGACCGTCATATAAGCCAGAAACAGATGCAAACACATCAAACACTTCATCCCTAGCCCAAGTTGGGCTAGGACTGTTGCTTTACTTGTCGATGAGATATGATGTTTTAAAAACAGTCGAAACAACTTAGGTGGTAAAAGTCTAGGGATGTTAAAAACAGGATTTGTTGGAAGTCAAACCATCAATATAGTCCTTGCTTTATTTTCCGTTATCTTGTTGTTGTCAACATGCGACGATGATAGGAGTTAAGCGGGAAATGTTGCCTCTGTCTGCGAAACAATATTATTGGCTCGTACGCTATTGTGATACACTCAAGCAGCAAGCGAGCGTCATGCCACGGAATGCTCCTCACTTTTGCAACATCACATCAGCCTTACCTGGTGGAATGCTACAGATTCTTTTGGAGTTACATTCCATTTGTTCGCTTTTCCACCAATATTGCGTTAGCCGAGAACGTATTACACCGTGTATTCTTCTTCACCGCTATTACACCCTAGTGCGTACGCCCTGGACAGTTGGTCCGCGTTTCCGCGTCATTGCCGAGTCGCCGCTGGCGTGGCGCGCGCGGTGCCGGTCGTGTTTATCACAGCGTGCCACTGGGACGCGCGCTAGTGTCGCCCAGAATGGATGGGATTTGCCTCCCTGTTCTCATTTGCATGATAGCGACCGGCGCTTAGTGCGGCGACACGGCTGGTATGGGAATATCTAATGAAATTGTTCCGCCGACAAATGCTTAGCCTTCCCGGTAAGGCTAAAAGCTAAGCCGTGGATAAGAGGAGAATACATTTGTTAAAAATACATTAACGATGGGATATGCTTCTGAATAGTAAAAGCAAGAACGAGACCAGTGCCAAATGGAGAGTGGCAGCTTTTGCCTTTTGGGTAGAAGATGAATATTGAGCACATAGATAAATGTGCATTGTGCAATGTGCATTCATAAAAAGTGTTGTGGATCTTTCCCCATGGCGAAAAGAAGCATGCATTTATCGATAAAAAGCATGCACTATGAAGCGTGCATGTGCAAATGAAAAGTAAGTGATGATGTCTGACCTCGCAGCATCATCAATTTCATTAATTTATATTTCTTTTGTGATGGTAATGTAGGGACATCTTCGAGCGTGAACAACACATTGTTTGCTGCCATTATTCATTCCTGGCTGTCTTTTGGAGCATATTATCAGGCAAGCGTATCATTAATCCTTTGCTAGAGCCATTACACCGGATTTGTTAGAAGCTATGTGACCCACGCTAAAGCACATCATGGCTGATAGTTATTCTGGCTGGTGAATAGACACGTACATTTTCGCCAAATTACTGAGCTTATGTATTTGAAATGATCCTCGGCAATCCAGACGATAATATTAGACCGGCCAGCTTGGAAAACGACGAGAAAATGGCATGCACTTAGCAAGCTCTAGACCATTTTCATGTAATGATATTATTGCCAATCAAGTTTGCAGCTCCTTGAAACACCCATCTCAGCTTTGGTTGCCGCTCGCATTGCACAACGCTCAATGTATGTTTGTAGAACAAGTTTTTAAGGGAAGTTCGTTGCTGATCAGAGGCGTAGGTGGGCATTTTCTCATACAGCACTTCATTATAACACTCAAGTTCTTCCAAGTTTAGGTGTTAAACGGCAAGCACGATGCAAATTGGCTAGACCGGGGTCATCCACGTCAAAACTGGAACTGGTTTGGGCTACCACGTGTGTGACTGCAAACAGCGTTGCCATCTACGACTGCCACTTACGTGTCATCGTAGACGAAGTCTGCCTGCAGCGTGTTGATGTAGCACAGCACCGCCAGCAGGCCGCTGGCGCAGGCGGGGTGCCTCCAGAGTCGCCTCCACAGCTGACTCGCGGCCGCCGCCGGCGCCGCCCGGGGCGCGGCCATCGCTGCCGCCGCCCGCCGCCCGCCGCCGCCGCTGACTGAGCCGTCGGTACCGCCGGCGGCTCAGTGTCGGTCCCGACGGCGCCGACGACAGCGCCCCCGTCGGCTCCGACGGACACCGACCGGCAACAGGTGGGCGGAGTCCCGGACCCGCTGACCGGTGACCTGGCCTGACACTGACCGGGCACAGGTGCTCCTATGTGCCTGGCGAGTTGTTCCACCCATTGATCACATATTGCCCGCAGACAAGTGGTCTTGGAGAAGCAACGGCTTACTCACTCTCAATTACGTCGCATTTCATGGAAGTGGTATTTAAATCGCGTTACGTCGCTTGCTGGCTGAGGATTTCTACGAGCCATCACAAGTTGCCGCTGTCGCCGTAGAAGCTGTTTCATTGCATGCGAGCTTCTCTAGACATTTTGTTGGTGCATAACACCTTGTAAATAGTACTCATTTACAGGCCATTGAATTTCTGTTTAAATCAATCACCAATGCATTTGTGAGGGTACGGATTGGCATACCCAATAACCATCTCCCTGGTGCCCGCAGTGACACATGACCATTAGCAAAATTACCCGGTCGACAGTGGTCCACGTCTGCCGCGTCAGCCGTCCTGACCTCGGCGCCCCTGACCGGAACCCCCCTCCCCCGCTCTGCCCGACCGCCGGGGGCGCTGTCGGCTCGTGTCGGCGCCAGATGACCGGCGGCCAGTTTTGGTCCGGTCACCCTCGACCGGAGGGCGCCGCGCCCGGCACAGCCGTCCGTCCGGCCGAGCGGCCGCACTTGAGCGTAATGGGGCGCCGTCTGCTGGCCTCTCGTGACGGCGGCTTCATTAGTGTAAAAGGTTCTGTTCCGAGCACCGTCGGTCGCCGTTTCCGCTGCGGGTCCGCTCGCGGGATAGGTCGCGGCAGAGTGGCTTGATCTCGGCCACGGGAGTTGTCTGATTTCGATTAAGGATACTTCTGAGTTCTGAGCGTGGTTGGAGGAGTTGTCTGATTTCGGTCTAGTGAGTGTCTCATCCGATCAGCGTAGTGCATGTTCTCGATTTGTTTATTTGTCTATTTCCGTTTTTTAGTGTTCTTTTCTTGGTTTGTGGTGAAGGATTTTCTCATAAAAGAGATAGTGTGTTCCTTGCCATCCGATTAATCATTGCAGTTTGATATTAGATTACGATAATCTCTAAAACTTCTTTCACAAGGTGCTGAAGGAACGCGTCTTGCTAGTTTTAGTACTTCACAGATTATCTCTGAGCATCGTCTATACATGTGAACAATTTGGACAATAGAGATGGCTTATGGAAGGAGGAGGAAGGGCGAACATAAACCAAATTTGACAAGTGTGATGGAAGAAGAGTTAGGCAAATATATCAATATAATTGATCACAGCGTGCATTGATTGCTTTTTCTAACAGCAAAGGCGTGGGTATAAGATTGTTTTGACAAAAACAGTCTAGAGTCTCCTGCACCATGAATGGGCGAGAGGATGATTAACTATTTACATATTAGGGGAAGTTGGGGGAACGCCGAATACTTTTTTTCTGACGCCCGTAGCACGCAAGGTAGACAACATAAGCTATTCTTGTTGGCGTCATTCGAGAGGCCAGTCTTTTGCCTTTCAAACATACCAGGCGCATTTGATGAATTCGCATACCGTTAAGCGCACAAACTAAAAATATCAAAGAAGTGACTTTTTCGGTGTTGCCCCGGACTGCGGGGAAAGCCGAAAATGGGAGAAATGATCTACGGGGAATGCCGACATTGATGTTTTGCCACATTATCTCAAACTTTATCCAGAATTTATCAAAGCTGACACGCGTTTTAAGAGCTTGAGGACGCTTGGAGCACACTGGAAGTTATAATTGTGTGATATAATAAGAAAATGCCAGGTAAATAATTCCTTATAGGTAACAGGCCGTTGTGTCGGTTGAAAGTGTAGCTTGTGTGACTAAAAATTCGCGTTGCTATTCTACAGCAGTAAAGTCCACGTAGCGTGTTAACGTGCGTAATTGCACGTTTTCGGCATTACCCCAGCCAGCCATACTTTCATTTGCAGGCCCATAACTTTTCAACGTGCCGTATAAATTTCAAATAGGCAGCACACTTTTGCAAAGACATGCTGAAGATTACTTGACCGAATTGGCCAGACAAACGGTAGCATAATGAGTAAGAAATGCAGCTTCAAAGGCGCATGTAGTATAAGGAACGCGTACCTTGAAAACGCTCTTGGCGCCCTCACAGCCGAAGTATTCCGAATGACGACTCGTAACAAACATGCGATAATTGTAGTTACTTAAGCTTCAGAGCATCACTGACAGGTGGCATCCATGTCTTACAGTTTTCGAAATATCTCGAATTTCGGCTTTGCTCCAACTCCGGCATTGCCCCAACTTCCCCTACGGCATGGTTGATTATTTCTGTGTTTGGCCTACCGTTGTTCACTTTTTTTCTCTTCCTTCTCGCCCAATTGGAGAACACCGGAAACCGAATGCCAGTACATTGCAGATCAATAGACGACGGCAGACCTCGCGGGTCCAAATGAAATTTGTCCCGTCCAACTTTGCACATCGCCGGAAAGTTGGGCCGCTCTGGGCGACTGGGAGGGGGGGGGGGGGGGGGCGGCCCGGGTGGCGCACCGTCGCGACCGGAGTCTCCCGGAGCGAGCGGCCAACTTGACGGGCAACTTAGCACAAAGCCATGCGACAAGTTTGTTGCGGAGGCCTATTACATGAACTTTGTGACACATAGAAGCCAGGGATAATTAAATTCCAAGACGGTATTTGTTTGATTGATTAAAAGGACTGGGTTCGGCTGGGACGGATAGAAAAGACGGATAGAAAAGCTTTAGTAGTCCGGAAAGTTTGGAATTAAAAAAAAAACGATTAGGCAAAATAAAACATTTGTTTTATTTATTTCGCATTGTCTTTGCTATAATGCTATATTTATAACTTCTCCGTGGCATCAGACTGCATTAAATCATGGGTGATCGTATTTATCTTTCAATGTTGATTCTTCCCGCTAACAAAACTTACCCGTATAGCTTGACATGTAATGTAACCCTAGAACTGCGGTCATTATGCATCAGTTAAATTTTCCGATTTGCGTTAAAAAGGAATAAGCTGACTGATGAGAGGCTTGTTACTTCCATTCACATCAGGAATTCTTTTTATTTAGTGTATCGGCGTAAAGGCAGGTCTCGCGTAATAAACAACTGCAAAAGTGGCAATTGGGTGAATGCGGAGCATCTCTCCAGCGCCAATTCATACTTGTAACTCAATTGAGATGTTTTCTCGGCGTCTTATATAGGTGAGCAAGGTGATCAATTACCAAAATTGGGTCTGGAAATAGTCTCGTATAAATGCATTAGCTTCCAGATATAGCACCCACCGCCGACCAAACAGCCGACCGACGACGGGGGCGATGGAAGACTGCGCCGCGGAGTTGCTATTCCTAAGAGAGAGCACCGAGAACTTCTTTCGAGTGGTCCGATGAAGTTGCCACTCGCACGAGCGGGGCTGGCATTATTCATGGGCGCACCCGGCGGGCGGCCGTTTGTCACCGGGAAAATATTCCGAGCTGTCGGTGGTGCAGGGGATAGGGCCGGCCGACTCCGCAGCGCCGGCACAGCTTCATCTCCGTGCGGAGCACACCCAGACGCAGAGTCCCGCAAAATCTGGCCAGTTGCCACCTTTATCCCTCGTGGATTTGCATTTAGATTACACGGCTGGTCGACGCGCGGCCATATACCACGCTCTGCATTTATTTCCACTTCATTCAGACTCGAATACGGGAATTTCCCGCCCTCGGCGCCTCTAAGGCCCTCCTGATGTGCCTTTTTACCATTGATGTGTCGACTGCAGCCGAGTTTCATTTGATAAATCGAGTTTGGCCGGAGTTGCCGCGCCAAATATGATGCCTAGTACGTGGGCTGAAGTCGGGAATGGAGTTTCGGCCGCGTCCAGAGATCTGCAATAGTCAATAAGGCACGGACGGGCTTCATCTGAAATAAAGTTTCTCCGTCTCCCACGGGTTACATACAAAGACGGTATAAAACGTGGGTAGGTACTTGCGCTTTGTATGCAGTAGATGGGCGACGTACACTACCAGCATACGAATTTGTTTGAGTTATTATTTCACTTATAAATTCTTAACTTAACAATTTCACCACTAGCTTCGATATCCAATTTCCCGATATCGGTTGACCTGTTCACACACACGCATTTGAATTGCGTATGTCATGAAACTGCTATGACACATGACTATATTTAATACAATATAGTTCAGCATTGAAATGACACTTGTTCCTCGCTAACCATTCATAGGTGACTTGCACACCACTCTATCAGGAACTCGTCTGTTACAGCACTCTGCTAACTCGGGCTAATTTTTGGCCCGCGCTACCATGTACCGTCGAAGCCGACACCGCCGACACGGACGTTAGCGGCAATTTGGTGCGGCCCGACGGCGGCTGAATAGATTGGCGATCGATGGGAGCTCCGCCAACAAAAGAGCCCACTAAACGACGGAAGGGGAGATTCCGCGGGAAATTGCCACGTAGTCGCTGCGAATGGCCTCTTCTGGATAGACAGGCTCACCCAGATCGATGCCCGGCTGGCTAACATGAATTAGGTGTGAAAGGTTGCGCCTTCACGGCCGTCCTTTGTAGCAGGATGAGGTTCGATTGGCTGTCTTCGGCGTCATGGCACTCATTCGATGGATGGGAACAGCCATGCTCTAATTTCTCTGCTTTCTGGGATGTTATTGATCATATGGGGCCACAAAGGATGCACAGAATGGCCATGGGGAACTTCGTGATGTGATTCATTACCATGCATGACATTGACAACAATAAAACGTGTTTCCAAATCATTTGTATTTTTTTATCAAGAATACCGAATTAATAATTGATGTCATTTTTCTGGCTCACTCCAACACCTTTCGATCAGTCACAGTGTTTCCTCATTTTTTTTTTATACTCATCATTTTACTGATTGTGCTGGTATGTATCATTTTGCTGATTGTGCTGGTATGTATTCTTCGGTTCAGCATAACTTTCAGGAAACAGTATCTTTCAACAAGAAACACCCGCCACGCCATTAGCCAAGTTCCCAAATGGTTTGTCTGTTAGAGTTAGAACATTGTTTAAAGTATACCCGTCAGGGCTTAAGTATTCCATTACCGACTGAGATCAAATGAATTCTTAATACCACCAGGCCGAATCCAGCTCCACGACATGTAAATAATTAATACGGCGTAAATCCACCAGCACGTCACAATGGCGACAGGCGGGAATACCGGAGTGGCCGTCTCTTTGATCCACGCTCGGTATACAGCTGTAAAACACATGAGGGTTACATTCCGCCCGTAGTTGGCAGTGCTGACGTAAGTAATGACGAGGTGAACCGCGGTTATGTGCCATTATTATTACAATGGTAAGAAGAGGTGATGATACAAAATGGCGACTATAATAGTGGCATTGCTGACGAAAGGAGTTGGATGTGATGGAGGAGACTTCGTTTATCTGTTATCGGAAACAAATAAAAACATATCTAAATGCCCTGCCACCGTCTCAGGATTGGTAGGATTCAACCCAAAAATTCACTCCCTGTTACAATAGGCTGCATTACGGAAGTGAAATTATTGGAGGGTCCGGCCCCCCGCCATCCCCCCGGTGGCGGAACCCCTGTCTAAATGATTTTAACGCCGTATTTTGTCATCCGCACATTTTTCACACACAAACAAAAAACGATTCGATACATCACTTCCAGCATTTCGACGTAAGCTTGCAACGACAAACATATCGCAATATATGCAACACTGCGACGGAGACCTCTTCCCATTTTTGCATGCCAACCGATGCACTGGGACCGATTTCCTCCTGCATCAGAGCAGAGCTCGGAACACATCGAACGAGAGGCACCAGTCGGAGACATCATGATTCCGTCCATAGGGCGGCCATCGCGCCGCCATTCGGCCCTGCCGCGCAGCGTTCATAGCCGGCCGACGGCCGGCCGGCGTCACTTTACGATCTTACACGCCGCTTTACTGCCGCTCGTTGGTCGCGCACCACGCTAAAACGCGTCGTAAACCCTCCTTTACAATGATAAGCCCGGTTGGGATGATTATTTTCCGGGAAGGGACGCCACCTGAGTGCGCCGCTGGTGGGAGATGGCTTCTCGGCGCGGGCGGCGCTCCGTCCACCTCCGCTGTCCGGTCCCCGCCGATTGAATTCCGCGAGTGGCTGAGCGTCGGGAGAGATTTCCAATTTCGGACCGACTGACAAATGGTTGGTGTGGACGCAGCTGATCAGCTGACTGCTGACGTCAGTCGTCAGCTGACTGTTCAGTGTCATCACTTCTACCGGCAGACAGTTCATGATTCTCCAGATGTGGCTATAACTGCCTCTGATGTCTGTCTGACTTTGTCTTCACTCTTCTGTCTTTGTCCGTCTTCCTGAGAAAAGCTTTGTCATCAGCAGATGCTGTGTTCGATAGGAAATAGTGCAATGTCTGAAAGGCAGTGCAACGTCAACAGCTGCGCTCAGAATCCGAACAGTTGCTAAAAACAGAACAGCAGAAGCTGTGTGTCAACAGAGCAGACGTTTTGCCGATTCGACTGCGCGGCGTTGCCATTCGAAGCGGCGGCCACACCAGTGACCTTACTTCGACAGGGTGTCTCAGAGGTCCGACGGTACCTCTGCGTCGGAGAGTGCCCGCTCGGCACTCTGGAGAGCCAGAGGGAATTATTGATACCTGGCCGTCTCCGGCGCGAAGTGGCCGTTTCAATAATTCACGCGCACGTCGGTGCGAAGGCGGCACGGTAGGACGCTTAGGTCTCAGAGGTGCGCGCCCAAAGTCCTCGGCCCTGGGAATACCTTACCGGGGTCAGCAGAAAAATGGCGAGAGCAGAAAGCATTTTACGGTATTCTGCATGTGCTTTGTGCTGCAGTTAGGCATTTAGTGTGGTGGGGCATCAAATAAGACATAGTAATGTTACATTTACGAGTATCTTGAGACGTCGCTACATAGAGTGAGATCTGGCTTCTCTTGCGTCTTGAATTTGTGCCTAATATTTTTTATCTTTGCATAGATTGCGGTAGTTAACTACGGAGCGAGGAAAATTGCTTTATAAATATGAATTGTGCGCGTATAGTCTGCATGACCTGTTTCTTGCTGATGGGTATCGGAAACCCGCCATGACGATGGAGGTAAGTCAGGTACACGACACACGCCTTATACCATTGACTCGCTGAGCTGGCACGGTTTGTTAACTGGCAGATCTGACAAATCAATTTTATCCCAATTTTACGGTCCGCTTTTCCCCTTAGCGCGCTCTGCTGAGTGGTCTATTCTGCCTCGTGCTCTTTTCTGGCCGGCACTCGGCACCCACGAGAGCCCTCGGCGGTCCTCACCGGCGTGGCTTCTTTGTTACCATGGCAACATTGCGTCGGCGGGGTCTGTCGAATGCTCCGGTGCTATTATGAGGCCACTCGAGGCGACCGCGAGCGAGCAGCGAGCCAGCACGACGGCCGGACGAGTCGCTAACGAGTCGGCGGGCGCGCCCTCGACAGGAGCCGAAGGTAGCGTGCCCAGCTCGTCGTGCCCGCCGGCGACGGGGTGCGGCTGACCGGGTCGATCCGGGCCGGCATCAGCAGCCACTGCTGCCAGGCCGACCCTATTGGATGGAAGATGACGATGGCCGAACACGCGACCGCGTTTGAAGCATGGGATTTGAAGTAGGCCAACGCGTGGTGCTATGCCCAAGCTCACAAAGGTCCGAATTTTACGGCACCAATAGCGAGGTGTAGAAAGAGAGCAGTGTTTGCACTTGACAGCTTGTCCTTTTGTCTCATAACTCGACCCTAAAAAAAATCCGAAGTAGTCATGGATGCAGGCTCGTTCTCATTTGATCGCTGTATAGAATTTACATAAGTGAGCCATTTCGGAAGCACCTATTTCCGAAATAGTTCTCTGTCACTGTGTTTGTATGTTGATTCAAAGATGGAGAAAAAATTAGTCTCTTATCAGCAGAAGGTTTCCTGTGAAAGCGGTTCTTAAGGCGCCAGCTTCGGCATGAGAAGGTCCGATAACACTTTCATTCCACTTGTCCCTTCACACTGCGAAGGCACGAGCTGTCCGTCAGCAGTAAGCCTTGAGGAGCGAGGAAGCCGTCTTCATGCGCCAGCCTCAGATATCGGTAGGCCCATTTCGCAGTGTTGCTGGCATCGTGACTGATAGGACTCCCTCCGGTAGCTAACAGCGAATATCACGCCGTTAAGCAAGATAATTGCACATTCGCCGGACTTAATGGAGACAAAAGGCTTCGGCGGCGTGCTTGCTTTCAGCGCGCCCCAGAAAGATGAGTTGCCGGAACCGGCAGTTTCTCGACTCGAAGAGTTAGTTGATGGTGAATTAAATAGGAAAATGTTGAGCCGGGAACCTTTTGAGGACGTATCATGTCCGGCAAGAAAAGATTATGATAGAATAAAATGGTGGCTAACATGGAAAGCTTCATCATGAAGAAGCCTCTGCATGGAATATCTACTTCGGCGGCGTGGTCTATAATGATCGCTTTTGATCTCGCAATGTGAAAATGCTGCTTGTGCTCAGTAGGGTTATGGGTATTACCTTAAAATAGGACTTCATATATAAATGTATTTTTTTAGACAGTTCCGCCTCACAAGCCTCTAGCTGAACCAACGACCGCGTTTGATTATTGCTGAAACTGCTCTTGATATTTTATTCGTTGTCAGGAACGCACTTGGTAACCCATTGTAAGAAATCGTTTCAAGCAGCACACGTCCCTATAGGGACGGAGTTGACTGGAGTTGTATACAGCTCCAGTCGCAGACCGACCCCCCCCCCCCTCCCCCCGATGGCGTCGCCGGTGGCGCTGCAGCGGCCCCTCGAACGGAGTCGGATCGGATGGCGCCACCTCTCGTCGTCTGTTGGCCTCCGACCACCAATGTTGGCCGATGACCGGCCCGGCAGAGATGGTATTTGAGCTCACCGCATCAGATATCAGCCGCCTCGTATGTATTGAGAGGGCGGGATATCGGCGCAGGCGATTTAAGTAGTGTGCTCGTTTCTACTTCTGATCGCTTTAGAAAGTCACAATAAAGGCAGGGCCAGAGCTATCCAATGCAAACAATTCGTTCATCGATATGGTGCGCTGCGAAATAATTTAGCTGTAAACCACATCCAAATAAATTGATCGCTATTCACCCCTCGACAAAAAAAGTCGTCAGCCTGGTAAGGGAGCACAAAATGAGTGAATCACCCGGAGGTGTATAATATCGTCCACCATCACGACGGCATGTCAGCGTGACAGGATGTCTGGGCAGTATATCCACCGTACCTAATATCTGTCACGGGGAAGCGCGCTATAAGATCGGTGAACCATTTACACTGTCCCCGGTGAAGGTCTGTCGCCTGCGGGTCCAGCCTGTCGCTCCTGCGGTCTCAATATCCGGCACGGGACAACACAGAGAGGCGGCCAACAGTCGAGCGCTCGGCGGGGGACGGGCCCGGTGCAAACAGACCGAAATTGGCCGGTCCCGGGCACCCCGCAGATTGGTATCGACAGACACCGTCGCGACGTTCGGCCGCTGACACGGGATACCCAAAAGAAGGGGAGGAAAGGCTCAAAGGTAAAGGCAAATAAACTCGAACACGGCGATTACGATTTTCACAGGAATACAGATGCTTATGGTGTGTATAATAACCCGCGCCCCGCTGGGCTATTCAGCCATACGCGCCCTGCTGGGGGGGGGGGCAGATTCTGCCCCCCCTGTCTAACTTCCGAACCGATGGTCGTAGAAAGACGGGGAAAACGGCAATCGAAAGCTCTCAACAAGGCGGATCTTAGGAGCCCAAATTTTTTTGCTTAAGTAGGTCAGAGGTCAGGTCAAGGTCAGGTCAAGGGTACAAAATGCAAGTTTCTACAGTATCGGCCTTGCACCGTAGTTGCCGAAGAATGGACTGAGACTGATTGCCCAAAACGTGTTCTTAGACTACCAAGACAATATTCGTTGCACACAATGTCATTCAAAGGTCAAGGTCAAGGTCAGGTCAGGTCAGGTCAGGTCACCAAAAACAAAATATAGAAAAGGGCATGTGCGACACATGTTTTATGGGTCATTTTACTCATGGAATTCAATAGGCACATTCAATAAGTGATATGGACCACCTCTGGATGAATTTTAGGTCGAGGTCAGGTCGAGGTCAGGTCAAGTGAGGTCAAATTTTGAAGTTGGTTGTTAAGGCCTAAAAAGGTGTCTATCCGATGCAGTTTTTCACGGCGAATCGAATGGTGCTATTTTTGTTTCCGTGCGAGGTCTAGAACTTCCAAAAAAATCATTTTTCAAAAATTTTGTGTGTCGTGACGTCATAAAATTTTGAATAACTCCCACATTTTTGAACCGATTCTTCTAAAAATTGGTATGTAGGTGCACATAGACCAGTTCTTTGACATATATTCCGGTTTTTTCGATAAACCCAAAATTTTGGATTTTATAAATATTTTCCCAAAAAAGTCTGTTTTTTGGAAAAATTTTGGCCAAAATCCAAAATTTTCAAAAAACTGAGATAGCCATTTGATAGACAAAGTAGAATCACGTATAACCTTTTTTGTTACGTCTTGATTCCTTTAAAAATGAAGATGTTAGCGGCGTTTGAAATTTTGCCGTTTTTGAGGCGAAAATGGCGAACATGACGTCACTAAAACGTCAATTTCTCAAAAATTTTCCGACGGATTTCGCTCAAATTTTCAGGGATCGTGTCAAATTGATGTATGATAAGGTAGGTGAAAGTTTGACGTCGCTGGCGTAACGCGTTTAGAAGTTATTGGCGAAAAACGGGAGGGGGGGGGGGCAGATTCTGCCCCCCCCCCAGCGGGGCGCGGGTTAATAGTGTAATAGTGGCGTGTAATAATAAGATTCATAGGTGAATCTTAGAAACCCCGCTTAGTGTTCATCGAGGATAATCATGCATGCAAGGTGGTTTTGAGGTTGTTTTGAGTTGTTTGATAAGGGTTTAGGCAGATAATTTCCACATCAGTTACTTAATTGCCTCATTTAGGTTGGAAACCTTTCCACAAGTCGTATGTCAGCTGAGAAGCTCTGTATAGTGTATACTGTATATCCTATGATGATATGCCATCCATTGGGCTGTTTCCGTCACAATTCTTACTGACCCAATCGTGAGAAATCTGCGCCAAATATTCAACTGCAATATGCAGGGCGGCCAAGCACATACTTTGTTTGGTTGCGTTTGGTCCAATATTGCGTTCCTTTTCTCAAAACGGCGCCGCATTTTACCAACAAACGCAATTGAGTTGGGACTTCTAAGTCATAGTGGCAGCAGCATATCATCAATGCAATTTGCAGCCTGCAAAGGGGTCGTTTAGATCGTAGCCATCGTTGTCAGGCGATCGACTGAGACAGCCAATCCGCGCCATAAACTCGGCCTCAATAGTCGCCAGCTGCAGTTGGCCAAAATTGAACCCCATTTCGCCCGTGCTAAATCAAATAGAAATGATGCTAATCGATAGTTGGCTCCATTCGCCGATGCATCGCCGCCATGAAGGCTTTGGAAGTGAGACGCGGTTGGCTGTTTCTCTCTTTCTCTCGTCGGAGACCCCCGAACAGAGAAATTGTTTAAGCCGTCAGTAGACCTGATATTGCTATAGCTCGGTGATTTTTGTTTAATCTCCTGCAATGTGGAATTTGCAAATTTGATATACCTATCAATTCATATGTAGTTGCGGTTTCATGAGTAAAGCATTGCTCTAGTGGAACGGTAAATGATCTTGTATAGGGTGATTATTTCTCATAATTGGCATATAAATTTCCATACCTGCTTTGCAAAATGTAAGAGTACTCTTACATATCCATTATCTCTGGCTTGCCTCTCTCAACCATTCTCATGTTTTGAACTGAGTTAGGCGAATTGCAAGGGTCGTTTCCAAGCATTCAGACCCGGAACTGGTTTCTTGCGCCGTGTTATCTGTCGCGTGTAATACGGACGCCTTTGATCTATTATTCTCTTTGCTCTTGTGAAGTTTGCAGACTAATGGCAAAGTTAAACATTGGTCCACCATCTTCTGCATCTGGAAAACAACGACGAGCGAGCGCTTATGCAAAGACCAGTGTCAACTTCAAGTTTCTGACAAGCTTGACTTATGAATTATGATGCATGGTAGATGCCCATTGCAGAACTGGATGAAATAAGCATGGGAGGAACCACGGGGCTTGTGAGTTTTACATGGCTACGTTTAGACATGAAAACATTTCAGCAACTTTAATTATGTTTTACTAATCTGGAAAGCTAACCATTGATGTGTTCACTGGGATCTGTACCACAAGGTTATCACAGATGGAATCACCTCCCTTAATGCATATTAGTATGCCAGTGCATATGTGATGCACACGATTTCAGCAAAGCATATCCTTCTCGATTATGTTCGATGACTTGTAACAACTACGCGGGAAACGGTGGATAACATGGCATGGCAGGAATATGGCCATTGCTGTACCAATTTGAACGCCATCTCTAGCAACATTTTGTTTCAATGAATTGCACAAGTGCATGTATTATGATATCAGACATATCATACCAGCGACTCATCTTAATTATTCTCAGATCGATTGTAGATAATTTCTTTCTCCGTCTCAGTACGCAATATTCGTGCTCTGTTTTCTACCGACCACCGACCGTCGCGTTTGCTGAGTGCTTCTGGCCCGGGGCGCGCAATAGCCTTCCTCCGTCCAAGTACCACTGTTGTGTGCTGAGCCAACACTAATGAATCAACAAACGTCAGTCAACGACCGTCTATTCTTCAGTCGCTCCGACGGTAAGAAATCTAATTAGTGCCCCGCGAGTGTGTTTACCCTCAGGCTTGAGTGGCTGGCGGCCATCTTGCGCTGAAGCAGTATCTTTTGCTTTATTTTCTCTCATTTCCTTCTCTCCTCCTCTTCTTCACTTCTAATTGCTCTTTTTCTTGTGCACTTCTTAGTGTACCCGTTTTATTATTTTTTGTCGCAGTTCTTGACCTTACTCTATATCTTGCTTTTCCACGATTATGTATGGTCTTGCAGTTGCATGATCATTGTTTGCAGTATCTCTGAAGATGCACTCTGAACCAGCTATTTTTAGAACTTCATATTCTATTAATTTCTCCTGCATTTTTTTCAGTTCTGAATTGAAATGTGGATTACTGTGATTTTGCTGAAAAGAACGTAAAGCTTTCAGAGGTAGTAAATAATAAGTATATAAAGCTGCTTCCATTATGGATGTAATTCTGAGCATTCTAGACGCTTTATCCATTCGATATTCATGGCTGGCACTTATGTAAGTACACACTCGTATATGCCAGCTTATGCTGCAGATATCCGGTATTCGAATATCCTGAAAGGCTTCCTCTGGTTTAGTTTCCATCATGTAATTTGCGTTATCTATGGCCTGGCACTACTGTCCCAATGCGCCCTGATGTCCCAATGTTGAACGTCATCTGAATGAGAACCAATTTCGATAAAAGCCAGAACATCCAATTCGGTTTTATCAAAACAAAGGCACATCTAGCATTGCACACTTATACGGAGCGTAACCACAATGTATCAGCGCTGTCTACTGCGCTGTTACTGGCCGGGCCAATGGATTCTCATCTGTTATCGAGCCCAATTATCCCATCAGCGGCCAACGTTGCCGCTACAAACGGCCGTCCGTGCCCACCACGGTCATCCCATCCGGGGGAGGGGTGGGGGCGGGGTAGAGAGAGAGAGAGAGAGAGAGAGAGAGAGAGAGAGAGAGAGAGAGAGAGAGAGAGAGGGAAAGGGAGAGAGACCGAAAGAGGTGGAGAAAGAGAGGGACACATAAATGTTGAAGATGCATGGAAGAAGTGAAAACTTTGGCTTTTATTTTTACGATGATACATAAAGATTAGTCATAGACGATAATAATTGGACACCAGCTGTTTCTTTATTTAATGGGAGCTTTCGAAAGCTATGCAGCTTTCTTCGTCAGTCTTGGTACAAAACACTAAAACAGATCAATACAAAAATTGAACAGCTACATTAGACACCACAAAAATGCGAAAATGGCGCATCTGGGTATTTTTTTAAATCTCGCTGTTTCTGTGGGTAGTTTGGTATGCTTGAGAAATGAAAGGTATGCTCAGGCTGACTGCAAGCTAACCAATTTGATCTTTGTTGTTATGGACAGGCATGCAGGTAGAAGGTAAGTCAGTGTTTTGTAGTAAGCACCCTTTTTATACTAAAATCCCTCGCCATTTCTTGTCCATGGTGGTCTTTTTATTGCGCTTTATTCTATCTAGGTATCTGTTGATAACAATCCGTCAACGAGCAACAGCAGTGTCACAACTTGCAGTAAGCTCGCTATGCAACCATATTGACCACGATGAGCCTGGCTTCAACTGTTCATAATCACTAACAAACTACAATGCTCTGGAAAGCGACCCTATATTCGTAGAATTCCCTCCAAACACTACTCGTCAAGTGCCGACCGTCACGTTTGGGGCGTGTTGCTGCCGCGGGCCCACTCAGTTGGCATCGATTGCTCATCAGGACTCCTTGGCTAGCCAGCCCGGATCGGCGACTAATTCGCGGCGATCAATGCGTATTCAATAGCACCGATGGCGAGCTGATTTATGGCCTACTCGCGACGAACACCGCTCAGCAATGGCTCGGGCGACGGTAGACGTCACTGGCGCTGCAGGGGGAGGAGGGAAGGGGGCAGGCAGCAATCAGTCGCCGCGACCGAGTCATGACTTTTGCATGCAGTACTGCGAACCTTCATGACTTAATCATGTGAGTCACGCGAAAATTGACGTTATGTGTCCATTAGAGTTGTCGTTGTTCAGTGGTTGATTGAGGGCCATGCATAACCATGGCGAAAGCATTGGTAATTGTCCATTAGCGAAGTGCAGCCGATAGTTTGGCTTGATTACTGGTGCAGTGGAATCGAATGGACTGAGTGCGTCCCTGTTATTAATTGATGGTTTTGAGCTTGGTTACCTGGCTGCGCTGATGGTTTTCGTTCATTGTCGCCGCACGCGATGGCCTACTCTAACCACTGATATACCTACCCATATTTATGTATTGTTTCAATAGCTTACCCCTTCTGAGAAAGTTTATTGGCTACACAAACGATTAAAAAACTATTGTTTTTGTGCTATATTAGAAGTATTTGCAGCCATTGTTTTGTATAGAAAGCATATTGTATTGTATTGAAGTGGATGAAATTACCAATTGTTAAGTTTGTAGCAAATACGTACTCTTGTGAAAATATTTTTGAGCAATAGTTGATTTGGAACATGCATTGTACTCCATTGCTGCTCAAGCTATGATTCATCGGAAAATCACTCAATAACGCGTTTTGCATCTTTGAGGCAGCCGTGGGCCGTCTCAGTAATGGGCTCGTCTCTTTTTAGTTGCCTGCTGACTAGGGGAATGGGCGAATTGGCTGACCGGGCGCAGGCCCCGATCCGACGTTCTCTGTATGAACCGTGGGCTGGCCGCGTATGGGCGTGGGTCCGACGTTCTTAGTAGTTTGTAAGAACTGTGGAGTGGCCGGGGCGGGCCCCAGTCCGACCTGCTGTATGAAGGTCTGCTCGGGTCCGACGCTCTCTGTATGAACTGTGGGCTGGCCAAGTATGTGCGTGGGTCCGACGTTCTCTGTATGAACTGTGGGCTGGCCGGGGGCGGGCCCCAATCTGATTCTCTCTGTATGAGCATTGGGCTGGCCGCGGGTGGGTCCCAGTCTGACGTTCTCTGTATGAACCGTGGACTGGCCCCGGCGGGCGTGGGTCTGATGTTCTTTTGTATGAACTGCGGTTGGCCTCGGGCGCCAGAGGCGGTGCTGATTGAGTTAGCTGACCGGCCGGGCGCGGCGCAGGGCCTCCGGGTCTGTCGGTGGCCGGCCGTAATTAGATTATCCGGCGTGTGGTGATTGTTGAGCTGGCCGCACCACCACGTGACCGAGGTGATGAGCAGGTGCAGACGCCGTGATAGAGACGGGCAGAGATGTGCTTCTGCCTTCTGATCAGACGCTGTGGCCTGTGGTTAGGCGGGAGGGGTGTCTCTGAGTCTGGTCAGATAGACGCTGATGGAGAGGAGGAGGAGATGTCCCTGGCCAGCAGCAGTAAAAGAGGCGGCGACCGGGGAGGAGCATCTCTGCCAGCCGCGAAGCATGTTTTGGGCAGGGATGTGTCTATATAGCAAAAGCGCAAGCAGCTTGCCATGAGGAGTAAAAGCTCTTTATTTTCGGCCTCAATACTAATTTATCAATCAAAGTAAGAGTGTCTGGTTACGGACGATGTGAGTCTTTTCGTTGAAAAAGACGGCGGCACTTTTTGCTGCCTACTATTATCCGCGAAGTCCTCTGTGTGTAATTTTAGCCGCGTCTCGGCGCTGTCTCACCGGGCCTCTGCAGGTAGGAGGTCGGGGGAACTAATAACCTAAGTAGTGGGCCGCTCTCCAGAAATGGAGCACCGCGAGTCACCGGAGCCGGGACCGGCGGGCCGACGACGGAGAAATTTAATCTGCCGAGCCGAGTCCCCGGGGCCGCGGCCGACGCCCGAGTACCGACCCCGGGGTACCGATCACCACAGTTACCCGGCGCAACGGGCAAACTTGCCGAAATGAATCCCAATCCAATTTAAACTTGCTAACATAGTAATGTGTCTTGGACAGAAATGTACCCGCCGGCGGCGTTTCTCTCTCTCTCTCTCTCTCTCTCTCTCTCTCTCTCTCTCTCTCTCTCTCTCTCTCTCTCTCTCTCTCTCTCTCTCTCTCTCTCTCTCTCTCTCTCTCTCTCTCTCTCTCTCTCTCTCTCTCTCTCTCTCTCTCTCTCTCTCTCTCTCTCTCTCTCTCTCTCTCTATCTCTCTCTCACTCTCACTCCCTCTTTCTCTCTCTCTCTCTCTCTCTCTCTCTCTCTCTCTCTCTCTCTCTCTCTCTCTCTCTCTCTCTCTCTCTCTCTCTCTCTCTCTTTTCCTCTTGCCCCCTCTCTCGTTAATTAGATCTCTTCATAATATCCTTTGTTTGCGTATGTTTTGGTTACACTTCATATGCCTTAGACAGAGCTCATCTGCCCACAACGTTTGGGCATTGTGCTATCAAGCGTACATACAAATCAATCTAGAAACGAAAACACCACAACAATGCAGCACTTCCAAGTAAGGTCAATGCCGTAAGCGGACCAAGCCACAACACAAACAATGCTGGCTACAGGTCTCTATACGCCCCACTGATTCCCTGCTGAAACTGTTTTTGACGGTCCAAATGGAATCCGGTCGGCTCAGTGCGGAGCTGCTGAGACAGAAACCACAAGTCAGCGGTTTGTCCGTCCGAGCGAGAGCTCTGCGCTGCAGTCAGAGAGATCATCATCCTTCACTCGACGGATCACAGTCGGCGCGGCCCGGATCTCGGTGTAATATGTGCGTCGAGATCTGCCAAATACGCCGGATGACTGTTTGTGTCGTACTCTTGTGTTGCTGATGTGGTAGGAAAAAAAGTTTTTTTTCGAGTTTCATTTGTTGAGCCTTCTTTGACCTCCGTTTACCTCTGGGATCTGACATTTCATCTGGCCAGGAACAATTACCGATATAATTACCTACTTTATGTTTTATCCGCCTTTCGATCGTCGCTCACAGCGTGTCCTTACATGACACAAAATCCGATATAGACGGGTTTGTTGAAACACCTATATAATATCCCGTCTAAATGTCCTTTGTCTAATTCAGGATTTGAAAGCTTCGATGTAACATGGCATGTCCATAACCTTTGAACTGCAACTTCTATGTATAATTTGGCGGTGATTGTCCCGCAATTAGCGATGGGTGCTAAAAGCTTTACGCTACCTCATTCATTCGAAGCGCAGCAGCTGCTGTTTTTGTCATCTTTACACCGTCAATGAGAAGTACAATGTTTCTTGGCCTTAAGCAGCTGCCTGTCTTGATTTTGGATTGGGGTATGCTGGTCGCCCGTCCTACATATATGTCTCGCGTTAGGTGACCGGCCATGTTATAGTAGTCCCCCATTCCATGGAACTGCGCTCGGTGACCGGTCATGTCAAGGTCACCCCTTCTCGGAACTGCGTTCGGTGACCGATAATCCGAGGCGCGCATCGATCCCCAATGGAGCGGCACGGTTTGATACAGTGGCGTCGGCACGATACAGCGCCTCACTAACGGACGTCCATCAGCATTTTCAGCACATTGGCCGCACACATGGCTCGTAAAAACGACCGGCCGCCGGCCCGCTCCGTCTGAAGGCGCTGCTGGTGCTGGTATAGGCGGATCGGCGCCCAAATGGACCTACACGACCGCTGTTGCGTCGGCTATAGGCTGCAGAAACGGAGCGGCTTTTATTGGCGGGGCTATTGCATGGTTTATAGGGTGCGGTTTCAAGGTGATTTAAGTTTTGTGGTGCAGTTTGTGTGTCGTTTTAGCCTGCGTGTAAGGATATGGGTGGCTGATGAGAATTGTTCTATGCGTTATGCACGCTCATTTGGGGACGATTTAATCTTAGACGAATTAATATTTCATTAGATAACTGGTGTTATGCAAAGGGATAATTTGTCCGTCTGCATTCTCTTACTTCTCTGTCTTAGTATTCAACTGAAACATGTCGGTCTATTCTGCGTTCTCCATTGCGAGTAATTAAGCTACAATGGCTGCCTAAACAAAGGTCTGCACGAGCGCCCCACGCAGACCCTCTCGGAAGTCGAGCGGCCGGAAGTAATAACAGGGGCGGCAGCTCTGTTGTTTCAAACTCATTTGCTGCTCGGCTTCTGAGACGCCCTATGCAGCCGGCAATATCACTGTGCGAGCGCCGCGGCGGCTGCTGGGCTCTGGCCGCCCGTTTCGCAGCGGACCGGGGCGGCGGCGGCCGAGTTTAATCCACTAAGTGGGCGGCGGGCGGCTGCGCCGGCCGCTCGGCCGACCTCTGACGGCTGGGCTGACGGACGGCAGCCGTGCGCCGGATGACAGTAAGCTGGCAGACGACAGATGTCAGCTGTCGGGCGCGGTCAGGCCGCCCGAGTCGCCGGCCGCACCGCGCGGCCTGATGAAAATGTGACGAGCTGCCGCCAGCTGTACTGGAGAGCAGCTGCTACCGACTGAACCGAGCACCAGCTGCCGTCAGACGGCCCGGCTACTAATGGATATAACATGGACATTAGGCCAGAGCACAGTTGAAATGCGACCAGCTTATACAATGTTGGACATCGTAAGGGACATCTGGCACCACTGTTTGAGATTATCACCGCACTCAGTCTTCGGCTGATGAAGGCAATGGTTATGAAATTTCAACCAGCATAGGATGCAGAATGCAGATGCTGCACTGCAAATATCACATAGTAGTACAAAAGTGGCCACTGCTGCTATATAACAGCTAATTACTTAATAGCTTTGTATTTTACATGATACTTGACAGAAAAGGAATATATTCATTCAGAAATTGGGCATTGGTACGATTCACAGTTCACAGATTTTCAAGAAGATCCTGATCTTCCACTCATCGGAGCAATGAAAATTCTCTAAATTTGCGATGCACATTGTGCAATGTGTAATGTGTATGGCTGTTAATAGCTGATAGCATAGGTACCGATCCGTCCAAACAATACGCCCAACTGTGTCCCAGTCAGCACTCAGCAGTCCCAAATGTCAGCGCCTTTGTGAGACACCCGGGACCTTCGAGATCAGTCGAGTCCCTCCCCGGTGCAGTCGTCACTGCTGAGCGTCACTGCGTCACTGCAGTCGTCCTCTGACTCCACCAATGCATAGTGATTTCCCGACGGCGTTCGTCGCTTCCGCGTCACCAGCGCCGCACCGCCAGATCGTCACAGAGCACGGCCGACGCGACGGAGGTCGCGGGGCGTTCAAACGGCCGTGCCGGGGGGCTCACGCTCGGCCGCCCCCGTCCAACCCGACCGTCGGCGCCGATGGACGCACTTTCCGCTCGTTTTGCCCGATTGGCCCGGCTGTAGGGAGATAGAGGGCGGCCGCCACGCGATCGTCGAGCCGAGATCGGCGGCAGATGAGGCTCGAAGGTCGGTGATAGTGCATGGGCCGTATGGGCGGGAGTTTGTTCGGGGGATGGTTATGCTGCATAGGTATCGGCTGAGAGAGCGTGGGTGAACGGGCCGAGTTGGCCTACAGACTACTATTGGAGGGGGGGGGGGGGATAACTGCGCTGCATATCGATTGTGATGACATAAATGAATGGCTGCGCTGCTTCTTTTTGTGCGTGAATGGCTACCAAAAATATCCGCACGTTAGCCTGATAGCAGTGTGAATCTGGCCGTTCGATATCTCGCCAGCCGGAACGCCTTTTTCTGCTCCCGTCAAAACAAAGGATTACCGGCATGATGCCGTCAATAACCAACGCCACAATCCACGCAGTCAGGCTTTCGTCGGCCAACTCTGACCCGGCAGAATTACAATGCACCGTCAGTAGATCTCAATACTCATCAAATGATCGTGTGGCATTTTTATGAATAAAAATGTTTATTTTCATTCATTGTTCTTCAGCTTAGCGAGCCAATGTCACTGACATGTTGACTGCTTATTATTTTTATGAATGGCTGCAAGGAGTTACGAAAGATTGACGCCGCCTACCAATATTTTACTTTTCAGTTGCCTTCTTGACCCTGGTGATAACAAGTCAAAGCTAGGTTGTATAGGACAGCTATTTATGAAGCTTTTTTTTTTTCTCATAGATAGTTGATCGGTTCTGAACCACGAATCTTTTGATGGACGATGGAAGCGGCTATGTAGGTCATAAAATATTTGCGAGGCTATTTTCTGATGAAATATTTCAATAAGTTGGGGCGTGTCAGAAGTCAGAACTGTCGGAATGCAGGTATTGTCCTTGCCAATTTGCTTAGTGGCAATGTTCGCAATTAACCCATTGGCAATTGAATAAACGACGCTTTCATTAAGCTTTACAAATGATGTATTCATAAGTGTGTGAATGCCGCCCACACAGTCTGGTGAGTGGCAAATTAGGGCCTTAGCCGCTGCGCTGATTAGTGAATGCTGGCTCTGAGTTCTGACCTACTCTGACCGCTCAGTTTGAATGGTGATGATTTACCATGGTGATTAACTATTTATCAGGATAACGGCATTTCTGGTTCCAAAGCTGGGTGCTCACGTGAAACGTTCGAAATTGATTATGAAAGGTGTTTTCAAGGTAATGCTCAAAGTCAAGCCAAATCAGCTTCAACAATGAATTTTCCCTTTGTACGCCTCGGATGTTCACCGCCACTTTCAGACTTCAGATGCATCATAACTTACCACTATATTTCGTATTTTCGGCGCCTTTCCCACTACTACAGATGTCAACAGCGCTTCCGTTGTTTCCACTCTGTAGCTGTGGCCCACTCGGAGCCACCTTCTGCCTTCATTGTGGAGAAGGCCACACGGCCGGCAGCTGCCCGGTTCCCAGGGACCATTAGCGCTGCTCCCCCCCCCCCCCCCCCTCCCCATCGCCTCCTGTGAAGAGCGAGCGTGCGACTGTTCGCCACAATAGCGCTAGCCAGCGATACAACTTTGTCCTGTGACTCATACCATATGTTTTGTGATGTAGCGATCCATAGTTGTGAGAATTGATTTTTGTTTCTTACATGTGTATTTGTCATTTTAGCTCGGTTTCGAACACTTGATTATTGCGCATAAATACCTAGCTGCAGTCCATTTGTCGCGCTGTTTTTACATAAGCTCACGACATTCTTGGTATCAGGGTAATTCTGTTTGGAGATGCTTTTTTAGTATTGGCACGATGTTCTCAAATACATTGTATGCAAGTCTCAGTCCTCAGATCAGGTGGGCCATCACCCATGCAGGGCCACCTGCTCCTCAGCCTCACTAGACGGCCGTCGCTGTAACATTCTCCGCTTCCACCTGACACAAGAAGTAGTGCGGGTCGATGCAGCGGTAGGTGGCCCACTTCCCTGTGCCGGCGTAGTTGGTGATGACGCACGCGTCACCAGTGGGGCCGGGCTGGTCACAGTACCAGTAGTGCCAGTCGTCGGCCGATCCGTCCGACCAGCTCCAGACCCCATCCACGCGGCTCAGCCCGAGCCAGGCGCGGTCGCCGCCCAGAAGGGTCTCGGCGATAAACGCGTCTGTGACCAGGTCGTGCACTGAGGGCTGGCGCGCGGCCGGCTGGATGGCGGCGCATATCTCGTTGGCCGTCTCCCACTCGATGGTGTAGGTGGAGCGGTAGTAGCAGCTGTCGCGGAACGCCACCCAGCCGGAGGGACAGCCCTCCGAGCTTACCGAGACGGCGAGTGAGAGCGTGACGAGCAGCGCACGGAGAGAGGGCGTCATGACGGCGGTGACTGGAGAGGTGGCGAGTTGTACGATGTCTGACCGCCGCGGTACCTCCTGCAGAAGTGTTGGCGACTGGTCCACTAGGCGTACCGCAGAGACTGCCAATGGCGGAGACGGGCGCTGGGGGTATATCTGCCGAGCCGCCGCCTGCTATCTGTGATGACGGGACACTCTCGGAGAATCGAGCAGCTGCTGTGGGACGCCTGCGGCTTCTCACGCGCAGGGTGGCTTAGTGATGATACTGTGGTATTAGGCGTCATACTTATTCAGCGTTTTGTCTCGTTTTGAAATGTCATATTTAAGCCATGTGTTTCTTGCTGCATTGTAGAAAAAATGTTTGTGCTACCTCTGTCGAGCTGTCGAGCTGGACGAGCTGTCAAAAATCAATAGGGTGACCTGTGACATGTTAATTCGTCTCGACAAAGTGAAACAAACAAAGCCGTAATTTCCACACCGTATGTGCAGGGCTTTTGATGTTAGTACGATACACAATAGTGATGTCAATTACGGAAAATCGAGATACCGATACCAAACCAAATACCAACAATATCCATGGAAAAATAACGAAACCAAACCGACTTGGGAATATGAAGAAAATACCGACTTTATACCAAATTCTCAGCCTCTTTTACATTAGTGAGGATTCATAATATACCAAAAAATACCAAATCCACTCGCCTTGAAATACCAAATACAGGTGTAGGTACCAAGTTGGTATCGGTTTGGTATCGGTATACCAAAAGGTTGGTATCCGAATGACATCTCTAATACACAACATTGAAATGCATGCATGCAGTTATTTTATTATTTTTGAGTTCCAAGTTTTCATTGATAAAACTTGGAACATTGCAGGAGGAAGGAAACATTTTTAACTAACTGTTACCTACCTATTTCTAACTTTATAAATGTTTATCTACTTCTTGGAACTCAACCAATGTTTTATGTGCGTGCGAAAAAGTCATAAGCATGTAAATTGCCCTAAAAGTATTTCCTAAAGGCTTCAACTGGGCTTTTCAGTCTTCCCTTGCCTCCCATACAGCCTCAGTATGCGGCGAGGGCAGGCATGAGGCAGGTGGCGCCTCCGCTGTGTGGCTCGCCCAGTTGCAGCGCCACCTCTCCCCTGTCTCGCTGTTCGGATCCACCAGCGCCGTCCGCTTGGTCCATCGACCTGTAGAGGTCGCAGGCGGCACGTCCCGACGTCCGTGTTTTCCGCCAGATAGCACTACTGCAGGGAATGTGGTGCGTTGTGAGTCCTCGCCTCATCTGCTGCTCAAGTTGTTTGTACTTTGTCAGGCCAGGCATTGGTCCACTGACAGGCAGGTAACCAGGGATGTTGAGAAGGGTTGATTCTGGTCAGCGATGGGTCATTTCTGGTGTGGGAGGGACCAATACTCATGCTCAAGGAGGGGGCTCGGTGCTGCACATTGAGGTCCGACCAGTGCAGCAACGGGAGCGCACGCCATCAAAAACATTTAAATTTTACTTGTAAGTAGCTTGAGATTATGGAGACAGCTATGTGAGCTATGTGAGGAGACAGCGATGTGAGAGTTCCCTGGCCATATGACCATATTCCCTGGCCCTATGGCCCGGTGGTAATTCCCCGTGCCCCCGACACTCCGTACTTCCTGCATGTCAATCGTATCTCCTTATCATAGCGTCATAAATAATTACTTTGCCCATTCTGACACTGAACAATCAGATAATTGAATCAGCAACAGTCAATCAATTATTTTGCTCTGTGGACAAACGACAGTGCACCCAAAGATTTACCGATAAGCCCATTCCCAGGTCACGAGATAGGTATAGGTACAAGGTAATCCGTGATCTGACTATTTTTTTTTTAACAAATCAACTGTTAATACTTGGAAACCAAAATCTTGTTTCAAGCCCGCGTTGTTCAGCCCATGCCTTGCTGAATCATTTTACATGCCGCGCTGCTAACTCATTTTCCGCCTGATGCCATGTAATTATGCGTCAGACTAGGACTGGAGCAATGTTTATTAACAGCAATGAGATGAAATATTCAACGAGAAAAACACTCGACCTTTAGAAGCTCGCGAAGCAGACTGGTTTCATTCGATACAATACTCCTCTCAATATGCACCGCTCAATTCCACAGGCCTTTTGCACACGCAGTAAACATGAAACAGCGCCAGGCCATTGACATTCAACTCCCCAAACGGTATTCAAAAACCGACCTCACACGAAAGAATTAGGCTACCGTTCCGTGCCTCAGTACCCCATGCAAGCTATAGTGCGGTATCGTAGCGGGTGGTCCACAAAAATAGGGCTCTTTCGCCGCCTTGGGACATTTCAGCCGCACACACCGTTTGTACAAATGTAGCGCGAGGTGATAAACTCCCAAAGCACCGTTCATACGAGTATAATGAGGCCATGTCGGTATGCCGCATATAATTGATATCGCAATAATTCGGTAACTTCACTCAGTAATAAACGAATTCCAGCACTACATGCTCGTATGTCTGAGTAGCCTAACGTAGGTAATTATGTTCCGAAAAGTTGCCGTGAAATTGTTGTTTGCTATCGCCTTGTTCATTCTCATTAGCTTGCTTAAATTCTACAATAGCAATTCTACTTGAATAGCTTCCAAACTGCTCGCATTTTATTGGGTTTCTGGATGGCATTGCATACCTAATTAGCCCTTCCAATGGTTTATTCTCGGCGCATCAGTAACACCAACAGTAAAAAACAACTCGCGCACCACAATAATATCAGATGGGGCGAAACGCATTGGAGGAGCGCATCGGCAGCGAGCCCAGGGTCCGTTGAAAGCTTCTGTATGTTTCGCTTTAAGCGACAAAGTAGGATAATGCGACCCTAATGTACGCACACAATAGCAAGTAGCCACATTCGCTAATGACTAACAATAGAGATCTGGATATAACAGTTCGGGAATAGCCGTAATCGACTAGGAAATGGTCCTTGCCGGTCAGGATAGATTCTCCGCCCACGTGGGTCAACAATTAAACACACATTGGTCATATTGTGCTGGAAAAGACGGGCGTTATCTTCCTCAAACCCCTCAATGAACATCGGACTAATGTCGCCACCATGCAAGAGGATAACATCCGTCATCACTTATCCGAGCCAACTGGCATCGTGGGTTCACATAGGTATCTCATCACTCGAGTTCTTTGCACACTACGTGAGTCTGACGTCAAACCTCAGTTCGTGACGTCAATGTGTGACGTCACACACATATCATTTCAGCGTCGTCTTCCTTCCTCAGCATCAGGTGTCGTCGGTGACATAGCCGCTGTCCATGTCTACCAGACGGAACGTCTCCAGGAACTCGTTGAAGTCGATGAAGCCGTCCTTGTTGATGTCCATACTGCGAGCCATGTTGACCATTTCGTCGTAGGGGATGGGCTCGCAGAGGTAGTTACGCAGCAGAGAGCACGCGTCGGCGAACTCGTCCAGAGAGAGAAACCCTGACGGCACGGAAATGGGACGGGGTTATGATGAGAGAAAACCTGACGGCACGGGAGAGGGAAGAGAATATAACAAGAGAAACCCTATCGGCACGGGAATGGGAGGGCAATATAAGATGGCATGTGGAAGGCACTTGCCCTTCTCGTAAATAAGAACAAACGACTGAACTCTAAGCACTGACCGGTGCAATACCACTCATTATGGCCCCTCACAAGCTATTGACAATGTGGCAGGTAATGTCAATATCAATCGTGATAAATAGCAGACTGGCTACTATCAATTTATATTTGATGCGAGGATGTAATTCACACGAACTATTGTAAGTTTATTTACTCTGTTTCATGAACTTTACACTCCACTGTTAGCATTTATCACTTTATTTCCAAAGTTGTATTTCGACGTCGGATCGCAACCATCAGAGCTTGCAGAATGCAGGTGCATTACTCTTTCAGCTCCAACTCAATGGCCGAATTGAAAGGTCAATCTTACCTGAATGGTCCTTGTCGAGTATGCGGAATATCGTCTCCAGCCGGTCCCGGTTTCGATAGAGAGCCTCGACGACGCTCGGACTCTCCTGTGGCACACACACATGAACCCCGGGTGACGTCACACACTGACCCACTGACGTCATACACGGGCTGGCGGTGTCCCGGCCATTGATCGTTGTTCGTGGCCCACCGCACGCTGAATGATGCATACATAATCAAGCTGTGTGTGCGTGAGAAGGGAAGTGCAAACAGTTGATGATGAATAATACATAACAACAACACCGCACTAAAAAAATCCAATACATGATGAGCGATGGCATGATGTGTCATTATTACTCGTAAGCCGGTGGGTCAATATTACAGTATGTGATGCAAGGTACCATCTTATCAAGCGCGCGATACACGCAATATCTTAAGAAATATCCCAAGACGCTTAATACTCAATGTGACATTGCAAAGATGCCAGCCTTCTCGGGTGTCATTCTCCGAGTATATGATGAGTGGCAGGAGCAGGCCAGCACGTCACATCTCCGATAGCGTCTCTGTCTGGGGACTGGGGCGTCTGACGGGTGCATGTATCGTCTTCTGCCGCCATGGAGACTGGGGAGTCCCACCAGACTCGGGCGGAACGCGTCCACTGATGGAGTCACGCCAGGGGACATTTTATCCGACAGCGGACGAGCAGTCGCGGTGACTCGGCTCTGATCAGTCGCTGTGGCTCGGCGCTGAGCACCTGCGGCCAGCACGGAACAGCTTTTGTTTAGCTTGGACTAGCTTTGGTCTAGCTCGGACTAGCTGTAGCCCAACTGCGGCCTAGCAATTGGGTCAGTTTTAGCCTACATGAGTCAGCTTTAGCCAGCTGCAAGTTTGCGGGAATGTAGGCATAGGGAGCGGTAGGTCACTGAAAGCTCCTACTGAGCTTCTGCGCAGTAAAGTAATTCATAAATGTAGGGGAAGATTGAGCCTTGCCTTTATCTTTGTCTACATCATTTTCCATTTGGGTGGGAAAAGGGTATGTTTTTCCCCCGCGGGATATGAAGGCTTACGTGCGGTCGATGAATCCGCTTAGTGTGACAGCCAAAAAGATGGAACAGCTCCGGGAATAGGCGAGGAATAAACAGCAGCCTGCAATGGGACCATGATGGTGGATATACTTACAACAAACACGTTCTCCCTTTTATCCGAACCGAACAAGGTCAGAATAGTCAGCGGTATAGACAAAATGTTCCACAGTTCTTTTTTGTTCTTGCCCATTTCTCGTGCCAACCGCTAGTTACATTTCAAAATGACTTTCGCGACGACACGGAAATGAGAAACGGTCACGCTTAAACGATGGTCGGTCTCGCTGAAAAAGGACAACATCTTGTAGGCTATAGATCTGTTGCTCAGGCCAGGGCACCTATAGCTGGTTGGTTGTTTGGGTGGTTCTTAGTAGGTGTACTTAAATATGGTGACGGGAAGCTGCTCAATTACCTTGATAATATTTACGGGTTCAGATGAAAGGTTCCTAGCTTAGATCAAGAATCATGCCACATCAGTAAATGAAGGAAAATGGCAAAGTGAATTATGGAACTGTGGAATCAAATCATCATGATTAAGAAATTCATTTGGGACATGGAGCAAATGTGCAATGTGCATCCTTAGTTCAGCGATGGGAGAGCCTTTCAAAGCGGTATATTACTAATCGGACCCCGTATGTGGTGTCAGTTTGATCTTGATTGGGTCTCTGTCCCGCCTCCCTTAGGTGCCGTAACTCCGTAAAGGCTCCTGGTGTAAACATGCTGAGATCAGTAGCCTTGCGAAAATGGTAAAAACAGCCCCAGCAGGACGTGAGGCGAGCTAATATATGGCTTTCTCCGTGATAGGTATTGACGTGGGGGCTCAAAAAGAGATTTGTGAGGTTGAAGAACCAGCAGAAATATCGATGCTTGCGAGTTTTAAGCTATTCCAGAGCTGGCTTGTCTTTTCTGGACGCATTTTTGTTGTTTGCGTAAGTCACTTAGCTAGATAGTGCTAATTGGGATGACTAACTATTACGCTAATGTAAAGTTTCTATTGTTGGAAGTGTTTGCCATCACATTATGCATAGCGACAGGCAAATGCCAGAAAGGTAAAGTTACGTTTTATTTTGCATTCCTTATGTTGTGTATTTCTAAACTTACGTTCTTTTTTCTTTCAAGAGATGTATTCCGAATGCTTCACTATGGATAGAAACTGAGCTGCGAGTTTTCCACTCGGATTTCGCATTCATTTGCAGAAGACGACCTCAGCTTTGAAATCAGAGTCCCCCGAGCTCGTAAACAACGCTTCTTGGCGCGCGTGGTCCCGACGTTTTAAGTGTTGGAGCGCTAACTGTACATACGCGTATAAAGATGCTAGCTGTTACAGCGACTGATAACTCGACATAAGTTTTGGGCAGCGATCGTGGAACTAATCGCAACATTAGAAAGACCACTTGTACATTTGCATTTAATGAAGTGCAGCCTTAATCTGTTTTGATTTAATAAGTTAATGAATCACCACGAACGAATGGAATTTACTGCCGAGAGAAGCAGAGACCAAGAGGCCAAGAGAGACACAAATCTAGTATATAAAAGCGTTAATTTACTGCAGTTGAATACCGTGCTATGATTTTGAGTATAACAGCACATAAAACAGAATATGTTACATATAATCACAGGCGCGGTGCTGGCTCCTTATATCTATATTTCCTCATCTTGGCCCCTGGTGTGGTGCCGCGGTATCTGTGGGGCCCTAACCCCTCAACTCGGCACCTCGCATGGTGGAGGAGCCTGTGAAGTAACTGGATTCTCCTTGGCCCTTGACGTGGTGGCCGTATCTACGCGGGCCCCTAACTCCTCACCTTGGCTCCTGGCGTGGTGGCCGTCTCGCTGAATGTGTCCAGGTAGCGTATCTGTCCGTCTGGCCGCGGGGGGACGATCTTGTCCCGCAGGGTCCTCCAGGGAATGTTCGGGGAGCAGTGCTGTTCCATCACCGACACCCAGTCGGCCGGCGAAATCAGTCCTAAGGGCAGACGTCAGTCAGTCTGTCAGACTCAGTCACGGTCGGCAGGCTACTAACCAGACTGCGACTCGGACACTGCCGTCTGTCTCTGTCACCAGGGCGATGCCAGTCAGTCGCATCTTAACAGATAGGATGATCAGAATGGGAAGATCATCTACATAAGCGATGTAAAGCGTTTCTGATGGTGCCTTTCAGCTGCAATTTTTCAGCCGCTTCGTGTAGCTGGCCCGCCGACACGAAAATTAGGATTCAACAGGTGACCGGCCATTTTGCAGTCAATACAGCGCCATAAATTGCCATTCGGCTAGGAGAGCACGCGATTCCAATCTGGTTAACCATAAAGTCGCCTGTGTAACGAGAACTTGGTTCCATTCCGGTTATTCGGCTGGGAACTATGTTGTCACCGCACAGCTGCTTTCCTTCCTAAATACAAGAGCATCAACGCCAACAAGCACCTGGAAATGTCAGCGACTTGAGCAAGAAGTTAGCACTTGTGAAGTTGTGCACTTGAGGCTTGCCGTTGCATGTAACTTTTAAAAAAATGTGGACAAACTCATGTGCTCAATCCTCGGTGATTGATAAGTGATAGAGGCACAACACTGCTAGGTAGCCATGTAAACAAGCAGTTGTCCGTTTTTGGAAGATATTTCGTCGCTCTTCGCCTGTGTTTCACATCGTTGGCATCAACAGGCCTTTGTCGGAAGTGCCGCCCAAATGAGTCCATTTACGCCCCACGGTGTGGCGGCAGTCTCGTCCGACGGACGCCGTCCGACACTTCGTTACCACTCTGAGAGCGGCTGTTGTGCTTAGGAGGCTGTCAAAGAGCACTTAGTCCCAACGAGCCGGAGGATGAAAGGCTGCCCGAAGGCACGCCGCCCGCGCCATCGACCCAGCGCCGGAGCTGTGCACGGACCGGGCCCGCTGACCGCTTTTTCCTATATTTTCCCGGTGAAACTTTTCTATCTAAGGAATGCTGAAGTTGACATACATCCGGTCGCCAAGGCCAGTTCGAGAGATGAAATCATTTCATATCTCAGTTTGCCACTGTTGGGCGGATTATGATAAAAATAGGTACGCCAAGCGACAGTCGCAATTTAGGCTGAATGGACTTGCTGAGAATGGCAGATTTTGTCCGAGCACGTGGGGAAAAACCCCTAAGCTCCAACATCTCCTCTCCTCCGAACGTTTTGTTGCCAAACTTTTACCAGAGGTTCGCTTTTTGAAGGTCGCTGCTTCAGCTGCAAGCTATTCAACACAGACGTATATTCTATGTAGTCTCACTTCGTTGTTAGATAGGATAAAACGATTTTTAGATGAAATAGCTTTATTCTAACAGATGGAGCAGATGCATGTAGTTCAATAAAACCCACAATCCAACAATACCTCTTGAACTGAACAGTGAACAGCATAAGCATTCGATCTCATCCTCTTCTCTCACGGATCCTTACCTTTCCTAGAAGGATCGCATTTCTTGAACTCGTGTATCAACACTTGTTTGGAGGCCAGTATTTTATTTCGGAGCTCGGCTAGCGCAGACGCCTCCAGAGCTCCGACACGCTGTCTCATCGAGATGTACTTGGTCTTGGTCTGAGCGGTGAACTGGACAAAGTGCGGCCTCAGCTCGGGTCCCTGCAGCACCACGTAGGCGCCCCGGTTCGAGCCCGGCCCGTAGTAGTTGGACGCCGAGAATATCGTCAAACACTGCCGGAAAATGTGGGCGAGTCAAAGATTCTCAGCGCAATGTCAGCAGCTCGAAGCGATATGGGAATACAGGATACAGAGTGTAATAACACTACGTCAACTCGTGAAGTGTGAACATAGTTTTACGTTCAGGACAGAACATCTTCAGATGCTTTAAAGAGAATAGTTTGCATACTTCTTTAGAGCTGCGCTGAACTTGAAACTTTGGTTACGTTGTAGGAGACGTAATTTAACGGTTTTCTTATCAATTATGCTTCAATTGGCTCTAGCCAGCGAGTGAAGATCTTTAAGTGTGCAAGAAAATTGGGTTTGTATGCCCAATACCGCTGTAGTGATTCCAGTAAGTTTCCGCTTGAGCATGTTTTCAATCAGGGTAATAAAACGATCGTCTGAATCAACCAATCAGCTTTCAAGGAATCTGCCGACTCAAAAACACTCTGATAAGATTGGTTAATTTTGTGCTAGGATGGTGATCTAGCTCGTTGCAAGCAAGAACAGCTTCTAGGAATTGGAACATTTCGATAGATCCATCAAATTCGAATATTGAGAAGCATTGTGAGCTTCCAACCGAAGACGTACCCGATTCAGAACCTTTGATGCATTCTGTATTTGAAAGTTAGCTTCTTTGAATAACGCATTACTGCTGAAAAGCTCCAGAATCGATTCACGTTGCAAACTACTTCACATACGGTAAATACATACACACTACGCAGACTCTGGATACGTCTACCGACTCTTTTGACTCCAGTACTCGCATTTCATCTGACCATGCCATCTCATCATGTCTCTTATGTGTCTCACCATTCATCCTTTATCCCACCTTCCCGCCGTTGTACCTCCTTATAACCTCGTCTGCGTCTCACCATACTTCATAAGTCCCATGTGTCCCACCTTCCCGCTGTTGTGTCCCACCTTCCCGCTATTGTGTCTCACTCACCTTCCCCTCGTGTGTAAATTCGTATCCATCCGCCTTGCACTCGTGTGAGCGGATCAGCAGCTGGAGGTGATTGTTGCGCAGCGCCGTGGCTGTGACGTCCGGGCCGAAGTAGCAGCCGCCCCCGCGGAACGTGTTGGGGGTGTAGCCGGGACTGTTCTGCGGGTCGCTCCACAGCACGTCCAGCATCTGCAGGCGACAAAGTTCACCGGCGTGTTAGGGTAATGGAAACGTGGGGCGCACAGAATATGTATAGCATGATGCTTTGGTAGTATTCGGGTTATAACCATGCCACATTCATGAGAAGTTAGATACATTAGCCAAAAATGTTAGCATGAGTTCAGTACGCTATTGAACCCGGCACAAGTGCCACTAGATCATTGACAATGACATATAACGTCCCATTGAAAAATGAAAGCATATAATGTCATAGAACATAGTTATATCGTTTTTTATTCTTCTTTACAAAAGAGCGGCAATTCTCTTTCCAACTTATTACCCATCCAGAAGCCACCAACTACTTGACTTGTACTTTGTATGTTATGCGATGCAATGCTGGTAAATGAACTTCATGAAGACCTCTTTCATTTCAGCAAAGTCCAGGACATACGTGCCCTCAGCTAGGCCCTCTGCGATGGGTGTCGCCAAGTGGTACTATTGCACTGTAAGCCTGTAAATCCACATAGCATGTCTGCTTCGTTTGAGACGTGCCGCGAATTAAGATAGCGCCGTACCAACTACCAAAGTTCGTGGACAATCAGATCAAAGGGCCACTTAGCTGTCACAGGATAGGGAGTCGTAGGCTCGTATCGTAAAGCTGGCAGTTTGGAAGTACAGCTCTTCCGTTATAAATTTCCTTAACAGGCCATTCATGACATCGTATCAATTTTCGTAGGGGATGCTCACAAATTCGCGAGATATTTGACTGAGCCTATAAACAAGGACTAAAATAGGCCCATACCATAAAATCAGCGAGGGGACTCCTGACTATATTTGTTTCCGGAGGCACAAAAGAAGTCAAACTAGTCCAGGAATAAAATGTTGATGCTGAATGATGCATTCGTGCAATGGTTTGCCCGGGATACATACGAACGAAGCTTTATGCCTACAATAATCCTGGGTTCCAATGAGGATGGGTGTAATACGGCCAAATGACTTGAAAGCATCGCCGGCCCAAGATTGAAACACACAGTCATATGTAAGTACTATAAGTACTTTAGGCGTACTTCTAAAGCTTAATGGATTTGTCAGGCATGGTAAGTGGTGCCGAGAAAAAGAAGGCATATGCTATGGTCACTGATCAGTGATGCAGCTAATGCAGCGATCGGGGAACAACTGAACAATAAATGGCTAATGCAGCGCGGGGAAGAACAACTCAGACGATTAACAGCCATTTTCCGTCACGCTGGTTGGCACACCTACCTGTTTCCATTCGTAGTTACGACGCAGAAGTTCCGTTGGGCTTTCTCGATGCATTTGATCGGGCATCCGAAGAACGGAAGTATACTGAAAAGGGAAAGCCATGCGTTATTATTCTTATACAAATGCTGCTGAAACAGCACCCAGTTCCCTTCCATTCAAGATATGGCGGACTCTGGCATTACTTCATCTCACTGCCTTGCTCTCCGTTTCCGAAGTTGGCTGCTACGGTACAGATCAAATTCCGTTTCCAATTTTCTCCTCGAAAGCTCTGCAGTAGTATGGTCTCTGATAAACAATCATCCTCGGTGGTCCGTTGTTTACGTGACGCTCTCTCGGGCTCTGGAGATATTTCGGGTTTCTGTGAATCTGTGAAGGAGTTGTTTGGAGCTATTGTCAGTTTGCTGTGGCTTACGTGCTGTAGCTGATACCCTAGCACTGACGTTAGCGACACAAGGAAATAGGAAGGGACTTTGTGCATTACATCCACGGTCTGATCAAGAGTGTGTAAAGATGGAATAAACGTACACTGTAATACTGATTTTCTCTTTGTTTCTCCTCGCTGTTATTTCAATATTGCTATTTTATTTAGGTTAAGTTCGCCTAGGACGCAGCAAGCATTGTAGTACCTGTCCTCAGTGGCAATCTTTATTGTATTTTACATATGTGTTTGCACCATGCCACTAGCGCGTCCTGGTGACGCTGCGTCCTTCTGCCGTCGAGTAAGCCAAGCATCTGTCGCGATCTGCCTGGGGCGGCCAATACTAGCTTGTCGGCAAACATAATGGCTTCCACCATATAGGTTTTCGTGAGGAGTTTATAACACACATTTATTGCCGAGGGGGAGGAAAAGAAAGGCAATATGCTAGAATGCCTAAAGAAACAAATGAATAAAAACATAAATGAATCAATGAATAAATAACGTTAGTGACTTGGGCATATTACTTAATTCAAGGGACAGGTGTACGTACATAATCTTTGATCAGCATTATCTCATCGTGCATTTTAAAGAACACAATTTGTGAACCACAATGGTCATCATTGCCCTCCACCCACACACGTCAGTACCTCCCCTCGCTGTCGCCAGGGTGCGCAAGGGGGTGTGTTGTGTACTCACCAGATGTCTGTCGACGCCCTGCAGCCATCCGATGTCCAGCTGAGAGGTGACTCCTCCGTGTACCACCAGCACGCGGTTGTCGATCACCGTGCCCACCGGCAGCCAGGAGAACACCTCAGCGAGCAGCGAGAGCAGCGGGGACGCGTGCATCTGCAGCAAGAGGAGGAGGGTTTTACGGGTATTTTTATGCTCAGTAATATATTTGTCAAATTACACATACACACAGTGCTAAGCAGGCGAGAAGGGTTACCGAGGCCGGTCTGTACCGGCGCTCCAGCACACAGGTCTTCTCTGTGCGCTCGGGGACCAGTCAGGACTTCTGACTGGGGTAGTGTGGTATGACAGTCTCCTGACTGCGGAAATGGCAGTCAGAGCCACGGCAGAGGGCAGGGCGCGGTAAATTTTTGATGTGGCGGCTGATTACTGGACAATAGATATGTGTAATCTGTGTGAATATCGTTTCAACACTGCATTTTTCTACACCAAGAAAACCGAAGTAACAAAACCACTCAGCAGCAGTTGTCCCTAAGCGGTTTCGGAAAATGATAAAACAAAATGGCTCGCTGGAACGAATAAATTTTGTTATGCATGTTCCTTCTTCTGGAAATCGATTGTTGATGGTGTAAGCATGGTAAAATATTTATTTAGTGAAAATAAACTTATAATATACCTTAACCTCGAGCAAACCACGCAAGGATTCTCAGCTACCAATCGCTTCATGATCATACCGTAACCGATTGCGGCAGCTTGAGCCTGGAAAAGCGACCATCTTTTTGCGAAGATCCTTTCTGTCAAGGCCGTACAGTGGGTCTATTTAAGATCTCCAGAGCCACCACGTGGCGCTACGGTCGGGGTAGGGCGAGTCCAAATCCCGAGGGAAGTGAGGTCACCGGTCATTGTGGGGGAAGGAGGGAGGGGGAGTGACGCGGTATCACGGCGCATGGGGCGTGCGTAGCGCCGGGAGTGGGCCGCCCAGGGCCGCCCGCCACTGCGCCGAGGCTGAGGGGAGGGGATGATGGTTGCGGGTGCGTTCACTCCGGTATGGTGGTATCCTGTTCATGTGGAACCAGCAAGAATGCGACTGAAGGGAATCATTATCTCAAACAAACGGACAAGCGAGAGGCAGCGCCAGTTCCAGCCAAAATCTTGAACAATGATAATTGAAATCTAGGACGTATTCATAGCATGCAACTATTCAGCCGATAGTTGCATGATGTCAGTCTTAGGCTTTTCTAAAATGTTATTTGAGTTGGGTATTTTTTCATTTGGCACGTTCAGTTTTGATGAGTTTTATCGGGTCGAATAGAATCCGAAAAGAAAGAGTTAAAATGGCTCCGGAAAATGACCAAAAATATTTTCTCTAAAAATGAAACTTAGCTAGACATTTATAAGCGATAATTTTGACTTTTTTTTAGAGGATTTTGGGGAAAGATGTTGGCGAAAGATGTCATCGTGCTTGTCTGTGTTGCAGTAGAAGCAAAGGTTTTGGTTCGTGTCCAGATAAAACCATGGACCCGGGAGTGGGGCTCGAACTCACGACATCGCGTTCAGCTCACAGGTTACCCAACCTAAACGCTACGAGCACCTGTCGCCCCGCGCAGCTTGCTCAGTGCTACGGCTATAGTTAGGCCAAAGTGTCTGACGTCTGTCATTGTCACGAGGCGAAGCCCCTAGGTAAATGTCCGTCCCGGTAGCTCGGTCGGTAGGGCGTTGGACTCCGTGTGGTGAGAGCGCACGTCCCGGCTGCAAAAGTCCGGGTTCGAAACGCGACGTGTGCTTGACGTTTTTTGAGCTCCTGACGGGTATGGTTGTGGTTGGTGGCAGGCCGCTGCCAGACGAAGTCAGTGAGGGGATCGGCCGTGCGCGGCTATGTGCGCACGTTAAACTTTGGACTCTAAATTCTGCCATAGACCAGAAATTGCTTGATCGGAGGGTAGAGGGTAGGGTCAACGCAACAAGCTCAGCTTAGCGGGGACTCTTTCCTTATGATTCCTTTCATTCAAAAGGTTCGGGCCAAATTTATATTAAAAAAGGGGGAGCCGAGCCGTGTTGGGTCGGGTTGAAGCCGGTTGGACCTGTGTCTTACACGCAATCATGGTCAGAGAAAACAGAGGCCAATTTCGGGTCAAATATTTTTATTAACTGATCTTATTGTTTTTTAGCTTACACGTATAATAACTTTAAGCTTTTTTCAATCGAGACTTTATGCACAAAAATGTGGCATTCGTCCGCTTTTCCTCATCTCCTGTCACCGACTTGATTTGACCTTAAATCTTACCAGCAAAAAATAAATCACCTGCGTGATAATTATTTGCCCAAGGGCGCTCTACGCAAGAAACGCCAGCCGGTCAAAAAAATTGGCGAACTATACGATATTTCTAGTGCTTGAATTATATTCAATGAAAATTTCAGGAGACATAAATAATCTTAATCCTTCGGGCGCTCGGAGCATTCGCTAGCATTCCATTGCCAGCTGCATTACCAACATCATATTTGCATTACTTTGGGTTCATCATAGTTGACCGTAGATGAACCGGCCACAGCAAACCCATGCCTCATTATCTTTTCCTCCAAGCAGCCAAGCTAACCGGCCGCCCGGCCCACCACCGCGATATGGAACAACACTGGAGTGCGCCATTTGCCTACGGCAGTGCTCCACCGCGCCGGGGCTGTTTGACAGGTCACCCGCACCGTGACCTCGCCAACCGCCCCCCCCCCCCCCACCGCCCACCTCCCCATCGGGCCCAGCTCGGTACTGACCTCCCCTTGAATTTGACATGGACTCAACTGAGGCTCAACGCCATCTAGTAACGTCTGGAGATCCTTACTAGATCCACTGTACATAGGCTTTCTGTCAAGGCCGTATTGTCGAAAGGCTTCGCGTATTAGTTTGGTATCAGGTAACCAGTCTGCGACCAGAGTATGTCAAATGTTAGATATTTCATTATTTCTACTAGTGGATAAGATGGAGGCATACTGCCTGACCACTTGCGTAAGCAGGCGTCGAACCAAAGATCTGCTAACGACTGACGTTTATTTATAACGTCACTGGCTTTTTGACAGACTTCACTTACCAAGGATAGAAGCCCTTCGGCTCGCTCGCCTCGGTATTCAAGTCGATAGGCTTTACATATGTATATGGACAATGGACATGATGTGGCATGGTATGGTATGGCATGCTAGGCATGGCATGGATGACAATTAGATGAAATGAGCACCATTTACAGCTTGCATCTGCATCGGTTTTTTCAACTCTAATAGCCTTATATGCCGAAATAGTGACAAGAATGGTCTATTTCAAGTCACGATGCATCTAATCGGGCTGAGATAGGGCGCAACCAGCAGCCACTGAGCTTTTTCGGAAGCTGGACACGAGCCATCCAGACCAAGTTTTTCTTCGGCAGACAGCATGGCCCTCGGGTTACTCCAGGCCACTATTGACTATTTCACGATATCAAAGCTCTATTGACAGATGAATACGTCGGGTAGATCAGGGGGTAGATGTGACTGTCTCGCGAAGCTCTTCACTGAAAACCTACTCCAGACTCCTCGATGTATTCCGATAACACAACCACGCCGCGGGATTTTTGCGATATCTCTGCCGCTGGCTTGGGATCGTGCTCATATGGCTACCCAGATTGCATCGTTCTCTTGATCCGCTGGGCTATATTCTGCGGCCCTGGCCTCAATTCGGCCTGTACTGCCGCTGTTCACATCCAGTAGCAACAATGGCTGCGGTCCTGCTGTTGTGACTTTGAAGTGCTGCACTTGGAAGACAATCCTACTGCCAACAAGTGGTTGAATGGAAATGTTGCATATAAATGGATAACGGGACGACAAATTAGCTGAGGCTATTTGAAGAATGGAGACAAAAATCGCACAGCGCACATTAAGTTCCGACATAGTTGAACTGCAGGTCTCTAAACCACCAACGAGCGGTGTCTTTTGTCTTGCTTTGGCATCATGGCAGTGCCCAGAAAAGGTGCTATATTTGGCTCTGTCGTTCGAGGTCATTCAGAGATACCTGGTAGTCTGCGGTAGATTGAGTATCTCCACGGGAGACAAATGTCGCAGGACGGGCGACCATGACTGCGCCTGATGGGCTGGCGCGACTTTCTGGAAAAGTTTGACGCCTAACGGTCGATTGTTCTATGAAAGGGAGAGAGAGAGAGAGAGAGAGAGAGAGAGAGAGAGAGAGAGAGAGAGAGAGAGAGAGAGAGAGAGAGAGAGAGAGAGAGAGAGAGAGAGAGAGAGAGAGAGAGAAGAGAGAGAGAGAGAGAGAGAGAGAGAGAGAGAGAGAGAGAGAGAGAGAGAGAGAGAGAGAGAGAGAGAGAGAGAGAGAGAGAGAGAGAGAGAGAGAGAGAGAGAGAGAGAGAGAGAGAGAGAGAGAGAGAGGTGTAAGGAGTGGGAAAACGTTAGGGTGGGTGAGGGAGGGTCGGGGTGAGAAGTTTCACACCCCGAGTTTCTCAGAGGATGGGAGGGACAGATTGAGCGAGAGTGGAAATGGTGAACGTCTTTTAATAAGGATGTTAGGCGCATTAAAAGTTTAAAAATGGTATTATGACTAACAACTTATAATTCGGTAGACAAACTTTATAATAGTTTTTGCTACACTAGAAAAATAGAGATACAAAGACTTCAAAGATCCAACGGGATAAAGTAAGTTAGTTATAGAAGTTAGTATATGTTGCATCAGTTAGTCCATCAGGTTAAGCAGGATATGAAGTGCACAGTCTGTTTTTGTGATGGATAACCAGTATGAATCTTACCTTATATTTTGCGATCACTTCTCTTGTAAATCCGTACCTGCAAGAAAATCACGCAACTTAGTGAATACTTTCGCATTTGTACCGACCTATGCACATTGAATACTCAACTCAAGTGAAATCCTATAATTAAAAAATAAGAACATGATGTACTGAAATGAAAATATTACTGGAAAAATTGTAATCGTTTGTATCCATAACATTCACGGATTTCTTTCCAAGCGATAATCAAATATCAGTGTATTCGAATGCTTGACAATGATATTGATATGAAGCGAAATAACGTTCCATCCAAAAAAAGAGTTCTTTTTTTCAATAAACAGTACCTAGGTATACAATGTAGGTATATAAAAATCCTTGCATGATAGCCCGTCTATTCCCCACCAGTGTCTTCTCCCCCTCCCCCTAGCAGCTCGCTATTCCCCTCGGTCGCCGTTCCTCGGCGGTCGCGCCATCTCGCCAGTAAGTAACCGTTTCAAACAGTTGCTGAGGCGTGCAGTGGCCGCTGTGGCAGCCGCCTTAGCCTCGGATACTATTGTGAGCTGATGTTTTTCAGTGGCTGTTTTGGGTCGCTGTTTTTATGTCGCGCTCTTGTCTGTGAAGCCGTTTGACTAGTAAACTCAACAAAATTGAGCGTCTGGTCTGACCATGACGTCTTTGAGTGTTCCGTTTGTTATTTAAAACTCCTCGATTTCAGGTCAGGTTACACCGTGAAGTTCAGAAGTCGGATTGTCACGACGAAGTAAAGAGAACCGTTATCTGTTAGAACATGAGTTTTATTCAGTTTAGGGTATACGATATACTCGTACATGCGCATCAAGCAGGATTTCCAATATCTGAACAGGAGACGGTGCCGGTGACACTGAATTAGAAACAGCTACGCGGAGGCAGCGACGCGACACGTGACTTTGTACATACACTGTAAAAAATGTTAGCACAGTTTGAGTTTTCTGACTCACTTTAACGATGTGTTCAAACAACTAACTTGCTAATGAATCCGTATTTATCGAGTAATTTAAACCTTATTGCGAAGCAAAAACGGTTAGTCCAAATCAGGATGAACTAGCTCGGAATCCCCATGTACAATGACACTGTTCGAGTAATCGCCATGTATTCATACCCGCAATGGGGTTGGGAACTCGATTTTTTAAGAATGTATAGAAATGATCAAACTGTTTTCGCAGAATTTATGGTGCATACAATTTCCTCATAAAATCAATATGCTGAGAGAAATGGGAGAAGACAGATAGAAAACATGTTTTTCAAAGTTCTTGAAAAAGACGCTCTTGATGCTGTTACGTCACATGTCACCTTCTGCGGTTGACAAATAACGGCGCATCTGGCGCACCACCGATTACATGTTATTTCTATGTGTGAAAGAGGTTGCTTGTTTCACTCTGCCATTCGCGCTGTTTTTAGCTTTAAATTATGCTAAATCATTCACGGATGAAGGTTCAGTGTCAAAAATTGGTGCTCTGCCGTGTACTGTTCCCATTTAACATTGAGCGCGTGGTAAACATTTTGTGTACCTCGAATTTTCAAATGAAAAACATGATGAATCGGAAGACGCTGAAGGGCAAAAGCCCTTTCCAATACGCATTTCGCCTAATTTACAATTAATATTTCAACATTTATCTAATCTTATTAACCCTCGCCCCGTTGGGGGGGCCATTTTGGCCCCCCCTGTGGTTTTTCCTGAATAGCAAGAAAACGGCGGCGCGCAGCGCCGCCAAATTTTCAGTACCTTTTCGGGCATCAATTTGACACCTTCACACCAAATTTCAAGTCTTAGGTCACCTTAGGTCAGGAGTTATTGAGGTCAAACTGAGGTCATGTTCGAGCAAAAATGAGCAAAAAACATGCAATCTTGAAACGCTCACCAAATCTACAGTTATCAAGCAATTTCAAAGTTCTTTATATGGTCTAATAGACAAAAAGCGGCGCTACAAAACTGCTATCTCGGATTTTCAAAATTTTGAGTTTTTGACCCAAAAAATTTCAAAAAATTGATTTTTTTAGAAAAACTAAAAAAAATCCAAAATTTTTCCGAATTTCGAAAAAAACCGGAATATATGTGATAGTCCCTGCGCTCTTCTATATACATACCAAATTTCAGATCGATATCTCGTTTTTTGGCCAAGTTATAGCGAAAAAAACTGTTCAAAAATGATGACGTCAAATTTTTGAACTCAATTTTTAGCGATTCTAGACCTCGTACGTCAAAACAAAGAGCACCATTGAACTCCCCGTGACAAGCTGCATCGATTCGATACCCATTTTATGCAAAAATATCAACTTTGAAATTTGACCTTATTTGACCTGACCTTGACCTGACCTTGACCTGACCTTGACCAAAACGTGACCTAAGCTGGCCCCAAAGGCTGCCTGACCCACATAATCGCATTTGTCATGTAAAATGGACCATAAAACATGTATCACACGACACTTTCATATTGTGACCCCCCAGTGACCTGACCTCAGTGACCTGACCTGGTATCAGTGACCTCAACTAGCAAAATATGTGTTTGAAGAACATTTCCCCATCGATTATTTTCAATGAAATGCATTTTACTCGATTTTACAACGCATTTCTTGAAATGCCTGTAAACGGTGAAAATTGGACCTTTGACCTGACCTGTGACGTCATCGGTTTGACCTAGGTCAATAAAATTGGGTCACAAGGTAGTTCCCTGATAGGGCTATCCAACACCGTTTGCCGCTTGTCGCTACGTTGCGTGGTTCTCGAGATCTTAGGGGGGGGGGCCAAAATGCCCCCCCCCCCCAACGGGGCGCGTTGCTCGGCAGAGCCCAACGGGGCGCGGGTTAATAATTTCTTTGTTCTTTTTCATAAAAATAACTTAAGGCGTTGAGAACCGAGGTAATTTCTATCTACCGTGCCCTAACTTACCTACCAGCAACAGCAATTCATCTACGGTGGCAAGGGAGGCTGTGAAAGAAGCGTAAGATGGATTTTAAACAATTCTTTTGTGAGATACTGAAGGGCAAAGTGCAGGGAAAAGCGTACAAGTCCTGTTTTATGCCAGGCTGTTGCAGTAGCACTCATGAAACTCCGAAAAAGATCTTTGTTCATGTCCCGAACAACATTACCCTGAGAAGATGATCGTCTGCAATAGCAAGAAGAGCTGATGCAAGTATGTACCTGGAAATCTACTAGTTAGTCGGCGGTATTGTTGTGATGATCACTGTGAGGTGAGATATTTTGTGCAAGGTCTGAGTGTAATGCCCAGGAGATGACCTCCGTTCGCCCCCTGACCGGTCAGGGTTATTAAATTTGAGTGGATGGCGGTCCGTTGGGGGTTCAGATGTCAATTGTATTTTGTTACTGTCAAACAATACATGTTATGCTGGCAGCGAATGTGTGTAACGTTGGTTTTCGAAACAGAAGTTAGAAGTTAGAACTGTAACGGCAGAGTGCTTGCTTGTCTCATCGTAAGTATTGTAACAGTATTGTAAGCATTGTCTATATTGTAAGTATTGTGAGCATTGATGTATGGTAGATTTCACCTCGCATGATCCCGCCCTCAGATAACCCTCTCCGGTGCCCCTGTCAGTAAATGGCACCTGGATCATTACCTACAGATAAGATAATTTGTCATAAAATTCTTAAAGAATTGGGTAGTTTGGACTCGTTTACTCGAGGCAGGTAGCATTTCAATATTTTTTCATAGGCTTGCAATGTAAAGGTCGCGACTCTGACCTGACCTGTCACAGATAAAATTTCTGAGATATAGGTACAAACGACACATACTGGAGGTATTGTTTTATGAGAGGAAATAGCTCCGTGAAAAAAATCAAACTCTGACGTGATTGCAAACTTTTCTGAGGTGTAGCCAACAAACCCCTTCTGGTTACCTGACCTGACCTGACCCGTCATTTTTTTTTTTTGCTGAGATGTGCGCAATGAGCATTTAGGAAAAATCACCAAATATGAGCTGAATGTCTCGCGGCGTTTGACAATTGCACAAGAAAATCCTGAAAGGCCTCCCCGTCCGAAATAGGGTTAATGTGTATATCAAGAGTTGTGCAGATGCCAAACATACCCAGATCTAAGACTGCAGTCCCCAGCGCCGCTGCAACGTTTTTAAAACAAACATACATACATATAACATACAAACATGTTTATTTTGCATCCGTTTTGGATAACAGCAATTAGCAAATCATGGCGCCATCACGCGCGATAACGGTTATGATTTGAGATATATTTTTATTTAGGCCATGATTAGTTTGACTCTAAAAACTTGTACCTGTTTATTAATATTAGTTGGGCGGAGTTTGGTAGTTTTTTATTTAACTTGTGGTATGTTGTGCTGATTGCGGGTTGTTCAAACCTTTCAAATGTAAGGGCCTTATTGAACTCAACCGTACCCCTACACTACCCTACATACGACTGGACGCTTCCCAAGCCCGCAAGCATCACGACACCGAGATGGGATGTAGCCGGGAAATCACCCTCGCCATCTGCTCTATAGAGCTAATCGGTGTTGGGCGGCGTGTGGGGCGCCGCTTAGCCTATGGGGGTGCACTTTGACTTGATGGGAGTGCATTTCTAGTGGATGGGGGAGCACCTACCTACACCCCTTTCATATGGAAAGTTGCTTCCCTTATTACAGCTCCCCGTATTGCACATGATTAGGGAACGGTCAGCAGACGAAGGAACTATTTCTGGATGACAGGCGAATAGCCGCTCACGCAAGGAGCGCGGAGCTCGGCCCCGTCCAAATTGGCCAACAAAGCAGACAGAGGCAGCATCACATCTTCCATCAAAGAACTGGTTTCTAGTTAGCTTGGAAGATGAGCTCCATCTTTGTATCCGAGTCGGTGCTGTCAGGAACAGGGATGCGGAGCCGGAGCCGGAGTCGGAGCCGGAGCCGCCGGAGCCGGCATATTTTGCCCGGAGCCGGAGCCGGAGCCAGAGCCGTGAAACAATATAGCCCGGAGCCGGAGCCGGAGCCGGAGCCGCCAAAAAAGGGGGCGACTCCGGCTCCTTTTTATTTTTTGAAGAGGAAAAAAAAATAATTGACCTAGTTCGGTTTGACAGTACAAGGCAGTAAAACATATGGTACTTACGTCATGGGCCATCAAGTGAATGAAAAAATCCGAATATCCCCAGTATCCCACAGTACGCAAACAACTTCCTGTTTGCTCTTCCCCCCCCCCCCCCCACGTCTACTGCATCCCCAGAACATGAGGACCAGTCATCAGGTGACGGCCATTGTTTTCAAACCAGTGCAGTGGACTGCGACTCCCAGCACCGTCTCATCCCCCCCCCCACCCCTCACCCCCCCCAATGCAGCCGAGACGGGTGTCAGCTTACGATGGTTCACTGAACTCCGATTCGCGGCGACTGCGTTTCCAATGCCATCGCTTCCTAGCCCTTTGTTCTGCCAGTTCTCTCCGAGGTGCGTTTGCGCGGGGACGCGGTGAGCCGGTCATGGCAAAGAGTAACGCGTATAACCAATCCAATTTTTTCTTCCACCCGTATTTAATTGATTGCGTAGGGGATGTACTGAGTCGGAGCCGGAGCCGCCGGAGCCGGAGCCGCCGGAGCCGGAGCCGCCGGAGCCGGACCATTTTACTCGGAGCCGGAGCCGGAGCCGGACCATTTTACTCGGAGCCGGAGCCGGAGCCGGAGCCGCCATAACATTTCACCCGGAGCCGGAGCCGGAGCCGGAGCCGGAGCCGATTTTTTTCTCCGGAGCCGGAGCCGGAGCCGGAGCCGTCTGAAATTTCCACGGCTCCGCATCCCTGGTCAGGAATCAGCTGGTCTAATGGAGTGAGACGAGTAGCCATCGTATCAGAGCTGCCTGGTCCTCGTAGCATTTGCACCGATTCTTCTCGATTGGACTCTGAATTCTGTCCCTCCTGCTTATTACTTGAGGCATTGCTATGTAGCACAGTTTCATTATCCATGCTTTGCAAACAGTGCCATAACAACACAGTTAATTAATCAGCAAGATTCTTTGCAAGTCCCAATATAGTTGACTCGCACGCGATTTGAGTGCAAAAATCAAGAGCAAGTGTCAACTTGTTCCAGTAAAATATTTTGAATATTGACCTAAAAAATGAGTAATTTCCAGATAAAATAACAGCGAAATCAGTTTTCACTTGCCATTAAAACTTACAGATATTGAAGCTCCACTATTAAAGGAACATTTTAGTATATGTGTAACAGCTGGAAGCTGTGACATTTTTTTCTCCGTACATCAAAAAGGACATCTCTCACACTCTATACGTAAGGACGATCGCACTGCCTGCCGCGGCGCTGAGCCGGCGTGGGGAGGGGGTCGACCAAACGATCCCCGACTCGTCGGCCGGTCACCATTAAGCGAAGATCAAAGGCTCGCCGAAGGGTGGAGTACAAACACACCCATCCGGGCCGGCGCAGTGGCCGCCGACCAACGCAACGCAGCCGGAAACAGCTGCTCCCGGTGCTGGACCAGCCTCCCGACGCCTGGCGCCACGCACATCCTGCCGACGCAGCTGACAGGAAGGTGGGAGGATGTCGTTGCGGTCAGCCGTCCGGCACAGGCAGGGACCGACATCCGGCGAAAATCGAGTGTGAAAACGTCATCCGGCAGGAGACAGCTGAGACGGATGAGCCGAGCAAGTGAGGATGACGTCACGTTCCGGCGGAATGGAGGAGGAGGGCGACGGTCTCGACTCCGGATGCGAGACGGGATGTCGCCAATTTTCTGCCCCGGTCAGCGAGGCCCGGCGACGCCCGGAACCTCCGGCCCGGAAATCACAGGAGAACAAAAACTCAATGCAGAAGGAGAAGGGGATTCAGACAGACCCGGGACGGATCACCGGAGGTCGACCACCAGAGACAGAACGCCTCGGGACTCGGCGCGGGACACCGCCCCGCCCGGCTTCGGCCGGAGCGGCCTCTCTGCTGATCGGATCATCACTGCACCGGACCTCAGCTGGAGTGGACAGCAATCATCAAACACTGTCAAGTGAGTCATCTCATCTGTCCGCCCCATCAAGACTGCCTCCCGTCATGGACAATTCACCTCCCATTTACCCATCGGATGTCTCTGATCTGGATTACAAATGCCACTCCCTGAGGTCTAACTTGAGCCACCATTAGGAGGGTAATGGGTTAACACCGTGCAGGGGAGGGCGGTAGGATGGTCTCGCGCGCTCCATATTGCGTCCCGGCCGGGCAGACCGCGGTACGACCTGTTTGTAAGGGAGGGCAGATGGTCGCTACATTCCGTTTCCGACCGAGCAGCGCGGCAGTGGTGCGTCTGTTTGTAAAGACGGGGAGGGGTGTGAATGGGTCCGACTAGTCCGGCCTTACCAATGGGGTAGGGAGAGGTTTAGCGAGACAGCCGGGGCGGGTCAGTAATGGTCAGTGTAGGCTAATGGCTCACCATTACATTGGTTTTGGAGGGAGCGCTATCCGTCGGCCATCGCGCGCGCGGTCTGGCCGCAGTGAGGTGTGGGAGCCAATGCAGGGAGAGGGGAGGAGAAACAGGTCAGGTGGTGTCATTTTTGGGGCGCTGGTCACCACTGACGCGTCAAACTACGTCAGATGACGTCATGACAGTTCAATTGGCGATGCTTTGTAAATAATCTTTTTGCGGTTAGGGCGTTAGGATTAGATTTAAGGCTAAGTTGACATTGGCGAGCTGACAACCGATCGTGGTACACCGGTTGGAAAATGACCAGTATTGTATCGTCCGTTTGTAAATATAGCGTGAAAATTTAACAATCTGTCTGGGAAAGAAGGGAGGGTTACTTCAGATATGTTGCTGATTCGGATTCACAGAGACCGCTAACGTAATTATCTTTAAGTTGTCACGTCGACCACACGACTTTACGCCGGCATAACATCACACTTCACAGGCTCACCGGGACTGCACCGCGGCGATCCGGACACGAACCAACGGAAACGCAATGATCACGCCCTCACGACGCGACCACCACAAATTCGTTTTTTTTTTTTTTGCTAGTAGGTCAATATAAGCTGCTCTACAATCTGATTTGGCTGGTCTCGGTAGATCAGCGTTTCAATCCACTATCTGTCTAGTGTTAATCCAAGGCTTATCAATCGATTCTCAATTCTTACAAAGTGCTCTTCGAGATAAATCGACGGTCAGCGTAGGATTGTCACGTCCCTGGGATAGATTCATCATTTAGATACGGTTTGTCATGAAGGCGGCCCAGAAGTCGTAATGTGTTCAGTTACAATTGGATAAGGAGAGTACAACATCGTAAACGTTAAACATTATTCTGCTCCTTCGGCAGCTCAGCGCCAGAACAAGTCTGAATTGCCTTCCAGGTTGTTATTAAATCAGCATTGAGTCGTTTCGTGATTCGCGTTCATATAACCGATACAAATCTGAATCACCATTTCAATCGTTATAAATTTATCGCTGTTCGTAAGCTGCCAATCAATCCCCCTTTCTCTCCTAGCATCATCAGTACCTAACTAATATTGATGCCAGCTCCCCCTTCGAGGTATATCAAAGATTAAAGTGGAAATGACACGGTTGTTAAATTGATGCATCATTTGAGACAATTGATCATAAACATCAAGCGAGTTAGCGTTCAATGTGATGTGACTATGTCAAAATGTCACCCTGCTTGTACCCATCTAGAGTTGGTTACGGAGGGAAGCGAGAAATTACCGCAGCTCATGTCCTTCATGTAGAATAAAGACGCACCGACGGCAGCGCCCCTAGCGCCACCTACAAGACCCAACTCTCGGTACAGCCCGACCGCCCAGAAGGCCGAAAGGAAACAGTGGCGCCACCTATGACCGAGGCACGCCAAGCTCTGCTTATTCATTCTGCCGCGAGTGGACGTTACACGACCATCTCACGCGTGGAACGTGCGTAGGAGAGAGACGGACAGACGGGGACAGGGGGAGAATGAGTAAATGAATGGGCGCGCACGGGAGTGGATGAGTGAATGGGGGCGTGAGTGAGTGAGTGGGTGAGTGAGAGAGCGAATGTGAATGATCAATAGAGAGAGAGAGCGAGAGAGAGAGAGAGAGAGGGAGAGAGAGAGAGGGAGAGAGAGAGAGAGAGAGAGAGAGAGAGAGGGAGAGAGAGAGAGAGAGAGAGAGAGAGAGAGAGAGGGAGAGAGAGAGAGAGAGAGCGAGAGAGCTGGTTTAATCTTGGTTTAACGTAGAATATTGACTAACGGGTAGACCCAAACATATGAAGGAATCAATCAAAGATAGCTTTTGATCACAGGGCACATTCTCAAAGAAATTAACATTTAGAGATCATTGCATGTAATTACGTTCAATTTGTCGAAACCCTTCAAGTCCTTTCAAATGAGGCGTGATAACTCATTTAACCAGTAGGCAAAGTGACCGTCATGTTAATTTAACCCAGATAAGGCCAACGGCAAGCACAGTTGAATCTCACGAGTACAACCCGGTCCCTCGCCGCTGGATCGGAAAGAGCGCTGGTCACCGGCCCTCAGCCGCACCGCAAACAATGCACCAATATGGACCTGCTGAGAGAAACAAATTATCTGTTAAGACAGCTGGACGAACCCCTCTTTCAACGATTGACCCACGATGACCTCAGTAGGAAAGACGGACAAATTTGCGGGTGGTCAAAAAGGGGAGAAATAGACAGCAGTCACATATGATCAAGATTTAGTAAATCTTGGTGAACAACTCTACGGTCTAATTCTGGGAGAAACTGGTTACCTTTGTCAGTTGAAACCAAACTGTACATCGCGAGGCATGCTACCAACTCAGATTAGCAGACAATTATAGGCTAACGACAGGAATGGAGAATTAACTGTGTTATGATTGAGCGCGCATCACTAAAACTTAGAAATTGAAAGAAAGAAAGTGACCCCATGGCTGAGTCAGATGGTACTAGATTCAATTGAGCCGCACCAGGGACTTATGAGGAAATTGCACCAATCCCAGTCACATTTCTAGTGTCATTCCCTAACAAACATGTACAACAAAAATGGCAAAGGTCATTGCCACCCCAAGCCTAGGACATTCATCTCATGTCATGCGTGGTGTGAAAGCTACTGACAACTGTACTTACAAAGTTTTAGAGGGATACGCTGAAATTAATGAATTCAGATGATAAATCAGTAACATGCAACAATTCAAGTCATATTATTCCCAGTAACATCCGTTAGTAGATCTCTTTCTATTGACATGATCTATTGAACATGGAATTTCAACGTCAATGACCATTGACCCCTCAGGTCACAACTGATCTCATATCTGGCCTTGGATGCCAACACAACAGTTTCGGACCAGTGTGGTTTCACTTAAAAGGGATATCCTGGAATTGAAATTTATAAGGCATCAATGAACATGACAAACTTTGTCAGGTGGCGGAACAGATACAACGAAGGGCTGTCTATCGGATTGTCCTCTATCCTGGATAGCTACCTTGACTGAAATTATAATAGCAGGTTTGCCAGCAAAAGTACCCACTAGGTAAATAAATCAAATTACCATTAACACTGGAGAAATGGCAATGAGCGTACTATTGTTTACACCAGTCTTTGCCGAGCCATCAAATTAGTTTGAAATTAGCACCATTCTCCAATGGTCCATTCCCCATTAGCTTATTGTAATTTACAGTCCCCCCTTGATTTGATATAACCATTTCTCATTGCTGATGTTCCCACTCAAATAATTGGATATCACATTTGCCAAAATTTGTATACTTTCAACAACATAGCAATCGGTGAACCGAGCTTCCTTAAATTAGAACAACACAAGTCGATTGTCAATTGCAATTGAATTGCAAGTTAAATATATCATCTAGTCGAGTATGTCAATAAAACCTGCATTATAAAATTGACTCTCATAAATCGGTTCAGTAAGATAACATGAAATCACATGAGTTGGATTGTTTTTAAATTGAAATGCCAAATTGAGACTAATCCGGCGCACTACCTTAGAATTCCCTTGATGCAAATACTTACGTCCCCAGAGAAATTTGCGACAACGTGGCGAGGGACGCCAGACAACAATCCACATAAAAATATTCATGATCACAAATGATTGGGCACTACTGAGAATTACTTCATTAAATCACAGGCAACACTCAGAATAGTCGAGTTGAAATTCCGATCAAAGTTAGCGTCTCCAAGGTTGAACGATGAGAGGTCAGGATGTACTAACCCGCAGGCGACAGGATCTTATGACGTCATTACCGATCAACAAGTATGAAACTGGCAATCTCCTAGAAATATGACGTCACTGAGTGAATATAGTAAGCTACGGTAGAGACGTTTCGGCTGATAGGCGTAAATATCGTGTAGATGAAAGGAGTAGTAGATGGTCTGAGTATTTGGCGGCGCAGATTTCTCTATCCAATGATTTTTTTTTTTTGTTCGGGTCGCGGGTAACAATTGATTCGTACCGCGCAGCGGTGCGCACATGGACTGAATGGATTCTACGGGTCAGACAGGTAAGGAGATACAGAAGGAGTGACCCTGAAGTGGTCGATAGCTATTGAAACCGGAATTACAAAAGGAGGAAAGATCTAAGGATGGATGCTAGCCGAAGAGGAGGTATGTTGCAACACTTTCATGTGTTTTTGACTCTGCTGATACGTCTAAGTCTTCTAGGATTGGACTGTCTCACGTTACGGAGTAAGTAAGTAAATATGTTAGGCAGATATCAGAACAAAGAACGCCATAAGACGCCCAAGCTGAGAGGTGAGTCAGAGAGACAGGACGAGGGGGCACTCCGCCGAAGGTGAGTGACAAAATACGAAGGTGATAGATTGAGGCGAAGGGGTAATTCCGCCAGGATGAGGTGAGGTAAGTCCACCGTCGGAAAGGATCGCAGCATGTATCACTCATGACGCTAACGCGCTTGAACACACATCTGCAGGACAGGATTCCACGGCGTCGGATAAAATTGTAGGATAGATTCAGTCATGGAGTCTTCGAGTCACACCGGTCAATGATTCAAAGGCGCCACTTGCGGGTGCCATGACTGCATGAGAGTACTGAGTAGGTACCTGTCTATGAGCCCGGTGAGACTGCGGTCGCCGGGGCAGCAGGATTGTGTCCACCGGTTCGTTAGGTGAAAAACGCGTAAGACGGTCTCTCATAGAAGGGCTGCAAGGGTCAGTAACCAACGTCCGGCCGCGGGGTTTTGGTAGGGAAACAGAGATGTGCCGTGAGCGGCAGAGGTTGACGGACCAATCATAAGCCACCGAGGAACGCTAATAACTGACGCTACCCGCGTCGATCTTTAGACAAGTAATCGGGGTCAAATGGTGTAGGTGTTCGAAGAGAGTGGGCCGGCAGAGATTGATTGAACCAATCACACCCATCGACGAACGCTAATAATGTAATCGCTACCTGCGTTGCACCTTTAGACAAGTAATCAGGGTCAAGTGATGTAGGTGTTCGAGGATATTGGGCCAGGGAGCCCAAGATGTGCTAGGAAGAGCACACACGATTCCAATGTTGGAATGGGGCGCGATAAGTCGTTGGGAGGTAAGAGTAAGCTTAGACGAAATTTACACTAATCACGGAGTCTATTGAACAAATTACGTTTATTGTCCCTGATATGTACCGCTGGAGGGAGTTAGAACAATTGCTGGGAGGGACTGAGAGGTCGACGCGGGATCAAATTTATTGTAGTGGGATGAGAGAGGTATGACAAAGAGAGTGAGTCTGAGGGAGATTGAGGTATGCGTCATATAGTGTAAGGACCAGCGGGAGATCTAATCTCAGCATTGAGGGCGACATTAAATGGGGATGTACTCGATTATCTTTGGGATGATAGGCATTAGAAAAGGAGAGAATGGTGGGTAGCTATCAGGTATCAGATGGTGGCTTCAGGTTATGTCCTCAAGGGAGGCATCAAAATTATATACTTTGGGGAGACTTCCGTGTCCTAAATTCCTTATGAGACAGATACCATCCTAGGCAGTGAAGACTATATGTTGACAAGCGACAAGCCAGCCTCATTATAAATATTGTTTGTGACGAGCCCCAGGCGCAAGGAACGGTGGCGGAAAGGAATCGGTCAGCTTGAAACCAACGGACCGATCATCAATTGAAAATGGGTGTGCAATTGCGTTTGAACAAGAGAGAAGTCAAACAGCAAGAAAATCAACTCGTTAATCAACCATTTGAGGATCTACCAGTCGAAAACACTCACCTGAGGTTGTTCCAGAGCACGGCGCAGGTCGGCAACCATCTCGGAAAGAAAAACACCCCCGATGAAAGAAATTTTATTAAACAATTTTTTTTTTAAACATACTCCCCACCGTTTCCGGACCCCCAGGGGGCATCATCACATTCGTGGCGCCCAACGTGGGGCAATGGCTTTGTTGCATGCAACATGAAATCAGCAGAGTTGCACATACCCGAACCCAAAGAAAAAAATTCAAGTTCGAAGACTGGAGGAGCTATGGAGAGCAAACACGTTGTATCCACTAGCTATGAAGACGGGATATAATCCAGCAGTCCTGAGGAGTTCCAGTCCAGAGGAGTTGCAGTCCAGTTGCATGCAACATGCAATCAGCAGAGTTGCGCATACCAGAGCCCCAGAAGAAAATAAGATCGACGACTGGAGGAGCTGCGGAGAAGAGACACGTTGTATCCACTGGCTATGAAACCAGGATGCCATCAACAGCCCAGAGGAGTTGCAGCCCAGTTGCATGCAACATGCAATCAGCAGAGATGCACATACCCGAACCCAAGAAAAAAATCAAGACCGAAGACTGAACGAGCAATAGAGAAGAAACAGGTTGTACTCACTGACAGGACAGGACATCATCAAACAGTCCAGAGGAGGAAGAGGAGTTGCAGTCCAGTTGCATGCAACATGTAATCAGCAGAGTTGCGCATACCAGAGCCCAAGAAGAAAAATACGATCGACGAACTGGAGGAGCTACGGAGAAGAGACACGTTGTATCCACTGGCTATGAAAACAGGATGTCATCAACAGCCCAGAGGAGTTGCAGCTCAGTTGCATGCAACATACAATCAGCCGAGTTGCACATATCCGAGCTCGAGAAAAACAGGATCGAAGACCGGAGGAGCTACGGAGAAGAACCACGTATCAACTGGGGTCATGGCTATGAACACAGGATATAACCCAACAGTACAGAGAAGTTGCAATCCGGTTGCACACAACATGAAAATCAGCCATGTTGCACATACATGGACCAATAAGAACGAAACCAAACGCTAGAAATCAAGGAGGATACCAAGCTACATTCAAGAACACTATTCAAGGAGGTGATAGTCAAGATGTCCGAAAGTACTTCAGCTGTTTCGAGGCGTTGCAAGTTCCGTTGCATGCAACACAAGTCAGCAATGTGGCACATACCCGAAGCCAGGACCGAACAGGACCGAAGACAGAAGAAATACAAAGGTACTTCATAAAATCCAAGAAGGTTGAGCTTAAAGAAGACACAATTGAATCCAGCTATCTAGAAGGTTGCAGTCCTGTTGCATGCAATCAGCAAAGCTACACATACCCAAACCCAAAAGAACAAGGTCAAAACTGGAAAGTTTCAGGAGAAACATTAACAATTACGGAATTAGTAGCCAAGGAGACAGAAGCAGGTCCAGCTGTTCAGAGGCATTGTAATGCGGTTGCATGCAAGAAGAAATCAGCAATGTTGCACAAATCCAAATCCAGAAGAACGAGACCAAAGACCAGAGAAGTAAAAAGAAGTATTGGCGTTGTGTCCAAGAAATCTGCGGGCAAGAAGGAAAGACGGATCCAGTCGTACGGTGGCGTTGCAGTTCTATTGCATGCAACAGCAACATGGACTCAGCAATGTTGCACAAAATCCAAATCAAGGAAAGCGAAATCTAAGACGGGTAAAGTTAAGAAAAGCATTGACGTTGCGTTCCAGGAATTGATAATCAAGAATGAAGAATCATACCCAGCTGTTCAGATGCGTTTCAGTTATGTTGCACGGAACCTACAATCAACAGTGCTACACCTAACCGAGCCAGGAAGGGGAGAAAGAAGACTGAAGAAGGTGAAGAACCATCATGACATCTCAAGAAGTTTGCGATCGAAGGGACGAAATTGGACCCAGTTATTCAAGAGGAACTGCCGTCACAAAATGCAACATGCAATCAGCAGAGTCGCACCTATCGAGAAGCCGCCCAGAAAGAAACAAGATCGACGGTAAAGGAGATTAGAGGAGACACTGCACTACGAAGAAACAAAGACCAGATAACATCTAGAGGTTCGAGAGGAGCAGCAATCTGATCACAAGGATCCAACTCGTACATGCGCAAGCATATGTTACTGGTTTAGCCTAGATCACAACAAGATCAAGATCAAGGGTGCAGGAAATGCAAGACATTTGACCATGAAGTGAAATGGCAGATGAAGAAGAAGCAGTGGGAGCCAGCCACCGGGAAGGGGAGGTCCTGAGCTGCTACACAAGAAGGTTCCCGAATCCGCAGCAACAAGTAGTCGGAAAGATCGTGGCAGTTTTTCCAAACGCGGGAGGAGGAACCTGAGAAGAAGCCTGCGCCGTCGGGACGACTGGAACGCGAAGAGCAAAGCCTGCCTCCAGCGAGCAACGGGAAAATCTGAGGGGGAGATCAAGAGGAGCGGGAGGAAACACACCAGCCATGCTACGCTAATCTTGCGGTTCCAAACTCCACAACAAAAACTGACCTGGCGTTGAGTACGGTAAAAGGGAGAAGTCTACGTGCCAAGAGCAAGTCGATCAGAGCAAAGCCAAGCAATCGGACAGGAATGGCGACGTACCGGACCTCAAGACCGCAGGGGTTCAACAAATACGACAACCAAGCCAGGCGAGAGAGGGACTTACTCTGAATATGTGCTACAATTACCACCACCCGCGGCACCGAGCTTTCGAATACCTCCCGAGAGATCAACAGCATCAGGGAAACTGACATCATCGTTCGCATGGGGATCAGCGTGACGAATGGACGCAACTTTCCTTCAACTTCCACAGGAAACAACACCAGGATCTACGGGAATCTCAATCAGAGATGATCGAAGACAGCCTGAGAAGAAAACAGCTAACCTGGTCACGAAAGCCCACCACCTCGCTACAACATCAACATCATGAGACATGGACCGACGTATAAAGTGTTCTCGTCGAAAGGAGGTCCAAAGGAAACCAGCACTGATTTTTGCGTCACTCGTCAGACATCATCAACAGCAAGCCTCCCAAGTCGCGGACGTGGCTCTTCGGTCCGCCTCAGGTCATGCGATAACCGGTTACCTGAGAAACAGCAGTAAAATTCCAGTTAGGAGTACAGAAGAAGACATGACGCCTCCCCACACGCCGAATTTCACCGTGACGCCATCATCGGAGTTAGTTTCGTCCAAAAAAAAAACAGCATCATCGTCGAGCGGTCAAAAGAAAGCTTTGAATCTCTGTAGCCAACAAAATCATCCTGGAGAACGGAAGGAGGCGACACTCTAAAAGAAAGCGGCGGCCTCTACCTAACCGGTGTCGGAGAAGGAGAGACCAAGATGGATTATTCCAGGAGGAAACATCACTCCGAGAAGTGGAGAAGTCGACCAAGCAGTAACGAAGGAATATCCAACCGAGCCTGAAGAGAAAAACCAGCCGATCAGCAACGCCATCAGCATCTGAGTCGAGACAAGCCGTGGAAAAAGTCACCCACCAGCAGAAGACTCCCCTAAACTACCCACCGCCCAAGGAGGAGACGCCGAAGACCAAATATCAAGACCACCAACTGTTACGAAGTCAAGAAGTCGTGGTGTCAGCGAACAAAACACTCAGATGTCTGGCTAAGCGGGAAAGAGGATGAAGAAAATAGGGATCCGAAGATTCTGGGTACCAAGACGCTCGATTCGGATCAGAAGAAACAGCTGCAATACACATCGATGAACATCAAGAGCGCCTTCATGGACCTGAGGACGTGATGTCATTGAACCATCGAACATCGTGTTGAGCTGACCTGCAACAAACCAATTCGAAGACCGGTATAAGTCGCACTAACACCGAAAGGAATTCATGGAAACCAGAAGTTCGAGGCATGCGGGGCAGCTGAGTGAGTCGAACTAATGGGAACGCACGGAGCAGCTGGTGAAACAGAAAACAGGCCACCCAGATAACTGCAATACAGAAACAAAGGCATGGTTAGTGGTCACCAAGGAGAGGTACGGAGAGTTGATGTGCTCCATGGAGGACGAACAACAAACACCAATCCTGCCCAACAACCATTCCACACCCCATCCTACCCACTCCAAGGGTCATGTCCAACCGCCTTAAACTTTCCTTCTTCCCCCCTTCGACCAAAGAAGCACCCTCCCCCTTCTCTTTTGTTCCAGGTACCAGAGCAAGCAACGTTACCACTGTGGCGTTGAGGCGTGCAGCTCCAGAGCACCCTCGCGGGTTACCGCCACCGGACTTCACGACAACAGCGCCCAACCATGGCAGAGCCAGATCGATCAGGGCGTTGGCAGAGGCGTTGCTCAAAGACGCCCAATGCCCTGGCGCCAACAAACCGGACTTCACGACAACAGCGCCCAACCATGGAGGGAACCAGATCGACCAAGGCGTTGGCAGAGGCGCTGCTCTAAAAGCGCCCGATGCCCTGGCGCCAACAAAGCGGACTACACGACTACGACGACCGACCCCGGCCTGGACACGAGCAACCAAGGGGGTCACGCCAGGCGGCGGTCAGGGGGAAGGCCCAAGACATCTCGTCCAAGTGGCTACCAGAGGGTCACAACGGGCCGTCGTACCAACATGGAGCGACGTATGTACCGATGCGACAATATGCGCGCGGTGTGTCATTAGGTTTTATGTAGGGGTAGATGTCCGATGGTGTGTAGTACTTAAAACAGATGTGTTGTGCTTACTCGTTACCGGGCTTGTCAGGCAACCACCTTACGAATGTTGGGGGAAAACGATTAGGACATGACCTGCTGTAATTAACTCGGGGGATGGAATACCGAAAGGGGGAAGTGTCACTAATGGGATGGTTAGGGTGTAAGCTAGGTTAGGGCAAATGGTGGCAAGGGGACTGACCTCGGGGGGGATGGCGGCACCACAACCAGCTGTCGGGGGATCGAGGAGACGTTACCTATGGATTCCAGAAACAGCACCCTCGCATCGCAGGGAGGCAGAGGACGTCAACGTCCTAGCCAAGGCAGACGAAGAAGGCCAGCCGACTACCATGCAGAACAAGCCCATCCTTAATTGTGGGGGCACAATTAAAAGAAGAAGCCTGAAAATGTAACAGCTGGAAGCTGTGACATTTTTTTCTCCGTACATCAAAAAGGACATCTCTCACACTCTATACGTAAGGACGATCGCACTGCCTGCCGCGGCGCTGAGCCGGCGTGGGGAGGGGGTCGACCAAACGATCCCCGACTCGTCGGCCGGTCACCATTAAGCGAAGATCAAAGGCTCGCCGAAGGGTGGAGTACAAACACACCCATCCGGGCCGGCGCAGTGGCCGCCGACCAACGCAACGCAGCCGGAAACAGCTGCTCCCGGTGCTGGACCAGCCTCCCGACGCCTGGCGCCACGCACATCCTGCCGACGCAGCTGACAGGAAGGTGGGAGGATGTCGTTGCGGTCAGCCGTCCGGCACAGGCAGGGACCGACATCCGGCGAAAATCGAGTGTGAAAACGTCATCCGGCAGGAGACAGCTGAGACGGATGAGCCGAGCAAGTGAGGATGACGTCACGTTCCGGCGGAATGGAGGAGGAGGGCGACGGTCTCGACTCCGGATGCGAGACGGGATGTCGCCAATTTTCTGCCCCGGTCAGCGAGGCCCGGCGACGCCCGGAACCTCCGGCCCGGAAATCACAGGAGAACAAAAAACTCAATGCAGAAGGAGAAGGGGATTCAGACAGACCCGGGACGGATCACCGGAGGTCGACCACCAGAGACAGAACGCCTCGGGACTCGGCGCGGGACACCGCCCCGCCCGGCTTCGGCCGGAGCGGCCTCTCTGCTGATCGGATCATCACTGCACCGGACCTCAGCTGGAGTGGACAGCAATCATCAAACACTGTCAAGTGAGTCATCTCATCTGTCCGCCCCATCAAGACTGCCTCCCGTCATGGACAATTCACCTCCCATTTACCCATCGGATGTCTCTGATCTGGATTACAAATGCCACTCCCTGAGGTCTAACTTGAGCCACCATTAGGAGGGTAATGGGTTAACACCGTGCAGGGGAGGGCGGTAGGATGGTCTCGCGCGCTCCATATTGCGTCCCGGCCGGGCAGACCGCGGTACGACCTGTTTGTAAGGGAGGGCAGATGGTCGCTACATTCCGTTTCCGACCGAGCAGCGCGGCAGTGGTGCGTCTGTTTGTAAAGACGGGGAGGGGTGTGAATGGGTCCGACTAGTCCGGCCTTACCAATGGGGTAGGGAGAGGTTTAGCGAGACAGCCGGGGCGGGTCAGTAATGGTCAGTGTAGGCTAATGGCTCACCATTACATTGGTTTTGGAGGGAGCGCTATCCGTCGGCCATCGCGCGCGCGGTCTGGCCGCAGTGAGGTGTGGGAGCCAATGCAGGGAGAGGGGAGGAGAAACAGGTCAGGTGGTGTCATTTTTGGGGCGCTGGTCACCACTGACGCGTCAAACTACGTCAGATGACGTCATGACAGTTCAATTGGCGATGCTTTGTAAATAATCTTTTTGCGGTTAGGGCGTTAGGATTAGATTAAGGCTAAGTTGACATTGGCGAGCTGACAACCGATCGTGGTACACCGGTTGGAAAATGACCAGTATTGTATCGTCCGTTTGTAAATATAGCGTGAAAATTTAACAATCTGTCTGGGAAAGAAGGGAGGGTTACTTCAGATATGTTGCTGATTCGGATTCACAGAGACCGCTAACGTAATTATCTTTAAGTTGTCACGTCGACCACACGACTTTACGCCGGCATAACATCACACTTCACAGGCTCACCGGGACTGCACCGCGGCGATCCGGACACGAACCAACGGAAACGCAATGATCACGCCCTCACGACGCGACCACCACAAATTCGTTTTTTTTTTTTTTTTTTGCTAGTAGGTCAATATAAGCTGCTCTACAATCTGATTTGGCTGGTCTCGGTAGATCAGCGTTTCAATCCACTATCTGTCTAGTGTTAATCCAAGGCTTATCAATCGATTCTCAATTCTTACAAAGTGCTCTTCGAGATAAATCGACGGTCAGCGTAGGATTGTCACGTCCCTGGGATAGATTCATCATTTAGATACGGTTTGTCATGAAGGCGGCCCAGAAGTCGTAATGTGTTCAGTTACAATTGGATAAGGAGAGTACAACATCGTAAACGTTAAACATTATTCTGCTCCTTCGGCAGCTCAGCGCCAGAACAAGTCTGAATTGCCTTCCAGGTTGTTATTAAATCAGCATTGAGTCGTTTCGTGATTCGCGTTCATATAACCGATACAAATCTGAATCACCATTTCAATCGTTATAAATTTATCGCTGTTCGTAAGCTGCCAATCAATCCCCCTTTCTCTCCTAGCATCATCAGTACCTAACTAATATTGATGCCAGCTCCCCCTTCGAGGTATATCAAAGATTAAAGTGGAAATGACACGGTTGTTAAATTGATGCATCATTTGAGACAATTGATCATAAACATCAAGCGAGTTAGCGTTCAATGTGATGTGACTATGTCAAAATGTCACCCTGCTTGTACCCATCTAGAGTTGGTTACGGAGGGAAGCGAGAAATTACCGCAGCTCATGTCCTTCATGTAGAATAAAGACGCACCGACGGCAGCGCCCCTAGCGCCACCTACAAGACCCAACTCTCGGTACAGCCCGACCGCCCAGAAGGCCGAAAGGAAACAGTGGCGCCACCTATGACCGAGGCACGCCAAGCTCTGCTTATTCATTCTGCCGCGAGTGGACGTTACACGACCATCTCACGCGTGGAACGTGCGTAGGAGAGAGACGGACAGACGGGGACAGGGGGAGAATGAGTAAATGAATGGGCGCGCACGGGAGTGGATGAGTGAATGGGGGCGTGAGTGAGTGAGTGGGTGAGTGAGAGAGCGAATGTGAATGATCAATAGAGAGAGAGAGCGAGAGAGAGAGAGAGAGAGAGAGGGAGAGAGAGAGAGGGGAGAGAGAGAGAGAGAGAGAGAGAGAGGGAGAGAGAGAGAGAGAGAGAGAGAGAGAGAGAGAGAGAGAGAGAGAGGAGAGGGAGAGAGAGAGAGAGAGAGAGCGAGAGAGCTGGTTTAATCTTGGTTTAACGTAGAATATTGACTAACGGGTAGACCCAAACATATGAAGGAATCAATCAAAGATAGCTTTTGATCACAGGGCACATTCTCAAAGAAATTAACATTTAGAGATCATTGCATGTAATTACGTTCAATTTGTCGAAACCCTTCAAGTCCTTTCAAATGAGGCGTGATAACTCATTTAACCAGTAGGCAAAGTGACCGTCATGTTAATTTAACCCAGATAAGGCCAACGGCAAGCACAGTTGAATCTCACGAGTACAACCCGGTCCCTCGCCGCTGGATCGGAAAGAGCGCTGGTCACCGGCCCTCAGCCGCACCGCAAACAATGCACCAATATGGACCTGCTGAGAGAAACAAAATTATCTGTTAAGACAGCTGGACGAACCCCTCTTTCAACGATTGACCCACGATGACCTCAGTAGGAAAGACGGACAAATTTGCGGGTGGTCAAAAAGGGGAGAAATAGACAGCAGTCACATATGATCAAGATTTAGTAAATCTTGGTGAACAACTCTACGGTCTAATTCTGGGAGAAACTGGTTACCTTTGTCAGTTGAAACCAAACTGTACATCGCGAGGCATGCTACCAACTCAGATTAGCAGACAATTATAGGCTAACGACAGGAATGGAGAATTAACTGTGTTATGATTGAGCGCGCATCACTAAAACTTAGAAATTGAAAGAAAGAAAGTGACCCCATGGCTGAGTCAGATGGTACTAGATTCAATTGAGCCGCACCAGGGACTTATGAGGAAATTGCACCAATCCCAGTCACATTTCTAGTGTCATTCCCTAACAAACATGTACAACAAAAATGGCAAAGGTCATTGCCACCCCAAGCCTAGGACATTCATCTCATGTCATGCGTGGTGTGAAAGCTACTGACAACTGTACTTACAAAGTTTTAGAGGGATACGCTGAAATTAATGAATTCAGATGATAAATCAGTAACATGCAACAATTCAAGTCATATTATTCCCAGTAACATCCGTTAGTAGATCTCTTTCTATTGACATGATCTATTGAACATGGAATTTCAACGTCAATGACCATTGACCCCTCAGGTCACAACTGATCTCATATCTGGCCTTGGATGCCAACACAACAGTTTCGGACCAGTGTGGTTTCACTTAAAAGGGATATCCTGGAATTGAAATTTATAAGGCATCAATGAACATGACAAACTTTGTCAGGTGGCGGAACAGATACAACGAAGGGCTGTCTATCGGATTGTCCTCTATCCTGGATAGCTACCTTGACTGAAATTATAATAGCAGGTTTGCCAGCAAAAGTACCCACTAGGTAAATAAATCAAATTACCATTAACACTGGAGAAATGGCAATGAGCGTACTATTGTTTACACCAGTCTTTGCCGAGCCATCAAATTAGTTTGAAATTAGCACCATTCTCCAATGGTCCATTCCCCATTAGCTTATTGTAATTTACAGTCCCCCCTTGATTTGATATAACCATTTCTCATTGCTGATGTTCCCACTCAAATAATTGGATATCACATTTGCCAAAATTTGTATACTTTCAACAACATAGCAATCGGTGAACCGAGCTTCCTTAAATTAGAACACAAGTCGATTGTCAATTGCAATTGAATTGCAAGTTAAATATATCATCTAGTCGAGTATGTCAATAAAACCTGCATTATAAAATTGACTCTCATAAATCGGTTCAGTAAGATAACATGAAATCACATGAGTTGGATTGTTTTTAAATTGAAATGCCAAATTGAGACTAATCCGGCGCACTACCTTAGAATTCCCTTGATGCAAATACTTACGTCCCCAGAGAAATTTGCGACAACGTGGCGAGGGACGCCAGACAACAATCCACATAAAAATATTCATGATCACAAATGATTGGGCACTACTGAGAATTACTTCATTAAATCACAGGCAACACTCAGAATAGTCGAGTTGAAATTCCGATCAAAGTTAGCGTCTCCAAGGTTGAACGATGAGAGGTCAGGATGTACTAACCCGCAGGCGACAGGATCTTATGACGTCATTACCGATCAACAAGTATGAAACTGGCAATCTCCTAGAAATATGACGTCACTGAGTGAATATAGTAAGCTACGGTAGAGACGTTTCGGCTGATAGGCGTAAATATCGTGTAGATGAAAGGAGTAGTAGATGGTCTGAGTATTTGGCGGCGCAGATTTCTCTATCCAATGATTTTTTTTTTTTGTTCGGGTCGCGGGTAACAATTGATTCGTACCGCGCAGCGGTGCGCACATGGACTGAATGGATTCTACGGGTCAGACAGGTAAGGAGATACAGAAGGAGTGACCCTGAAGTGGTCGATAGCTATTGAAACCGGAATTACAAAAGGAGGAAAGATCTAAGGATGGATGCTAGCCGAAGAGGAGGTATGTTGCAACACTTTCATGTGTTTTTGACTCTGCTGATACGTCTAAGTCTTCTAGGATTGGACTGTCTCACGTTACGGAGTAAGTAAGTAAATATGTTAGGCAGATATCAGAACAAAGAACGCCATAAGACGCCCAAGCTGAGAGGTGAGTCAGAGAGACAGGACGAGGGGGCACTCCGCCGAAGGTGAGTGACAAAATACGAAGGTGATAGATTGAGGCGAAGGGGTAATTCCGCCAGGATGAGGTGAGGTAAGTCCACCGTCGGAAAGGATCGCAGCATGTATCACTCATGACGCTAACGCGCTTGAACACACATCTGCAGGACAGGATTCCACGGCGTCGGATAAAATTGTAGGATAGATTCAGTCATGGAGTCTTCGAGTCACACCGGTCAATGATTCAAAGGCGCCACTTGCGGGTGCCATGACTGCATGAGAGTACTGAGTAGGTACCTGTCTATGAGCCCGGTGAGACTGCGGTCGCCGGGGCAGCAGGATTGTGTCCACCGGTTCGTTAGGTGAAAAACGCGTAAGACGGTCTCTCATAGAAGGGCTGCAAGGGTCAGTAACCAACGTCCGGCCGCGGGGTTTTGGTAGGGAAACAGAGATGTGCCGTGAGCGGCAGAGGTTGACGGACCAATCATAAGCCACCGAGGAACGCTAATAACTGACGCTACCCGCGTCGATCTTTAGACAAGTAATCGGGGTCAAATGGTGTAGGTGTTCGAAGAGAGTGGGCCGGCAGAGATTGATTGAACCAATCACACCCATCGACGAACGCTAATAATGTAATCGCTACCTGCGTTGCACCTTTAGACAAGTAATCAGGGTCAAGTGATGTAGGTGTTCGAGGATATTGGGCCAGGGAGCCCAAGATGTGCTAGGAAGAGCACACACGATTCCAATGTTGGAATGGGGCGCGATAAGTCGTTGGGAGGTAAGAGTAAGCTTAGACGAAATTTACACTAATCACGGAGTCTATTGAACAAATTACGTTTATTGTCCCTGATATGTACCGCTGGAGGGAGTTAGAACAATTGCTGGGAGGGACTGAGAGGTCGACGCGGGATCAAATTTATTGTAGTGGGATGAGAGAGGTATGACAAAGAGAGTGAGTCTGAGGGAGATTGAGGTATGCGTCATATAGTGTAAGGACCAGCGGGAGATCTAATCTCAGCATTGAGGGCGACATTAAATGGGGATGTACTCGATTATCTTTGGGATGATAGGCATTAGAAAAGGAGAGAATGGTGGGTAGCTATCAGGTATCAGATGGTGGCTTCAGGTTATGTCCTCAAGGGAGGCATCAAAATTATATACTTTGGGGAGACTTCCGTGTCCTAAATTCCTTATGAGACAGATACCATCCTAGGCAGTGAAGACTATATGTTGACAAGCGACAAGCCAGCCTCATTATAAATATTGTTTGTGACGAGCCCCAGGCGCAAGGAACGGTGGCGGAAAGGAATCGGTCAGCTTGAAACCAACGGACCGATCATCAATTGAAAATGGGTGTGCAATTGCGTTTGAACAAGAGAGAAGTCAAACAGCAAGAAAATCAACTCGTTAATCAACCATTTGAGGATCTACCAGTCGAAAACACTCACCTGAGGTTGTTCCAGAGCACGGCGCAGGTCGGCAACCATCTCGGAAAGAAAAACACCCCCGATGAAAGAAATTTTATTAAACAATTTTTTTTTTAAACATACTCCCCACCGTTTCCGGACCCCCAGGGGGCATCATCACATATGTCATTCTTGATAAAACTTCTTAGCCACGCAATACCAGCGCAAAATAAAGAGACACTGAAAACACGACCAATCTCTCCGATTTACCATAGGGAAATACATAGAAAATGTATGCCTCAACTGCGCCAAATATACAGACAGCTATATACCTACATGTGACGTCATGATTAGCCCGACCAATCAGAAGCAAGTTGTTTTCAGTCACAATTAATTAATTTCTGAGCTAACTACACTGAAAAAAATAATGACACCTAAAAGGGGTGTTTTTTGAAGCGTACCAAAACGCGCAGTTTTCTGGAGTCCGATTACACCCGGAATCAGACACTTTCTAGGGTATTATGACACTGGTTGAGGGTGTATTTTAACACCGTAGGTCGTCAAATGATTCCCGGAATCATACGCCTTATGGAATAAAAATACACCCCAAATCAGAGTCATAATACTCTAGGAAGTGTCTGAAGTGTCTGATTTCGGGTGTAATCTGACTCCTGGAAACTGCGCGTTTTTGGTACGCTTCAAAAAACACCCCTTTTAGGTGTCACTTCAGGGAGTAATCGGATCTTGAGGGTGTATTTTGATCCCACACGGTGTATGATTCCGGGAATCATTTGACGACATGTGGTATAAATACACCCCAAATCAGAGTCATAATACTCTAGGAAGTGTCTGAAAAGTCTGACTCCGGGTGTAATCTGACTCCTGGAAACTGCGCGTTTTTGGTACGCTTCAAAAAACACCCCTTTTAGGTGTCACTTCAGGGAGTAATCGGATCTTGAGGGTGTATTTTGATCCCACACGGTGTATGATTCCGGGAATCATTTGACGACATGTGGTATAAAATACACCCCAAATCAGAGTCATAATACTCTAGGAAGTGTCCACGAACCCTAACTCTAGCCGTCTGTCCTGTCCAGTAACGACCGATAACATTGATATCGACTGTCGGTCCGTGTACAAGAGCAGCTGAGGTTTTCTGTGCGTGCCCTCTGACAGCTTTTCGTTGTTCCCTGTGAGGGTGCTGGGACAATTTACTCAGGGTCGCTGTACAGTAGCAACTGCGGGTCCCCGTACAACTAACCAACATACCCATGGGTATGTTCTGCTTCTGAAGCTTATAGGAACGATTAGCCAGACTGCAACGAGACTTTAAATGTAGCTTACATGTGTCTTCACCTTTGCAGCTACAATTTTATCTATTGACGATGACGTCTTCTTTTCAATCAGTCTTTATACCAGATATTGTCAAATGATTCTCGGAATCATACACCTTATGGGATCAAAATACACTCTCCAACAGAGTCATAATTGCAGTTGTTAACCACGTGACGCAAATAACAATACATGTATGTCATTCTTTATTTTATATGCAACAATAAATTCCAAAACATTTGGGCACGAAATGTATGGCGAAATCTAATGAAAACTTATCGTAAAGCTCATGGGTCCGTGACTCCATTCACCGTAAGGAATTACTCACATTTCAACAATGTCAATGTTCCATCAACCGGTGATTATTGCTACTTACTTAGGTAGAGTTATTCTGCTGCTTAATGACATAAAAACGTACCTCCGTCTCCATGGGGCGTTGCTATCTTGTCCTACTTCAAAATTTCGCCGAGTGCAGGGCGCCTCGTTATTTAAATACGCATGTTGAGCAAACTACAAATAAAATCTGAAGTCTATCGTTAAAGCACTATCACTTGAAGTAAATCTACACTTTAAACAACGTTTGGCGACATTACAAGCGCGTTAATTCAAATAAGTTCCTCTCCCCGCTCACACCACACGCACCCACGTGGGCACACTTCCGGCAACTGAAGTCAACGGCTTTCCTAACGGTTTTCCTGCAAGGTCGAGCTATTTCATCTTCGTGGCGGACCGGCATGGCTAGAACACAAATGACGTCACACGACAATGCAGCTTGCTGATTGGCCGGCCATTGACTCAAACCACTGGACCTGAGCTGTGGTTCGCACCAGGGTTACAGAGTCAGAGTCAGAGTTGGGTGGAGTTGACAGAACTGTGGCCGGAGTCAGAGTCGGAGTAGACTTTGAAAGCCGGTACTGGAGTCGGAGTCTGAGTCACCGAAAATCAATTGATACCGCAGCGTATCCGGACAAATCTTTGCATGGCATTTCTTCGTCGCGCAATTCTTCGTCCGCAAAACTTCGTCCGCTCATTTCTTCGTCTCCGCCTTTCTTCGTCTTGCATTTCTTCGTCTCGCATTTCTTCGTCTCGCATTTCTTCGTCTCGCATTTCTTCGTCTCGCATTTCTTCGTCTCGCATTTCTTCGTCTCCGCATTTCTTCGTCCGCGCATTTCTTTGTCTCGCATTTCTTCGTCTCGCATTTCTTCGTTTTGCATTTCTTCGTCTCGCATTTCTTCGTCTCGCATTTCTTCGTCTCGCATTTCTTCGCCTCGCATGTCTTCGTCTTGCATGTCTTCGTCTTGCATGTCTTCGTCTTGCATGTCTTCGTCTCGCATTTCTTCGTCTCGCATTTCTTTGTCTCCGTATTTTTTCGTCTCGCATTTCTTCGTCCGCACATTTCTTCGTCTCCGCATTTCTTCGTCTCGCATTTTTCCACAAATCTTCGTCCGCAAATTGACAGTGCAGCCTGCTGATGGGGCTATTGCCTATTTCATCTTCGTAGCGGACCAGCCATGGCTAGCACCAAACATGTGCATGGATCCGAGCGATGGATCTATGATCTCAGTGGATCTCGAAGCAAACTGCAGGTAACAGGTTAGAATCTATGATCCCATCGGATCCGTCGTGAAAAACTCATCTTGGATCTATGATCTCATACGATCTGACGATAAATCAAGAACATGGATCTATGATCTGAGTGGATCCCACCATGCACAACATTTGAAACCATGTTTTAAAGGGTTTCTGTATCAATAAGTGCCACAAAACTATGGATTATGACGTGCGAGCACATAAAATCACTCAAACAGAACGGTTATGCGTTGCAACAAGTGTTTTTTTTTATTTCTGTGCTGACAAAAAATAAGTGAGGATCTATGATCTCACAGGATCTCAAGCAAAAAATGAGACTCGAATCTGTGATCCCTACGGATCTCTCGATAAATTTGAGAGCTGGATCTATCGGTTCCCCCCTTAATTGAAGATGTTCCGCCGCTATACTGCTATCATGAACCCTATGGGTGTCATTTCACTCAGTTGAGCGTTTTCGTAATCCGTGACTCGCTTATTAGGTGTAATTTGACCCTCAGTGGTGCCATAACATTTCCGGTGTCATTTGAACCCAATGGGGCTCAAATGACACCGGAATATTATGACACTACCCAGGGTCAAATTACACTCAATAAGTCATTTGTACGGAATATTATGACACCACTGAGGATCAAATTACACCTAATAAGGGAGTCGTGGATTGCGAAAACGCTCAACTGTGTGAAATGACACCTATAGGATATAAAAACTCCTCATGATGGCGTCAAAAACGCTTAGATGTGTCATTTTACACTGACACCTTGCAGGATCTTTTGACACGACACCTAAAATGGGAGTCAAAATTTTGGGAGTCAAATGACCCTTGGGTATGTGATTCTGACCGAGATCAATTTACACTAAAAAACGGTGTATGGACACCGTTTTTCAGAATCGGATTACACCATGGGTGTCAGTTGATTCCCAAATAGGGGATCGTGATTCCCGGGGGGAGTAATTATTTTTCTCCGTGTAGGCATTTTTTTAACAAATTGATTTTAAATTAAATCATTAAAAATTCTGAGCTTTCTTATTTTACCAAAACATGCAGAGCATGCAGATAGGTCCCAACCCTATTGGCGGACACTGTGTTCCGAAACACGAATACGATTTTGTGGAAGCATTCTTGCGCACGGTTCTACCGTGTTGAATGACACGTTGCCGTGTTTTACCCCTCTGCGTCGAGTTTAAAAACCCGAATGGGGTTATTTGGGCCGCGATCTTGAGGGACATTAACACCAATTAACACTGTGGGTTGTTAACTTACTCGGTTCAGTTTCGCGCCAAATGCAGCGCCGCGTGGGCCTCAGTCGCCATCTTTGTGCGATCCAGGGAGGTCGTGTCTGTGCTGCGTGTGACGTCTTGTTGGTAAGTACAAGTGATGCTTGCTCCAAATTTTTCTTAGCAATAACATCAGTGATATTACATAAATGCCTTTTAGGCGTGGTTACATAAATATTATCCGTGTAGTGACTAGTGTGGCGTTCAGGGGTGTCGATTTTTCAAAATGGTTGGGGGTGCTCACTGGCCACTGCTCAACCCCTGCACCGGGTGAAAGGTTGCAGCTTTGCCATGGGGCACAACCGTACAAGGCACGGTTGGGTAATGGGTATCCCATCCCCATAAGGTACTGATAATCCCGGGATTTCCACTTATATTTCCCAAAGGTTGAACGTTCTTCAAAATCATTCTGGTCGTCCTAGTACTTGGCTTCCTCATTACATAAACATCTTTCCGAAAAAAAAACTCGTACATTTGCCAGCAGCTCGGCAGCAGCCCCGGCACCTCTGTAATAAGGTGACAGAAACCGATGACCGCGATTAGCACCGGTGCAGCAGCCCCTGCGGTCCGCAGGGGCGGACATTGCGCGGGAGGCAACGGTATAGCTACGAGGCTCCGGCGTTAATCAGACGATCACAATAATCGCTGAAAAAAATGGCAGGTGATCGCATTTCGATATTTACGGGTTTACGATTTTCCTCAGTGGCGTAGCCAGGTGGGCCCGTTAGGCACATGCTCCCCCCCCATCAGGTTCAGGGGCCCATCGGGTTATTCGGGCATGAGGGCCCTGCGGCGCCAATTGGCCGCTGAGGGTCCACGTTGGCTATATTTGGACTCAGAAGGGCCCCACAGGGCTCGTAAAAACACCTCATGGGCCCACAAGTACTAACATTAAGATCTCCATAAGGGCCCCAAGCCAGCCTCTGAGGGCCACCTGTCGGCCTCTGGGGGTTTTAACCGGCCTATAGGGGGCCAGAGCGAGTTGCACACCCTCCTGTAATGGCCCCACACTAGGGGTACCCATTTTTGGGTCAATTTTTCAAATTTTAGGTGGGGGTGGATTTTCCCATTATTTGGTCTATTCTGATTCCATCTTTGCCAAAAATACCGAAATCAAACGATTTCTAGGGGTCGCGAATTCAAATTGAAAATGCCAATTTTAGCGAAAAATCGACCAAATTAATACTATTCAATTTTGGAACAAGGTTACCATGCCAACAGGTTGGGGTCAATTTTCCCATTATTTGGTCTATTCTGATTCCATCTGTGCCAAAAATAACGAAGCCAAACGATTTTTGGGGGTCACGAATTCAAAACGAACATGTCAGTTTTAGCAGAACATCGACTAAATTACCATTATTTTTATGTTGGGACAAGGTTACCATGCCAACAGGTCGGGGTCGATTTTATCATTATTTGCTCTGTTCTGGATCTATAGCAGTGACAGAAGTATATTAGCTCACTTTTATGGGTTGCAAGCTTGCATTGGAGTTTTAATTTTAGTGGAAAAATGACTTCATTTGAACGACTATAAATATGCAAAGCCAACGTGTTCCAGTGGTATTAATGACTGTTAGACACCGTGCAACATTGCTTTAGTTGTATATTCGACGTGCAGCGGTAAAAGAGAGCACCAAAAATATCATTTTGGTCAATGAACAGCATATGCTCAATGCTCATTTACACTCACTCTGGCTTAGACCGTCATTAGTACCTACGCAAGACCGCAACTCTTAGAACGAATGGCTATGTAGTCAGGGGGCTAAAATCAGCGATCCAGGCTTTCTCATTGGAACCACCTAATTTTCAATGAGTCGTCTCATTCAGCAAAGGAAATGACCGTTCCCCGGGACATGAACATTGACCTATCGATACTATTTGGGCGGAAGGGGCATTAAAAACCGTTACGGTATAACCATATAACTCGCATGCCGTATTTTAACGGAAATATGGCATGAAATAGAAAAAGAAGTTATCAATTGCTTCTGTATATCTATACCGAGATAAAAACAGCACTAAGCTATGCCGGTATGCATGACTGATGAGTTGATGACCTTTGCCAATTTGCTAGCCCACCTCCCCGAGTCCCGGAGTTGCAGAGACGGCTGAGGGAGGGGCGCAAGCTTTACACCACCGTCGGGTGGCTGCTGTATGAGTGTAGCTTTGCCCCTCCCCCCAAACACCCAAACACGCACACAGCATGTGCGTTTGTGCATAATGGAAAGGAAGCTGGCCAAGAACATCACGGGACAGTAACATCGAAACTCCATCCTCCCCATTATGAAAGAAATATGTTTGCAATTTTGCTGATGACGGACAGCACTGGCCTGGCCGAACGCGTGCACGACTGCTCGTGACTCCAATTCTGGGCATGTGTCACTCCTATACCAGCTGATGACTTGAGACGGGTGCAGATAGCATGTCATGGAACCAGTGCCTGGTGACGGCCGCTGCCAGCAGTATCCTTTCAAGATAACGGACCTTACACTGCACACTGCACTCTACAGGCTCAGTCCAAACCCTCAGCTGATGTTGAACTGAAGTCGACGAATGTCATTGCCTAAAGCTGAAAATGAGGAAGGTGCCAAAGTCTAGACGGCTCAGCCAACTCCGAGGCAGAACCTTTTACTGACTCCTGGCATTGCCTGGGGGCCGGCACAGTGGGTGGGCCATTGACCTTAGGTGGCGGACCTGGTTCTCCTCGTCTTCAGTCTCTGCACGCACAATCCTTTATATGACGCCACGTCCTGGTTACCACCATACGGCCCATGCAGGATGAAAATCTCCTGCTACATTAGGTTCTTCAGACTCAGACGCCAATAAGGTACCTGAGATCACAAGTGATCTGTGCAAGAAGCTGTGAAAGGTCTTCGTCACATATCAACCATGCACGTATCAGCGCATGGCTAGTCGCCTGTGGTCGAACATGAACTCGTAAATGATCTGCAATGGTATCGGAAACTCTTACACAAGAACGGTGTGTATCTGTCCCCACTGAAGAAATGGAATAGTACATGGTTGGTGGGCATGGAAAGAATCGACGCTTTCGAGTTTGTTTTCGGATTAGAAGTTGATATTTTTGGGTAGAACACCTGCAGATTTATCCTACCCTGTCTCATAGGTGTATTACATCGTAGCCGTGAGCGATCAGGACGGAGTTTCTTGTGGAAGCATACGGTCAAAATGGTTTGATCGTTTTTTAATTACATGATTTGAATCCATTCGGAGCCATGATTTGTGAGATGTATGCTGAGCTCATTTGCACAAACTTTAATTGTATATGGACACAAAGAGCCTGTCATGAACAGAGACGTGGCAACTGAAAGGTCACATTTTAATTTGACCTCACAGGTCATCAAAGGTCACCATTACAACTCATGACCTTCAAGAGGCAGAAGATTTCAAAAAATGATTACACGCTGACCAGAATGATACCAACAACAGGAGCAAAACATCCCGGTCCGGGATGTTTTGCTCCTGTTGTTGGTCGCCAGGATTACCGGCGCTTTTCACCAAATGTTACAATATCGACATCGTAATGATCGCTAGTAAAGCATTTAACCGGAACCACGTGATGGAGCACATCGATCTGGATGAGAAAATGAGCGCTCAATGACCCCTCTACCCGACTTTCAAAACGAAAACTTTGCCTTTAGTGCGATTTATTATCAGCGTCAAATAGGCATATTTCTAGGTAAATACGCAAATTTCAATCTCAATTCGCGACCCCTAAACCACCTTTGATTTCAATATTTTTGGCATCATTGGAATCACAAGCCGCGAAATAATGGGAAAAACCACCCCCACCCACAAATTTCCAAAATCGGGAAAAATGGGTACCCCTACCCCACACCCATTTCTCTGAGGGCCCCTATAACGGCGACTGTGAGGGCCCTCACCGGCGCCCCTGAGCGCCACACCGGCGTCTCTGAGGGCCCCACACCCCTAACTCTGAGGCCCTACACCAATGCCTTTAAAAACCCTACATGGGCGGTTCTGAGGGCCTTTGTCAGTTACCAGCGACCCTGACGGCCCCACACAGGTGACTCGGAGGCTCCCAGCGGCGTCTGAGCGCACCATGCCAGTCTCTGAGAACCCCACAAGGCTCCTGAAGGCACCGGTGACCTCTTGATTTCTTCTTGTCGGCCTATGAAGGGTCCGTTCCGTAACAGCAGTTCTGAGCGCCCCACGCGCGCCTGTGATGGCCCTAAACCAGTGTCTCTGAGAGCCACCACAACGGCGCCTGTGAGGGCCGTCACCGGCGACTGTGAAGCCCCCACACCGGCGCATCCAGTCCGAGGGGCCCACATTGCCATATCTGAGGGCCCCACACTAATGCCTCTTAAGGCCCTATATCGGCGGCTCTGAGGGCCCAACATCGTAGCTTCTGAAGGCCCCACAAGTGCGCATGCGACGGCTACCCTGCCACCGGTGACATTTGAAGGCCCCACACCGGCGACTCTGAGGGCCCCATCGGCGTCTGAGTCCGTTCCGGTCTCTAAAGACGACCTCACAGGGTTTCTGAAGGTACCACCGGCCTCTGATGGCCCTTTGCCGGTCTCTGAGGGCCCGTCGCCGGTCTCTGGAGCCCCCTGCCGGCTTGTAAAGGGTACGCACCAGCAGCTCTAAGGGTCCGACACCCGTGTACGACGGACCCACACCAGTGTCTTTGCAACTTAACGTCTTTTTTCGCCCTTCTTCTTAAATCTAACTTTTCTTTTCTTTACATCTTTATTTCATGCATTGTAAATTGCGTAATTGTTTTATTTTTAGTAGTGAAAGACTGCAGAACAATTATTTTCCTCAAGCAGAGTTAGTGGGAGTTATTGAGGGACAAAATCATTGGGGGTGCCCGGAAAACCATTGGGGGTGCTCATTTGAGCATTGGGGGTGCTGCAGCACCCCCAAAGGTATACAAATCGACACCCATGGTGGCGTTATGGATGGAAAGGAGGAGCCCTCGGCCCTGATTCTCATTTTGCCACTCCACCACTGGTGGCTATGTGTGCGTTTGTAAACATGCTACTTACATGAATAATTTTGACTGTACCTTTTCAACTTTTGCCATGTATCTACCAGCTAGTTATAATTAGTCTGCCTGGTTTCTCTCTTGCCCTCTCTCTCTCTCTCTCTCTCTCTCTCTCTCTCTCTCTCTCTCTCTCTCTCTCTCTCTCTCTCTCTCTCTCTCTCTCTCTCTCTCTCTCTCTTTTCCATGGTACCTCCCTCTGCTTTTCTATTTGTCTGTGGATAAGAAGTAGGTAGACATCTGTTTGGCTGCGAACTGACACAATTTATTTATTTCAGAATACGGCTCAAGATGAGCGAATGAAGGTAAATCTCCAAGTCCCACAGTCAGAGCTCAAGACTGTGAGGCAGGACTTCATTCCTTGATGAATGCGGCTCAACTGCTAACAGGATAAGAAGGTATTGTCCTATTTCTGCCGATTTATTATTTCACATATCACAAATCACAATTAGTGTCTGCATGGGACTCTGTTGTATTTTAGTAGACTAGGGTCTTGCCTTCTATAATATGAAGCCGATATTGAAAATTAAAATCACATGTTTAACATATTTATTATCGTCAAAAGCATAACCGATTAGTGCGATTACCCAAATCCGACGAGAGCCCGGGCGCACCGGCGCCCCGCTCTACCCCTGCGCTCTCCCTCTCTCGTCCCGCTCCCGTGGTCAGCTGTCCCGCTGTCCAAGCGCCAGGCCGTTGCCATAGCGACGGCTGACGGCCTCCTCCGGCGGACGGATCCGGACGCCGAAACTCAGCCGTCTGTATTTTGATGGTTCTTATAGTAATATAGGTATCTTGTTTTGATGTGCATTGGCTATTGGGTTGATCAGGGTTGATGTTGGACGTTACCGATAATAGGTATAAACTATAGAGTCGATGGTGAACTTACCTAATCGCCAAGTATGTGTTAGTTTATAAACGTTGGCCTTTCGTGTAGAGTATAATGGCAGGGAATGGCCATTTAGAGGTCAAGGGACGGTCACTTCAGTAAAGGGTGCGGGCTTAACCCGCGACGCCCGCGACCCGCTGGGGAGTGGGAGGCACCCCTGTTGTTTTACGCTGATAACTCAAAAACGGCCGCGATTTTTAACTCGCCGATTCTAGTACTCCTCCGGACATCAATTTCACTCAACTCCTGAAAAATGCGTCCTAGGTCACCTCGGGTCATGAGTTATGGGGGTCAAACTGAGGTCATGTTCGGACATTTTCCGTCTAAAAAATAAAAAGGTCGTTCACGGGAATAAATCACAAAATAGATTTTCAATCAAAAGACTCAAAAATCGCACATTAGGTACAAAATGCATGACAAAGGAAACTGCTACCACAAAATTTCCGAAAAAGAAATATCAATATTTTGATATTTCTACACTCAAAACTCCTCCAGTTTTTTTTTAATTTAGGGAAGTTAAAAACGGAGCATATGTCGGAGAGATCCTTATTCCTTATTGCCTTTACAGGGTGTCTCAAAAAAGTGTCACGGTTTTGAACATCTCCCGTTTCGTAGCCATACACATCCTAAAAATTAACAAAATATGTGTCTGTAAAACTGCCAGTGATATAGTTATTTGAAAGACTAAAAAATAAAAAGCGACTGTTCTTGTGACGTCCGATTTTTTCAGCACTTGTTAGGTACTGAAAGTAGTCTAGAGTAATATCTACGATACTTGCCCCTCTCTTCCTGACTAAATAGGTATCAACGTTTTGTCGTCTCTTTTAAATGATAAGTCACTTTAATAAAATGTTTGTCATTATAAACTGCTACAATTTGACCTTGCTTGCCGTCCTGTGATGTCATAGGTCAAAGAAAAATGACGTCGGAGAGACGCGTCGAATAGCCTATAAGTTGACCCGAAAAGGTCAACTTAAAAATTTAACCTCAGGTCAAGGTCACGGAAAAGGTCATGTTGCAAGTCATTCGATTCGTATTGTTAAGCTGAACACATTCCTGGTGTCTTCAGAAACTGTTTGAGACGGTTCGTGACCTGAGATGACCTCAGAAGCATTAACCCGGCAGTTGCTGGGGTATTTCGCCACACACCGTTTGCTGGGGGGGGGGGGGGCGTTAAACGCCCCCAGCCGATAACTCGAGAACCAATAGGCGCAGCGAAACGCACGAGGCGGCAAACGAAAGAGCGCGACGAGACGCTTCAGATGAGTACTTTAAAGTTGAATTTTGAGGTCACAGGTCGGGTCAAGGTCAGGTCAAACACCTGAAATCGGGCTTTCAGTAGCATGGACTTCAGGACTTCGCAATGGGCGCCTCTCGTCACAAACTCTGTCAAAACGGTACACAATCCATCATATAAAGCCTACAAGAGTGTCAGCTCCATGTAGGGGTCAGTCAAGTATAGGTCAGGGTCAAGGTCAGGTCAACCGGGTAGACACATATCCCCGAAAATCAAAACTGATATTCGCAGCCTGTGACACATGTTTATGGGTAATTAGGGGCGTAGAACACGATGGTGACATTCATTTTATCATGTGTGTACGTGTTTGGCTCAAAAAGTTAAATTTAAGAAATGCATGTATCAGGGTCGTGAAGCAGTCACGAGAAATTGCCAAGATTCAGTTCAAGATTTTGGAAAATGCGGAATGATAGTCAATAATCGAAGATAGCCATTTGATTGTTCATGGTATTGGCAGTCTAATGGCTTTTACGGCATGTCTGTATGTCTATTCTATGATTTTATATGATTTTTTGAACATATGCCGTTTTTGGTAAAAAACTCAGAAATCATGACGTCACTAAAACCTCGATATCTCAAAAAATTTCCAACTGATTTTTTTGAAACTTTGTCACAATAAACTTCGATCAATTTCCTACAGGTACCCGGAATTTGGCGCGCCTGCGGCGCGCCGTTTTTATGCTATGGCCCGGCGAAAAAAGTGGGGGCGTTTAACGCCCCCCCCAGCAACTCGCGGGTTAAAGGGGGTCACAGGTGCAATTTTCCGGTTCATTGTGCCATGTTCATCTGTGTCCCGATGTTTGAGGGTATTTACGGCCAAAAGAAGCGGATTTCAATTTTCTTCCATTGACTAAAAGTCAATGGAGGGGTCACAAAATCGACCTGACCTTACGTCACAGATATCAAAATTCCGAGAAATGCAAATTGTTCATAATGACAAGCTCATGCAATAGCATGAGTTTCAAACTTCTGGGATGTACGAATATACTTTAGAAATGACTGAATCACAAAGTTTAAAGAGGCATGATCACTTAACTTGGACTGTGACCTGACCTTATGTGACCCGGGATCGAAAATATTACTCACGATGTGAAATTGATGTATTATAAGCTATACCAAGTTTCGCAGCGCTGCTCGCCGATTTTTTTACACACGCAAAAAAACTGGCAGGTGTGGCCAACGCTCCCCCCCCCCGACCCCCCACCCGTGCGAAGGTTAGAGTATGTATCATTATGCCGTTCATTCATGCACTTCGTCATTTACTGACATTTTTTTTTCTTATTTCAGACACGAACCAGGAGAAGTTGGACGCTTTTTAGAATTTCCTCTCGTACCGCTATAGTGTCATGGGTGGAGGGGAGCGAGGCTGCCATCTCCGAAGACAACACGCCTCTGAGTGTGCGCCTCCTAGTTTGTGCGGCAATGTTCCTCGTGTTCAATGAGAAAATTCAATGCCCCAGCGCACTATGGGTCCGATGCAGGAATTAGCACGCCAAAAATAATAACTGCCCTTTAATGGCTGCTTTTACACCAGAGATGAAAGACAGAACATTCTAAATGGATTTTGCGCGATTTCTAAACATATAGGTACCGTGTGACATGTGATGTGTGACGTGTGTACCTATAGAGTAGTGCTGGACGTTTTTATGTAAACCGTATTCAGGGTGCTTATTGCCTTTTCTCCAGGGTGCATTATTGTTCTCTTCTGGTTATAATGATTTTCCCACAAAACAGATCATTGAACATTTGCCGTCGTTTATTACCAAACGGTAGCACATCCTTAGGCATCACAGTTCCTACATGTAATGAAAGAACACAAAGTACAGTCTGTGTACGTACGTCACATCATATCACATGATACACTCGCTGTCAAGTTTCCTTGACGATGGACCTGACGCGTCCCACCTAGGGCGCCTCCGAGTCACAGCCGCTGCTGTCGTCGTCGCTGCTGTCGTCGGATGTCCGGCTGTCGTTCTGCGGCAGTGTCGGCTCAGCCAACAGAGCGCGCGCCTCTTTCAACAGCGGCATCCGGCTGCTGGCCCTGGCTTGGCGACGGGATGAGGCGCTCTTGGTACTGATCACAGGGTCACTCGTGATCATGAGCCGCCCGAAGATGTCGGCCATGGTGTGCAGGCGGCTGTCTCGACGTGCCCTCTGCAGGCGATAGAGCCGCACGTGCTTGTGCCGAGCCTCCGCTGCCTCCTCACTCATCGTGCCGATTGGCAGGAGGCACTGCTGGACGACTGCAGCTGCATGTACCAGGAGACGATGCAGGGTGGTTGGCATCGGGTACCAGCCGTAGTGCTCGACGTAGAGCTCTGCAGTCTCGTTGCAGTAGGCTTCCAGTGACTCGGGTGAGAGCGGAAGGCAGCTGCTGACGGCCTGCAGCACCACATGAAGACGATGGATGAGTTGCTCGTTGACTCCAGTGGCGGCAGCGAACTTGTCGGGGCTCTGGAACGCTCTCCGCGCAGTATTTCCGTCATTGCTGTTGCCACTCCCGCCTGGCCTCGGCTCGTCCACGCGGAGACCGAGTGAGGTGAGCATGCGCTTCTGGACGTACGTCTTCCTCTCTTTCAGCTGCTTCCGATGCTCGTCCGTGCGGACCTGCCACTGTTCGATCGGCAGCCGGTAGCTGATGTGAAGTACCGCTTCAAAGATGCGGATCCAACAGTGCAGGCTGCTGAGTCCATACTCCAGGTTAGTGACCGGCAGGCGGCGCACCTCGTCCAGCTTGTTGACGTTCCTTGGCGTCGCGCCGCACATGCTGCATCTCTGTGCAGAAGTGGTGCCGGTGATGGCGTTCACCACCTTCCCATCAATCATTGACATCTGCAGCATGTATTGGCACGTCACCCCATCGCTTTTCAATGGATTGAGCTCAGCAATCTGCTCATCCATCGTCTGCTTCTCTTGCTGCACCAGCGACGGCGTCTCCTTGGCGAATCTGACTGTAACGGGGCGACAAAATCGAGGCGAGTTCGGGGTCCCGTTGTGCCAGACAGTCACCCCATTTTCTGTCGCCAGCTGTAGGGGTACCAGGGACGTGACTACGACCTGGTCATCCTCATAGCCGCCGGATTGCTGCCACTGGCTGTGGCCGGAACTTCCGTCGACACCCCACTTAAAGTGACAGACGAGTTTCAAATCTCGACCATCACTGTGCTTGAGGCCTTCCGTCACCTCCTTCTGTGCCTCTAGCAGTCTTTCGGTGGTGTGGTCCAGCAGGGATTGGAGCCTGACCTGAGCGAATGTCGGAGTGACTTCAATGCTGTCATCAGGCGGCATGCAGGTAGCCTTTGCTGTGCGGACTCGATGGTAATTGGGATAGATGTCGGCCCCTCGCGCCTTAGCCTCCATCCTTAGGTGAAGGTACTGTTCCTTGCTGAGGCTGGTGTCCACAAGGAGCGCTAGAGCCTCCTCGGGCGTGTATTGAGTGACAGAGGCATCAGGCTTCTCCAGTTTCTTTGCTAATAGTGGACCGCGATTCGGAGATGCAACCGCCTGGACGAGCCGGCCTGATAACCGGCGACCATCTTTCTGCAGGTTTGAGGCAGCGGCAAACACCAGTGTCCCTGAGCTGGTTTCACGACGCAAGTCCTCGGTCGCCCTCAGCTTACTGCGGTGCGACATCTCCGGAAAGGGTAACGGACGGCGGCCTCTGCCATCTGCCGATGACGGACTGCAGACAGGCTCTGACAGACAAAATGTCAGCTGAGTCCAATGTTGGTTTCTGGACATAAAGCGATCTTTATTGCGATGAGCGGCCACCCATTTTTCCTTTAACTTGTTAAGCAGCTTTCCCAGAGCTCGAATGTCATGAGTCGTCAATTGAACATTCAAAATACGAGCGATGCTAGCTGAAAAATCCTCTACTTGAGCCGGCCCTACACCATCTGGACTGGTCAAGACGATGTCAAGAATGGCTTTGTAAGCAATACACATTGCTTATCTGCCTGTTTTGCTAGTGATGGAACGACAAGAATATACGTGCGCTTGCTACAATCGTCAAGCTCAAACTACCCCGGCCAGGGCAGTGGGCCGGGCACGCGGTCAAACCGCCTGAGGGCCAGGTCGCCAGACTGCGCCGGGCACGCGGCCAAACCGCCTGAGGGCCAGGTCGCCAGACTAGTGCTGGAACGTCCGGAATTCGGACCACTAACCCGAAAGAACTGCCAGTTTTTATTTTACAAAACCATCAGTTATGAGTTCCTGTCATATATGTCTATAAAATATTAGTCGTATCCACCAATACCCTGGTCTTTTTGCCTTTGTGACCCTGCCGCAGCGTTCGCCGGTATGTCACAGCCGCAGCTAAGCGCAGTGACATCATCGGAAAAAAGCTTCATAACTTGCTTCGTCGCAGGTGGACGCAGCTAAATGACCTTGTTTCTGGTTAGGCAAGTATTGGGGAGCAAGTTAATACCAAAAATACCGGGGGGCATTGGGGGGCATTTAGTATTGCTCTGTATTTGTAAGTCTCTTGAAGCATTGCGCACACATGTGTGACATGGATATTTAAATTAGCTGTAACAATAAAAAAGCAATGACACAGTTGACTTATTTTGCATTCATCACATTGCCCAAGCTTCAAATTATTAGTTTTGACCAAATATTTCCGTTTAACTATTTTTTAGAAGCGCCTATACTCGGATAATTCCAGCGTCCCTTTTCTCTCGGACGTGGACAAGGCAATGGCGCTCCATGATATGTGTCAGTTTGCGATGAAATATTGGGCACATGTGACATTTTTGGCAAAAGTTACTGCTGTGTTCGCAAAATATGGACATTTTTACGTTGTTTGCGTCACATTTCAAGCAATTTTGAGAAAGTCACCTAAATCATTTTTGGCGTGCTAAATCGTGCATCGGACCCATAGTGCAGCGGTCAGAACTCCCAGCTAGTATTGACGCAATAGCTCTCCAAATGTCGACCGGAAAGTCGTTAAAAAAATCGTTGCGACGATCGGCTCGACAAGCTGAAGACCGCGCCAGTTAATGCATGTGAAACGGCACCTCTACTCTCCCATCGCCAGGCCCAAAGACGTGTTATTCATAGGTGTCTTTCACAATACTAGTGTTGCTGATCGCGGAGGACCACTGTCCACTGCTCGTCCGCCGTGGTGTTACTTCTGATGAGGCTCAGAGCGCATGTGTATTGTTTACTGTGAACAATCTGTTGAAATATATAATGAGTAGATCTGTACTCTGAGACTTAATGAACTTGGCTAACGAGGATGTGTGTTAAAGCAAAACGAACTGTGTTACACGCCTCAATAATTATGTGGAATGAGTTGTATAAATGTATACTTCATGTCGATTTATTGCGGTTAAAGACGTTACCTCTGTTTAAACGCGGCTGGGCCTGTTACAGCCCCGTTTGCATCACAGAAGGTACGCCTTTCATCGCAATAAGTCCACATGAATTATATACTCATATATTCACTCAACGTGATCATTGAATCGTGTAATGCAGCTCATTTTGCGTTAATATACATTCTAAAAGGAGGTACTGGACGGGAAGTATATGAACACGAACCGAGCTACGAAACACGTTACACGTTTATGGCGAGTTTACTAACATCTAATTTCCGGATATGTTAACACAAATAAGTTTATGTAGCCGATAATTATCCGAGCCCAGAAACACCAGTGGTGTTATTGAACACTTAACATCTTTAATTCGAGCTATTTTACACGTTATTCGATACGCTAGAAACATGTTGGCGAGTTATCGAACTCGGTAACATGTCTTTATCGAGTTACGGAACACCACTTTTTGGAAAGTCAAAACTCATACCGAGTTATGTAGCACGGATTTACCGTGTATGAGAAAACACGGTGGCGTGTTATGAGATACGGCTGTACCGAGTCGTTTTTGGCCATATAACACAAAACGTGTTATCATTTTTTTACAGTGTATTGCCTCTAACTTTGGAGTGTTGAAAATGTCAAGTGACAAATCAAGTCCAGCATCTTTTAAAGTGATGCATTTTAAGCTTGACAAAAATATAGTGCGGTGGATTTTATTATAATACGGTATTTACTGTTTACATCATATGCTATATTAGCTTGTCAGCACCTACTTCTGCCATGCATTGCCTTGACGCTGGGGCCAGTTTAGAACTCTCCATCAATTATTGTTCTCTCTGCACATCACCTGCGCCCATTACATTACTGTTTCGAGCCTAGGACCTCCCCATCTGTATAATCACGACTGGCTCTAATGGGATTTGATGTGATTAATTCACCCCGGCCAGTGTGACCCGGTCATAAACATCGGGTCCACTCCTGCGACACTAACGGAGTGGTTATTACAGCGACACGATGATAATTAAATACTGTGAGCGACACGTAAACGGTCGAAATCGATGGTCGGATGGCCACATACAGTGATTATCATTGTCTGAAGATCAATTATAAGTGAACAGATTATGACGAGTGATTTATGATATAAGAGCAGGTATGAAAAGTATTGCTTGAAAGTGTACAATATAGTATATACCGTCGTATATATGCTGGTCGTTTCAGCGCGCCCCGTCAGGCTTTCGTTGTTGACTCGGGTGGCTAATAACCGGCCGCTATAACGGCCGTCACTCTGCTCGCTCAATGGCGCTGGTGAGGTAATCTCGGGCGGCTCGGCGCCGCTGTACCGCTGATGAGGTCGACGGAGCGCCGGCCGCATCAGAGGAACCGTGCGCCGGCTGACCGGTGACAGGCCCCAACTAGCGCTGATTACCGCTGACCTGCCACCTCGACCGGCGGCCTAACCACCGCCCGCCGACCGGCTCCAGTGGCCTCATCGATCAACTCTGGGTACCGGCGAGCTGGGTAGGTACCGAGGAGCGTACACGGCGCCGAGGGACGGCCTCACCACCGCGCGCCCGGGCGGCGGGCTCGTCAGTCGCGGCGACTCCAAGCACTAATGAGACGGGCGGTGGCCGGGCCGCGGCCGCCGCCGGGTCAGGCTGTGTGAATTAACCGACGGACGTTGTTGGGATCCCTACTGCTGCTGACAGCTCTCCGAAGTCGAGATGTATTGACAGGAAATCAATTTCGGCAATGTGGTTTGTGTCGGAGCCATCCCTCCTGACTGGAGAACGTAGTGGAGATAGACATGGAGGAGAATCCTATTAAATTTGTTCGTCACATTTTGCGTTAAAAACGGTGGTGATAAATCGGCACCGAATGGGAGGTATTAGACACAAAATAAGATCAAAAACGACTTTGTTAGGAACAATGCTTCGTCCTTTGGTTGGTGTTTTTGATAGTTGTCTCGTCTCATTCAACTAATGTCTCCCCCTCATCCGTACCATCCTACCCCATCCCCAACTCACCGGGCGTTCATCATGGGGTCCTCGTGGTTGCCTCGGTTCAGATACACCTCGTGCGGGTTGACCACCACGCACGCCAGCAGGATCAGAAGCACCTCCATCGACTTCTTGCCCCGGTCGACAAAGTCGCCGTTGAATACGTACGGATTGTCGATGGACGGCATTCCGTTCTGCGGGATTAAGAACGGGCTCAATGAAACTCTGTTTATGATGAAACGCTGTTTTCATGCCAAGCATGTCAATCAAGTAACGTTTCGTGCAAGACTATGGTCTGAGACGTTAGACCTTGGTAATTGATTTGTCTGGTGTGATTTTATATAAAATAATATATTTGGTGATTGTCGGATCACACGACATCAGTCGTAAAACCAAAATCGTGATCTAATTTTTATTCTCATCAGTTTTGTCACGAAAAAGGCTGCATTAGACATTTTGCAGACATCAGTCGCCTTAACGTAACATGCTACCAATGAAATCGAGGCAAATGGCATTAACGATATCTGAAGTTTCATTACCGAGTTTTACCTGGACTGAGCCCCTAATTTCAACTGCTTACGATTTGCGGTTCATGCGTTGATTTTAACGATGCTATTTATGAATGATTAATGGAAATCCGATCAATGACTGATCTGATTCATTGCTTGATAGATCTGCTTCATCAGCATTAAAGCTTGATAAATATATCTTGCTGACGGGTCAAAGGGTTCCGAAAATATCCCCTCCAATACGAAAGAACCCACCGGGGAGTTGGCGATTGGTGTATGGGCCACCGTTGGCGGCTACACCGTATCAATACGGACGTCATTGGGCAGCTCCGCGCGGCGGCCCGGGGTGCGTCCCTGGGTACCGATCGGGCTGATAGCGGTGGAAGCTCCCGACCAGTCGGCCTGATGGACACTGACGAGCCGCAGGCAACGGGTGCCGCGCCGCGCGCCGTCTGTTGCGTGCGAGCTGTCTGCAGTTGAGCCCGCTCGCAGGTCATCGGACCCCCTCCCCCATCGATCGTCACCCTCCCCTCCTCCCCCTATCCTGTCCGCTAGACCGAAGGGTCTCGAGAGGCAGACTCGCGTCTTTCATCATCAACGGTCAAGAGTCTGTGATGGATATGCGCCGCGCCATTGTGGCGCCTCCATGCACCATGGGTGGATGGAGATGTGGGGTGACGCCTATAAACCCACCCGAGGTTGTCCAGTGTGCACAATCGGTGCGATCAATTCCGCCTTGTTTGGACTCTGGTACGTTTTCACGCTCGATTTCTCACGGTACCAAATACAGCGATGTGTTTTCTGCATTTACCGCCGCCCACTCTCTGGGCAGGCCGACCGATGAGGCGCTACGTCTCCAGGGATTGATGGACGCTACCATTAGCCGCCGGGTCCGGCGAGCGCCACCAGCCCTGCACGTGCGCCGCCTGACTTATGATCCCTGCCCGTGGACCGAGCCGCCGAGGGGCGACACGTCGGCCCGCCCAGCGCGGCTCGGCGCAGCCTGGCGGATATTTGACCAAAGGCTTACGCAGCTCGGCCGACCGACAGTCGGGATCACGCAGGGATTGAGGGACTGACGGCAGCCGCGGGGGTCGTGCCGTACTACAGCCGCAGAAACGAATGATGAATACCTCCCCGGGGTGAGCTGTGAATGAACTGTGAACTGGTGCATTGTACTGAACTTACGGTAACGAATTACTGCCTGCACAGTGCACAGGCTGTCAGCGCGTTGGACGGTGGGCAGTGGAGGCAAATCACTGCGTGCGTTGGTGCGCTTTGGCGAGTCGTATCGTAATTCAACCGAAAAAGGAAGCTTATTTGACGTTAATGGTGTTCCATGACAGTGATGCAGAGCTTTCATGCCGAGGCGCTCAGTTCCATTGGCTTATTGTAACTCGTTTGGTAACGGATGAGATACAGTAACGGATGAGATACAGGCATATGATTGATTCCGCCCTTCTGAAAAAGAAACGTATCAGCTAGCTCAACTTAACTGGTAATGATTCAAAAGGATGTTTCATGCTCTATTGTTCATAAGTGTGTTTATTCTTAATGATTTCCAATTAAATCCCGTCTGTCTCTGAGATCTAACTCTATCCCGATGACTCTGCAGGAACGCATCTCACAGCCATGGCCATACTCTGATTAAACGGGGGTGGACAGCTGGGGTTAACAGGGTACTTTGACCGTGGCTTAATTGTGATTGGATACAAGCCGAGCGGTTTATGTCGGTCGGCCTGCTAACGTCCGAGAGGGTGAATTGCACCGGCCGAATACTAATTGCCTTTCCTAACTAATTATATAATTCAAGGGTAAGGACTCACTCAGGCATATAATATAACCCCTCAACATATCAAACCCTAGCTGTGTGATTACTTGGTAAACTTGGCGAGTACAGACGCTAAAGCGACATGTCTTTCTGTAGGCGTTCGCGTCCGTCTCGCGCCTTGCGGCACAGCATGCTTCAGTGAAAGCCGTGCGGCACAGCATAACTCCAGGCGCTGACGACTAGCGCCATCTATGAAGCAGGGTCTTGTAAGACTCGGGGAGTCCATGGTATGAGAAATCAGATCGGCCAGCATCGGCAACGCAAAGAAAAGATCGTCGGAAAAGTTAAGCTATAATTTTTCTGAATTTACGGCTTCTTCAACAAGACAAATGTATGTCAGCTACAGCAGACATATGCCAACATAGTGACAGGACATTGGTAGGGTTTCTACGAAGTTATATGGCATGATCACATTAGTCACTGATCCGGTACCCTGATGAGCATCACGTATGAGACTCCCTGATGCAAATCGTTAGAAGTTATCCATGCTAAGAACCCCCAACCCGAGCTGACCTTGTGGAAGATGACCAGCAGGTCGTCCAGCTTCCCGTGCAGGTCGCCGCAGACAGTGATCTGTCCAGACACAGCCGTGGAAGCGTGGTTCAGGGACGCCAGCGTCCGCAGCACCCGGATCGCCTCGTGCAGGATACCGTACACGTAGTGGATGTGCAGCAGCTGCCGAAGACAGACCGGTGACGTCACTGGAGTCCGCTGACGTCACTGGGGTGGCGGGGACTGAGATGGGTGGGTGTGTTAATAGGGTGTGCATTACGTGATAGTCATCCGAAGGGGGCGTTTCCTGTATGAAAGCTGGCGACGCAAATGGAGTGGTGCTTTAGAGATGATTAATGTCCTCATAGCGGTGCATTATTTCATGAGGTTGACAGTGGCGCGCTCATGATATACCGTACTTTATCTTAACGCATTAATGGCTGCATCAAGTAAGAGAGCGTGCTAAATGTAAAACTACTTATTTTTTCGGCTCAAGTAAAAACTCAATCAGCAAGATTTTAGATCCCTTTGCTGGTTACATCAGCTGACCTTTTTATTTTTGAATCCCTCGATGAGGTTGCTGATGTCATTCGGTCCCATTGGGAAGGAGACGTGCGGCCCTCGATATGCGATGTCCACGTGTACCTTCTGTGGGTCGGTCAGCTGCTTGAGGTCCTCCTGAGAGCTGTACATTTTACTGTGAAGGTCTGAAACGGAATAACATCATGTAAGGTAGGTAGCCTCACACCTTCAGCGGGTAATGCGCAATGCGCATTTAAAGGACGTATGGCATGCCAGTTGACTTTCTAACATGATGCAAGATGAATATAATAATATTGTGTTAAGGTAGATAGGACAGATCACATATCATGCTTTCCCATACCTAACCAATTATAATGAATTATTTTTTTTCTGGCCTTATTTAGTACGAGCACTCCAATGGGGTCATGACCTTAAGCGTCGCAGATAGGATGGACCCCAGCAGTAGTAAACTGCTTCATATATTAACCACTTCTAGAACTGTAAAGGGTCGATTAGAGGTGATTTCACTGAAAGTTAGCTCCAATTTCCATTTAAATGAAGTCGTTTAGCGCTTCTAAATCCACGATGAACGACTAAGATTGAGATTTAGTGGGGATAATGTTATCAATATCCCCCAGGGGCTCTGATAGCTTTACACCCAGAAAGAGGATTATTGTTATTCAAGACAATAGCGAATGCCTTGGGAAAATGCCTGTTGTTCACTTGCTTCATCTCACAATTCGAATAACATCTGTGAACAAAATGTATGCTAAAAAGATCGTTTGTTGTTTCTCATCCTATTACATAAGTGAGGATTCATAATACCAACAAAATACCAAATTGATTCGCCTTGAAATACCAGATACCAAGTTGGTATTGGTTTGGTATCGACTATCGGTACACCAAAAATCGGTATCCGATTGACATCTCTAATCACAGCCATCGCGGTGATGCTTAAACATACCCTTTCTCTGTCCTTGCCTGTTTCATTAATGGCATCAACTGTCTTTATTCAGTGCCTACCACGAATGACGCAATACAGTCCGTAACCACGGCCAGGGTATACCTACATTAGGTCACCCCGTCCGTGGCCCTCCAGCTCGCCCGATACAGAGCATCACATCGGGGTAGGTAGTCGGGGCTTCTCGGATGCCCTGTAAGTGCGTGCATGGTTGTTGGTCCAGTGACCGTCCTACAGAAGCTCAGCTATGCTTCTAACCGGGTCATCGCTCTACGGATGTTGGAGAAAGTTGAGCATCTGCCCTAAAAAATGAGGGTGACAGCTGTGCTTTGTACTTTCATGCTTAAGAAGTTGAGCCAAACAGCATGATCAGATCAGGTATTGAACAACCGTTTTATCATAATCCAATTCTTATTACCACTCTGGCATTAGTCCGAGCAGGAGAGAATTTTCTTTTCTTTTTTTGTATTTTTTTTCACTTTCTTGTTTATTTGTACATCTTTCAATGCATTCGTTTACAAACCTTTGGATGTGTTAACATGCGCTTACATTGTTTACACAATCCCGCTTCCTGCAAGCGGCGGAAACTGGTTTACAGGGGTCACGTGTGACCATTACGTCGGTGACAGCGATGCACAGTGCGATCGAAGCGCCGCGACCGACGGGTGGAACGGCACCACTGCACTCGTCGGCCCACTGCCCTTCGCTGCCTGGCGGACAAAACGGCGAACGCTTAGCCAACCCCTTCGCGTGGTAGTATGTTTCGCTGACTGTCCGTCCTCGCGCAGGTAGCAACGGAATTTTTTGTAAACGGGAGCGTACCAAAACTATTCAAGAGCAGTATAACAACAATTATTCCAAAAAAGGGAAAGGATAAACGTCTGGTAAGAAATCTAAGACCAATAAGTCTATTGAATGTTGCTTACAAGCTCATCACAAAAAGTTTAGCCATAAGGCTTGGAAAGGTGATCCAGTGTCTGGTTAATGAAGACCAAACTGGTTTTCTAAAAGGACGATACATAGGCGAGAATGTAAGATTGGTTATTGATATCATAAGAGAATCGAGTGAACGTGACTTACCAGGGCTGTTCGTGTTCTGTGACTTTGAGCGGGCATATGATTGTGTGAGCTGGGACTACTTGAAAGCTGCTTTGCACAAATTTGGTTTCGGGGAGAACTTTATAAAATGGGTCTCAATGCTTTACACGCAATGTCCGAACAATCCTGTAAGTGCGCAGATAACAATGAACGGACACCTGTCAAGGCCATACAAGATTGAGAGGGGGTTAAGACAGGGATGTCCCCTGAGTTGTTTATTGTTCGTCATCTGTATGGAGCCGCTCCTTCAGTCAATTCGTAGGGATGAGCGTATTAAGGGTATGACATTTAATGGCACTGAGGTAAAAATTTCGAGCTATGCAGATGATACAACATTAATACTTGATGGGTCTCAGCAGTCCTTACGTGTGTGTATGGAAATGTTTGAAAGCTTTGGTGGATTATCTGGGTTAGTGCTTAACAGGCACAAGTCAAATGCAATGTGGATTGGAAAACATAAGCATAGGACTGACAAGATCTGTGATGACCTGGAACTTTGTTGGACACAAGGTCCGATAGAATATTTAGGTGTGCGGGTCGACCCAGTGAAATCAGATTTAGCAAGCCTAAACTATCCTGAAAAAATAAAGAAGCTTAAAAAAACGCTAAACCCATGGCTCAAGTTTGGCTTAACTCCATACGGTAGAGTCCATCTAATTAAATCTGTTGCATTGTCACAGTTGGTATACACAATGTCAGTAATAGAGAAACCAGACAAACAGCAATTAAAAGAGATTGAAAAGATAATGTTCAATTTTATTTGGAACAAAGGCAAGGATAAGATAAAGAGAACAACAATGAAAAATGACTATCACTTTGGAGGACTAAAAGTGCCAGATCCGTCAGTACAGGCCGACAGCCTTAGAATAACATGGGTCAAGAAATACCTTGACGATGATACCCGAGGGAAATGGAAAGACGTGATGAAAAGCAAACTCAGTGTTACGGATACCCTTAGTATTTTTGAATGCAACATAGCGAAGAAAGAGTTATGTGATGTAGTGCATAATCCTTTCTGGATAGAGACGGTACTTGCCTGGCAGACTATCTCACAGGGTAACAGTTTAACTGAGTTGTCGATCATAAACGAGTCCCTTTGGCTCAATCAGGCATTGCGATTAGATAACCATCCCAGCATTCCGAAAAGAAGGATGTTGTCGAATGGCGTATTGAGAATTAAAGATTTGTATAATGCCAGCGCTAGGCGTATCATGCACTGTGATGAACTACAGAGGAAGTATAATTGTGGTCACTTCCTTACCTGGCACACTATTTTGGAACGAATTCCACGAGATTGGAAATGCAAACTGAACAGGCCCGAACAAACAATGAATCATCATGAGGTTGATTTATACGAGGAATTAAACAATACTTACAAAACGGCAAAGTGGTCATACAAACAAATGATAAATCTCACTGTGACAACTACTCCTAATAAAGCTCAAGAAAAATGGGAACGCGAACTACAAATCCAAACAGGCTCATGGAAAGAAGTCTTTAAATGTATTTATGAAAGCACAAATGACTTCAAAATTCGCTGGCTACAGTTACGTCTATTACATAGGATTTTACCTACTAACAGGCTCCTGTTTTTATACCGTATTAGGGACGACGAAAAATGTGATCGTTGTTCATGGCCCGTTGAAAGCATCTTGCATATTTTTTGGAGCTGCGAATCCAGTAAAACCTTTTGGTTAGAATTCAAAAGAATGTTCTCGCTTGCCACGGCGATGCCACGCCTCTTGTGCCGTCGGTGATAGTGCTGGGCACGTGTGAGCGCAACGGACCATTGGCGGCGGCGCCGCTGCGGGCGGCGCTCCTGCTCGGTAAAGCTTACATATGGCAGTGTAGAAATTTGAGGAAAAAACCAGATGCACCCGGTTTTATCACGTTCATAACAAAATACTTAAATGTGGAGCGATATATAGCAGACTGTACTAATAGGGTAGATGTCTTCTGTCGTAAATATAGCCAAATGTTGACCATGCTCGGTGGAGTAGGAGAGAAAATTTATGCTTACTATTTATCATTTTAAAAGAGTAAGCACTAAACAGCTACTAAATGCTAATCACCAGCAAGACCTGTGTTTAGTAGTGATGGATAGTGTATCGATAAACCATTCAGCTCCAATTCTCACAATACCTATCACACGGCTATGCGATCGTCGTAAACTATGTACGGCCTCGTCCATGTCAAGCGGTTGTAACTCGTCCAGGGTAAACATTAAGCAGTAGGAAGAGGCCATGGTCCGCAAATGTCACACCACTAATTTGAAGTGACGACATGACGGAAGACAGGGATCCTATTCCGGTCAGCCGAAGCCAGCCAGTTCAGGAAGCAGTTGTCGGTCTTTGCAGTACCTAGACGTTTCACTCATGACCTTGGCTTTGAATGTGTTAACATCGCAAAGTGAAAGAGCGGACGGTCTATAAGAAAACCACGTCTCGTTGGATCTGCTTATTGCTGGTTACCGCTGCATTAAAAGATAATATGGGACTCGCATATAAGGGACTCAAGCATAATACAATAATACATGCCTCTCCTGCCTGCTTAGAATCGCAGCCATGTTCACCTGACACATATTTATGCAGGTGCATACTGCACAGTGCGCATAAAGCATAGTGCATATGCCATTTGAGTTTCCGCTCAATGCCAACTCAATGCTACACTTTGCGATTAGTTGAGAGAATATCCCTTTTCATCCTCACCTGTGTGTATTTCCTGGAGCACGGGTTTCTGGTCCTGAACGTCCTCCAAGTGCTCCAGCAGCGCGTTGAAGAAGTTGTACAGCTGTGGAAGAGAAGACAGACTTGCGATCGGTCACGTCAGCTCATGTTGACTGCTGTCTCTATCCCTGTCTGTCTCTGTCTCTGTCTGTCTCTGTCTCTGTCTGTCTCCGACTCTCTTCTCTCTCTCCGGCTATCTCTTCTCTCTCTCTCTTCTCTCTCTCTCTCTCTCTCTCTCTCTCTCTCTCTCTCTCTCTCTCTCTCTCTCTCTCGTCCCCTTTGACCCTCGTTTTCTGCCCTTCCTCGTTCCTCTGTCGTCCCGGTTGAACGTGGGTGATAGCCGCAGTACCACGGTGGCGGGTCACGCGTCTGAAATGGCTCCTGGGGACCTCACGCTCGGCCCCAGCGCATTAAGACCGACAAACTAACGGCGACCGGCGACCGCGGGACCCCAAAGGCGGATGAAACGAGCGGGGCACGGTGGCTGACATGCCCCAGGGACTGGTGAATGGTGAGCTGTGGAGCGACAGAGTGAGAGAGAGAGAGAGAGAGAGAGAGAGAGAGAGAGAGAGAGAGAGAGAGAGAGAGAGAGAGAGAGAGAGAGAGAGAGAGAGAGAGAGAGAGAGAGAGAGAGAGAGAGAGAGAGAGAGAGAGAGAGAGAGAGAGAGAGATTGAGGAGATAGAGACGGCAGGGCTGACGAATGGACTCTCAGGGTGATGTATCAATGGGTTATGTAATGTGTGTTATAAATAAATAAATGAAAATGAAGAGGATTGATGATGCTTCAACGGCCTTGAGGGACACGAAGAAATACCTTCTTGTGGCATTAGCGGTGTTCTTGAGAAGAGTAGAAGGAGCTTGTGCATAAAAGTGGGAATGGATTGGAAAAAAGAGAGATGGGGAACAGCGTGTATTGCGTAATAAAGGTAAGCAAACAAACGGTTAGATAAACTAAAAGCCTATGAATGTTCGTAACGTTTCACTAAATGTTCCCGCTGACCCCTGATCCCGTAGCCGTTAGGAAGTGCCGTATAACCATGGAGTGGCAGATGAAAACGCTCGCCAAAGTTCAGTGACAGGTGATGAAATGAGCAGTTGAGTCGTGTATTTGGACATATTGGACGACTGGACGAACCAATTTGGACGATTGGACACGCACATAGCCGGACAATGGCCGTTTTTTTTTCATATTAAAGTGGGTTTTGGGCATCATCTGAACGTTGACTTTGAACCGTTGATGTTATGTGGCTTGTGAATAGAACTAAATGTCTGGTGTTCGCTCTGAGAGCTTGGCTACATCAGAATCCTGGCAAAATCTCGCTGACGTCAGTCACTGTCTCTTTGCTCGCCGTCGACCATCCGAAGAGACACCAGAGACCGACCGACTGTGGTCAGACGAATCTGGCGCGGCGACTCGCCGGTCCTCGGTCCCAGGACGGAGCTCGGTCAGCAGTAGCTGGCACAATCGATGGCGCCGCCGCCGCCCCTGGCTCGTGGTTAACTTATGATACGTGTCGCGGCCGGCCGGTCGAGTGGCGACGCCGTGTGCCACGGGCCGGGCCGGCACCACCCCCGGCACACAGTGCGGCTTCCCCCGCGGCCGGTTAGCCGATTATGGAGCACGCCAGCCGCCCCGGGGGCACCGGACCGCGCCAATCACTTTGTAACGACATCGTCGGGTCATGCAGAACCCTGTTGCGATAACGTCATTCTGATGTTTGATGTCATCAGACATGAGTCAGTATCAGTGCACCCGTCATCGGCGATCGGATTGTAACGGCCTGCCGCAGTCCGAAGCATTCTTCAGAGGCATTCCACGCTCGACAATTGCATCGTTCTGCTTGCGACTGCTTCATGATTGTATCGTTTCGGTATAGCCAGAGGCTTTTGTGTGCAGGGGACATCGACGCCTTTATGGTAAAGCTCTTCGTATCTGAATAAAATAAGATGCAGACCTTTTTACAAAGCATTGGAATGCTGGTGACTAAAGCTGAAATTATTTTGGGGAATTCAGGCTGCATGAAGCGAAGCACTGCGCCCTTAGTATTCATGAATTGGCGCTGCCACCAACACTGAAAATTTTCTGAGGAGATTTGAACCAAGCCTTTCTGATTGCTTGGTGTCACCGTGACAGGCCTGGAGGTCAGCTCGCCACATGATTGTCAGACAGAGAAGTATAGGCCATCTTCTCCCCATGTGAGTAAGTGGTTGGTACTTACAAAACGATCGGCACACGCTGATAAGGTCTGATAAGTTGAACCGATGAACTTTGAGACCGCGTCGCTTAGTTCCCAGCTTATCGTGACTGTGGCTTGGCGGCGCGTGGCGAGGCGTGACGTTGGAGGTCACGAGGCGGCAGTTTCTTCCTTCCATTTTCTTCAAGAACCATTCAAAATGATTGATCATTCGAAGCATCGATTATATGATTGTAAATAACAAAGTGATAAATTCAAACGTTTAAATTTTAACGGGTTGCGCCGTGTAGGACGTATAATCATTCCAATACCTTGAAAAATAAAACTTGTTTGAAACTTCAAGACAGAGACAACTAACGTAAAAGTCATACCTTCATAAACACTCGTGGGCCTTCAGTTAGAATTAGCTGATATTCCTCAACAATGCTGGTGTATGTACACGGCTAATGAATCGCGCTGGCAATGTATCATAGCTACACTCACTCACTCACAAGTCTGACCCCAGCGACCCGTCCGTCGTCGCCCAGCTCACAAGAAAGGCTTCGCCGGGTCGGCCCATAGCCTGCTGTGTCAAATGTGTCACTGCTCGCGGAAGTGGGAGGGGAAGGGACGATCAATGTCCGCCCCGCCGCCATTACCCCCTCGCCCCTCCCGGCATCCACTTCCTCGCCGCCATGTTTATGATCGTCCATGGCATGGCTGCTGGAGCCATTCTGCCGTCAGTTCCAGACTGGACATTCCAAAACTGGAGTGTTTCCATGCTGTGGCTGCGCTGGTGTATGAGCACAGTGGCTGCACAGACCGCAGGGGGCTGTGTAATGGTCCGAGCTGTCCTAACGAGGGCATAGCGGCCGGTACAGAGCCGCACCACCAACCACAGACGGGCCGCCGTAGTGCAGGGATGGCGTGCCGCGACTGGCGGCCGGATGCCGTGTGCTGAGTGCACGGGCTGCGTGCTGAATGCACGGGCTGCGTGCGGTGGTCGCAGGGTTCTAATGGTGATCTATCACAGCAGGACGTGAGCGGGGGCCGTGAGCCGGTGAGCCGTCCCTGCTGCTGGTGTACGCTGGAATGGCCTTTTCAATGTGGCGTGTGGACTTGCAGAGTGAGTGTTTAGAAGGTCGACAGACAACGGAGAATGCGCGGAGATATACATTAAAGTGCTAACTCGCTGATGTCATGACATTCCGTAATAAATTTGAAAAACATATTTTATGAAAGGCACGTCGTGCATGCGTCAACTCTGGTGTATGTATGAAGACGATGATTGTTTCAAGCGTATGGCGCGGCATTTAAGATATAATTTATTCGTAAGTGCCCTAACTGTCGAGCACGTACTGCAGCATTCCTTTGGGCTGTGACAGCGAGTTCTTTACATTTGAAACAGCTGCTTTGTTCAGATGTAAAATTCCTCAGATCTCCAACATGAACATTGACATTTTATGCAAGAAAAATAACGTTTGTGAAGGATTATTACAACTTTGCGTCTGAGTTTATCTTTCAAAACGAATATCCAAAGGAAAAATAACGAGGTAATGTCATTTCAAGGCAAATTTCTGCAACAGTCGCTAAGTGTCACAAACATTATTTGAAGAATTTATCTTTGAAATGGGTCACACAGTACCTACCTAATGTTAGCTTTGAAGCATCACTCACGTCCCCTTTAGGTCCCCTAATTTGCTACGATCACACAACGTTAGTCTCACGAGTTTCAATATACACTCTCCTTTGTAATTAGGATCAGTTTAATTGATCAATCACTGTACTAACGATCTCTATCTAATTTCGCACGGCCCCTCCCCTCCCCTGCGGACTCTCGAGGGTCGTGGCGGAGTAGATTGATCGGCACTGGACCCTCTGTCCTCTGCCCCACCCACCCGTGTGGGGAGAGACTGGTCACTGGTCAGTGCGCCTCATCGTTGTTACACGTAAAGATAGGACGATGCGCACCTTCTCCCTCCCGCCGTTACGGAAGTATCGGGACTTGGCAGTGCACACATTTCCCTGCCCGGTGGGAAGCGGGAGAAAGGCCCCTGGCCTTCCATGACCAGTAAATCGAATTAAATTCCCTGTAAGACACGTGGCCTTGCCAGCCTATGGTCGTTTGAACTACTATGAAAGGAACATTAGCACTTGGTTTGCAAGCTATATTGTGCATTCCACGCCCACAGCCACCCACTCAAACGTGAGGGAAACTGTGCGTCGAGCTTTCCCTCTATATCTGAATTCTTTAACCCTTTTACGGACCGTCGCGTCACGAGACTCACCTTCATCTGGTCGAGCTCGCCGGCGTACTCGATGGACTGGAAGATGGTCCAGGTGTAACGCTGCCTCAGCTCCATTCGCGCCAGGTAGCGCCTGTACCAGCGCTGGATCAGGACCGCCGACCGCAGACCTGCCGCACACCGAATAGGATGTTTAACTGGGGAGGCAGTGAAACGCACCACTGGAACTTGCATAATAGAAATAGATATCGGATATTAATGTGTGTTTTAGGAAGTTGCTATTTTTCTTTTCCAACCAATATTACGTAGGCATGATTTTGCTTAAATTGGTTTCTCAAACTATGCCAGAAGTGAGTGATATCTGGTCATTAGAATGCCATCAGCTGGGCGCTAAGGCCACGAGACAGCGAGATGTCTGCTCATCGATCAGTTCAGAACTCATGATCCCCACAGAAAGTTTCAGCATTAGCAGCATTCAACGGGCACACTGATCGCCTTCCCGAACATCTATAAATAGGTGATCAATACGGCGGGGAAGTTGTCAACAGCCAGCACATAGTTTTGGACCTGCAACGTCTGTTTATGGCATATATTAGCGTGTTTTACGAGTATATGTACTTTATAATATACGGCGTTTGATACCGGCATCAATCCCCGAGCCCGTCCTCCCAGCTCACCGATCTCCATTTTCTGGACGCTGGGCGCCGGCTCGGTCTCTCCTCCCTGGCAGAGGAGGAGGCGGCGCAGCTTGCCGTGCGTCCCGCCCACCTCGTGACACTTCTCCATGGTGCAGAGACCGCAGCCCATGACGCCGGCGCGACGCGGCCGATCGCGCCGAGCGCGGGCCGCTGCCAGGGACCGGGCCGGGTGGCGGACGGGCGGGGAGGGAGATAGACGGATAAAGGGGTAATAGGGGAATGAAAGGGACTAACGGACGGCTAGGATCCGACGTAGAGAGAGCGACGGTTGGGTGAAGGGAGTGGCAGTGGTTAGTAATGTAAGATCAACCAAAATGTCTGGTAAAACATTTTTTACAACCGGTGTTTCAGGGGGGTGGTGCTGAACAGCCTGGAGGATCGCACTGCAGCGGTAGAAACAGAGTGTCAACGCCAAAATGACTAAGGTAGAAACAGTGATGAACTGCAGGCGAAAATGAAACAAAAGAAAAGAGGCTGGCGTGATTGGAAGAAGTGAGGAATGTGTTCGATATCCGGCCAGCGATGGATTGTGCTTGTAGTCAGCTTCTCACTTCATTCTGACCTGTGGGTGACGGAGAATGAAATGGCGTCAGAAAAAAATTGTTTACTTATTTTAACCGTTGAACGGCCAATTGCCTAATTAGGCATTTGGGAACTAAGGGACAAAATTTTATCATAAATTTAAACACATAACATCACGAATAGAGTTGTTGTTTGGCAAAATGGCAATGTCGCGATTGATATGATCGGTTTGATTTGGAGTGTTCTTGATTGCAGGGAATACTTTTCACTGTTAGCAGCCGAATGGTACTTACCTAGCCTAGTTACGCTGGTTAGCCTCAGTGGCCAGCTAATTTCTCAAAGTTCACATGGTTTGGGCACCCAGCTATCGCAGAGGCACAGAGACCGTGCGACAAAGTTCAGTTGCGACACTATCGATACAAAGCATTGTGGTAATTGTTCGTGCAGCTAACAGTGGGTAAAGGTTATTTGCGCTTGATTAGGTCATCGGCTAATGAAAAGGAGTCTATTTGAACACTACACGACGTACTGATCACTCCCAAACATTGCACAAGCCGTCGAGTAAACAAAGCCCGGAATTTTGTCTCGATAGGTTTTGATAGTGGAAATGCATCACACTATGATAACTTCTGTTACACAATATGACATGTATAGAAATGTATGGAAAGGGTAATTTAATAATGGCATCGTAAATCAGCAGCCTACGTAAGCTTCCGTGGATACATTTACCCTTTACAAATATTATCGCTGTGTTTCGCTCGATAACCGTATATGCGGAAAGCTGCATTTCTCCCGATGGCATGTGCGCTGCAAGGACTGCCAGCATCCATCATAAATCACAGTCCTCATATCCATGTAATCTCCTCCTCTGGCTGAAACTCCATTCAACCCTCCCGACAAATTGCCATACTGACATCATTTGACGCATCTGTTGTCTGATAAAGCACCGCTTCCGCAGAGCGGAGACCAGAGCGGGACGACCGGGAGGCGCGTGGCGCCGAGCAGACGGGCAGCTGCTGAAACGTATTTTCGCTGCGCCGAGTCGGACGCTCCCAGATCGATGCGTCTTATTTCACGAATATGACCATCGACCTAGGCAGCGGCGGCGGATCGTCGCAGCGGACACGATAGCGGACACGCTAGCGGACAGCGGGCTGAGAGAATGGTCTGGACGCGACAACCGGCAGCAGGCTGCCGCTCTGGGTGGTCGCGGCGGGCTGAGGGCAGCGGAATGACAGCGGAAATGACAGCCGGTGAATGTCTGCAGCGATCAGAGGGCAGCAGACATCACAGCGGCATGACAGCCGGAGGATGGCGGAAGACAGCGAGCATAGAGCAGCGGACTGAGCAGACGGGTAGATAGCCCGCGACAGTTGAGCAGCGAGTTGTGAAGAGAAGACATGATAGCGCCGGTGAAGAAAAGCGGACATGACAGTGGGCAGAGAGCAGCAAACAGTGGTCACCAGGCACTAGGCGCTGGGCAGTGGGTACTGAACAGGGATCGAGAAAGATAGCGGAAAGAAAAGGCAGGGCTCATTGGTCATGGAGGGCATAGCAGCCCGTGAATTGGACTGAAACTGGATGTATTGAGGAAGACAAACGACGCGCTGCAGACTGTGGCCAGCAGTGAAAGGTATAGCGAGCACAGCGTACAAAGGGCAGCGGGTAAAAACATTGTTCCTGTGTGCACTGTGTGGTGAATGCTGCACGGTGCGGTGGTTCGATGGCAGCATACAACACCACACACCCACACAAAGCCGGCTGCAAATACGGTGTAGCGACAGAGGCGACAGAAGCGGACGTTGATCGGAGCCCGGTGAGACTGACAGGGCTGGATAGTGGATACATCTGGCGGTGATCGAGGTCACCGCGCCGTCCGCGCTCAGCGACGGACGGACAGTGCTCACCGACAACCGCATCGGTCCGAAACATCTCTTTTTATCGAATCTTGTTTTTCCAGTGTGTTTTTTTCAAGGATCTTTACAGTTATTCACGCAACACCATCAGAAGCAGACTATAGTCTACAGACTATACATCTCACTTATATAAGTGAGATGTGTGCATTCAGCCATACGCATCTCACATTCCCTCGGCGCTCACCATCTCACCCCATTTTTTCGCCCTCTCACCTGCCCTATTCTCACCACCTCACCCGTCGGCTCTCACTGGCCGGCCTGAAGGTGGCCGTGCCGGCGATCTGCGCCGCGTAACGACGACGAACAGAGCCGGATCAATGACCCCGGTCGCAATCCCGCGCCTGATTAGCAACAGGTAAGATGATACCAAACCTGCGTCGGAGTCGACCATCCCCCTCCCGTGGTGAGGCCGCGGGGGAGGGGAGAGGCTGGTCCGCGGGACGGACAGGCGAGCGGAGCGGTAAAGTCCCGCGACAGGGACGGGGAAAGCGGGACACCGAGGTCAGCAGGAGTCCTTCCTGTATGTGTATTGGGTACCGCAAAGTGTGTGCATGCTTCACCTCCGGTACAACCTACACTTCAGAAGGCACATAATAATTCCAATGCAATATTATTGAAATACAATGCCTCAAAATGTTGTTCAAACAAAGGCATGGTGGTCAGGCTCGCTTTTCTTAGACGGAACTTTAATGGAACTATGTCTTCACGTTTCTGGATATGTTGAGCAGAACTGCATAGTGCATGTTGCCTTTCACTTAAATCACGAGCGAAGGATCCTCTTTTAGTTATCGAGTTTTAGTCTGACCACACCACCATTACCCTAAATTTCGGCCTATCTCCAGTCCTGCAGACCCTTTCGAAACAAATTATCTCCAAGACATGCGAAGTCATTTTACTCTGTCCCGTGAAGAGTCTGTCTACGACGTTTATTCGCGGGTCGGGTCGCACAAAGATAACATGTTACGGCCCAGCTGCTGTGGGCTGTCATAACCATAGGGTTGTGAAGCTACGAATCTGAGTGCAAGCTGTCTCGATATATGTAAATTGACCTCGTTATGCATTTTTCATTCGCAGCCTCCACAGAAATCCTGAAGCACAAAGTACCTGGTCGTATAGCATTGGCCGCAGTATAGAAAGTGGAACAGTACTTGGAGAGATTTGTTTGACAATCTGCTTCAAAGCATATTAGGTATGTGGGTCTCGCTGCTGGAGGCGATATCTAATCAGTCGCTTATCTAATCGTTCAGTAAAGTTGACCGCGGTCAATCTATACAGTCGCTTCTGCGATGTGGATGAGAAGCACACAGTACACTAAGTAACGCGCATTAACATAAGCATATACAGATAGCGCACGTGCCAGTGCTCTCTTCACAGCAGGGCTTACGTCCACGTAAGCAAATAATTGGTACTGTTCTGACGCCCGAGACAGTGGTTAAATGAAGGCAAACGGCTGTGATGGTTAGTACACGGTCCAAAATAATACTGCAGCACTATATGCTTCTCTTAGCCATGCACGACTTGATAATAGCTGTTAAATCATGTTCTGTTTCTGCATATGCTAACTCCGTCACGTCCCTTGCATATCGTGATGCAGTTTCGCCTGTAATCAGATACATGTTACCCCCTCACGATGATGTATTGCGCTGGGCGAACTTTGGGATCATTGCGTCCTAAGTCTCTGTCCCCTGTGACATTCTAGCTCGTCTCATGCCTATGAGATGACCCGAGTGAATCAAGGCGCCTGAGAAATAGCTATCGCCACTGAGATGCATCCCAAACTTTAAAAAAAGTTAATACTACCATGGGTATTGGATAACGTTCGTGTATTTTTTATTGTTTTAGTACCTTGGGATCGTTCATAATTGGTTATTTGCACATTCCGTAACTAAAAGTGTATACAACTATATAGATCTTATTTGAACGAAGCTTGCGATACAAAGTCAAATAAAGATTAAAAGACTACCGTATTCCACGCAGTCAAAGGTAGTATGTGAAAAAGCATTATTGGTCCATTAAAATCTTACAAACCGAAAACATAATATATACCTACTGACTTCAAAAACATTCCCCAACAAAAATTAAGCGGCAGGTATATGGCTCAGTCTTTGGTAAAGTACCTCAACTTTTTTTAAGATAGACTTTTGAGCTTCTGTCGCCTGCGATATTGTGATTTACAAACAAAAGGCTGGAAAAGCGCTGAGAACTTCTGCGTTTCTGGGTTGTCGCTGACACTCGTCTATCTGTGGGTTTAGACATTCGTTCCTCCTATAGAGATGCCGCTACAATGAGTCGCCTGCATCTGAGGTGTTGATGAACGGACGCCGTTGTCATGGATACGACTGCCCCATCGCGTCGGAGGCGCTCTGCATCGACAGATAATCTCGACCAGTGGATAGCGAGCGGGTGAGCGATATTGAGTTGCGAGATGCCGGCAATTCCGCCATCAGTGGACGGGCGTCAGGAGCGCAGAGCCTGGCCTGCTTCAGATGCTGCAGAGAGGCGCTACGGAAAATGGATTTCGGCGGTCTGTTGATGTTGGATTACGGGAAAAGGTCGCGGGAATGGGAGAATTGCTGAACTGAATGGACAGAAAAGCAGCTATTCAGCGATAAAGTTCCACAGAAACAAAAAATCGTTAGATATCATTAAGGTTCTATACTGTTGTACAGAGTGAGAGGTTAAGCTAATTTAAGAGAGAATAAACCATCAACACGATGGAAAGCTCATATAATATGAGGGATTTCTTGAAACATATAACATATTCGAATCTGTAAAGCAGGACAAAGTTTTAATGTGCATTGCTTGGTTGGTATATCTACTCGTACTTATTCTCTGTATCACTTGTGTGCCCTTTTCTTCTGGGTACTGTTTTCAGAAATATCCAGGGATAGTGACAAAATAAAGCGTTTTGCTTCCATTTTCGTGTTACATGTGCTGAATACAGGTACAATATTTAAGTAGCTACCGACTTAAAGTGTATTCACCCGGGCCCGGCCATCGAATGATTTTGCGGTCTTTGTCTGCATCAAAACGGGTGCCCTTGAAAATGATAAGTCCGAATTTGATGCTAGAATGGATGATTGGAATAAACGAATCCTTTCGGCACAGTAAAAGTTTTAAATTATTTCAGCTGAAAGGCCACGTTAGGCGTAAGATGACAAACGGGAAGTTTGTCTTTTAATTAAACGTTGTAGATATCGTCTGGTGGCCAAAATCGCTGGATCTTTTGGACCGACATGGGTAAGTTTTATGTCAGATATTATGTAGGACCTACACTCTACACTCTACTGTACATCATGATTCATGCATGTGGGCAGTATATCGCGACGCATGTATGTTAAATATTAAAAGGTTTGATCATCGTCAAACGTACATCAGTGCTTCAAACACAAGAGGACACCTTGTCATCGTGTTATGTTCGGCTGTCACTCACAGCGTCGCCAGCAATTGGAAAAAGCTAGCATATGTGTTACATAGCATATACGAGGGAGGTGTTTTGACGGCCCCTCTCTTTTGGATCATATGTAAGTTACAACAGCAGCGTTGAAAATGTCAATTTTCATTTAGAGAGAAGTTCGGTGTTTTTTTCCTCGCGACGTTTTGGACATATTTGCACAAAATATATTCTAATGTCTATTTACAGATTAAGTATCGTTTGACGTGGAAAAACACGCTTTATTTGATTGAATCTGTAAAGGTGTTATAGCTGTGTTCACCGAGTTCAAAGTTTGTTAATTCTTTTGATTAATATCATTCAAAATCAATACCGCACCCGAAATGTTGGACAAAATTGAAATGAATGGGTGGTAGTGAATCAAAACGGGACTGATCATTGCAATGGCAATGCAAGCATCGAAACAATGACCGCCTTCAGTGTCCCCCGTGTACGATGATTACCATGCTTCTGATTTTGTTTTAAAGTTTTGTGTGTAGACATACCTGATAGGGTAGGTATCCTCCAATGCTGTTGATCTTTAATTACTCAGAGGACGCACTTTGCATAATCACACGAGGCAGACGCGCGCCCTGGCATTGACTAGGGGTTCGAGTGCCAGCATCGTCGACTGTTTTTCTCTCGTTCAGCGATGACGGACGAGCCAGTTCGATCACTATCCATTCTCTCCTCCGCTCAAGGGCCAGCACAAACAATACGCGTCTGCTCCTGCAGCCGATCTGACTGCCGCCTTCCCTCCCCGCGCCACACTGACCGCCCTACTGGACTGCTCCCACCCTGCAGCAGCGGCGCCCCTGACCTACCTCGGACCGCTGCAACAGCTACAGGTGGGCTCGGCTCGGCAGCACGACGATTGACGCCACTGCAGGCCGCCCCTGCTGTCTCAGATGACACCCGCTGTTCACCTGTGTTCACACCAACACTGCTCTGGTCCTGACCATCCGCACCCGTCGCGGCCAGGGCGAGGTCACCGGTCGCCCCTGCGCCGGACGTCGGCGGCCGCGTCCACCGCCCCCCGCCACCGTCGGAACACTGTCGGTACCGACGGGGGCGCGCCGCCGACCGACGATCGGCGACCGTGGCCGCTCGCACATCGACGCGCGGGGTCCGCGGAAGTATAATATAGGCCAGAGGATCTCTTCAGGCGACTGGGTGGATCACGAATAGGGCGAGAGAATCATGGGATCCATTGGTCGGACGAGCGTGCAGTAGCCGTGGCAGTGACGCCGAAGCGTAAACGGTGACCTTGAGTGTAACTGAGAAGCACCTGGCCCGGTTGAATGGTTCAAAGGGCAAGGTCAGCTTAGTCAATGGTATACCAGCATAACCTGGTTGCATTATCACTGATCAGGGTTGGAACTGGTCGACGGGTGAAATTAACTACACTTGCGTACCTTATTTATTATCACACAAGAGAAACAAAGCACTTTGCTTTAGATGAACCTTGTAAAAAAGATAGGTGTACCTACATCGAAAATGTGTGTCAGATTTCTGTACACCAATATTCGCAAAAAATGGCCATGAGCTGCTCATTTGGAAACTCTCTGGAGGTCAGCAGGCTGCAGACTGCGCAATGCGCACTGCACGCCGCACGGACCGGTCATAACCATTCGTATAGACTGGGCCGATAGCCGGGGGCCGTTCCCAAGGTCGTTTGCAGACGGGGCCATCCCGTCTCGCCGTCCGCGCCGGGCCGGCCGGCGGGGTGTGATTCGTCGCCAGTCAGCTGGCCGGGCCGGCCGGAGTGGGTCGGTGCAGGGAGGTGGCGACGGCGGCGTCTGTGGCGGAGAGTGGGTCAACACGCTCTACCATTTCATAACCGGCCTACATCAAACGACCGCGCCACAAAAACGGAAACAGTTCGACGGGCAAGAAGCTTGCCCCGTTGCGAGCGCCAGACGGCGGCGGCACGGAGCGCAGTGCGTGCGTGACGCTGGTCCCGAGGTGACCGTAGCTGGACGCGGGAGCGAGCGTCCTGAACATGTTGCTCACGTTGGTGCTGGTGGTGCTGGTGCTGGTGCTATCGCTGTGGTACATGAGGCCGCAGCAGCCGGTAGGATTCCCGCCAGGTCAGTGGTCTTCAACTCCTCAGCCGAACGTTCTGAACAGGTTTCGGTCCGGCTCTAATAGCTATGTGTGGTTCTCTTTCGTCCAATGCCTGATGGGCATTTTTCTTTCCGACCATACAGCACGCACTTAATTTAAAACTTATTTTGCACTTATTCAGATATACATTTTCATAATTGAGAGCATGAACTCAAAATTGTTCAATGCAGAATGGTGAATTAGTTTCCAGTTTCTAGAATATCGTGTGCGATGGATAAGGTGAAAACGTCGTCTTTCGCTTTTTCGTCCGAATGATGTGTGTGTGATAACAGTCCTATGACTGTTTCAGGTCCCACAACTCTACAAATCGGAGAAATCCTCTGGGCCATCATCGAGGCTAGAAAAGGCAATCTTACCGGTGTGATTGCGTACTTTCAAAAGAAATATGGAGACGTTTTCGGCTTTGTTCTACCCACTGGCCAAAAACTGGTACATATCCTCAAATATGATGACATCAAAGAGGCCTGCTCGATGCCCGAGTTCTCGGGCCGGCCAAATGTGTTTGCGTTTTTAGTGCGCAGCTATCAGCAAAAGCTGGGCATTGTGTTCAACGACGGTGCGACGTGGTCGGAGCACCGGCGGTTCGCGCTGAGACACCTGCGAGACCTCGGCCTGGGGAAGAACTCCATGGAGTCCACAGTGCTGGACGAGTTCGAGGAACTGGCCAAAGAGATGCAGCAGGACTGCGGAAAGCCGGTGAAGATCAACTTCCGCTTCAACCTCACGGTGCTGAACATCCTCTGGAGGATGGTCGCCGACCAGCGACTCGACAATAACAACCCGAACGCCCAAAAGTACATCGCGACCGTCAACGACTTCTTCAAGACGGTGGGTCCCAAGAACCCGACGAACGTGGCGCCGTGGCTGCGGCACGTGATGCCCGAGTGGAGCGGCTACGCGCCGCTGATCCGGCACCGGGACATGGTGGAGGGCATGTTTCGTGAGCTCGTGCGCGAGCACCAGAGCACCCTGGACCGCTCCAGTCCGCGCGACTTCATCGATCGGTTTCTTATAGAAATGGAGTCACCGGACGCCGAAGCTCGTGAGTTCACCGAGCGAAACCTGGCAGTGATCGGCATGGATCTGTTCGCCGGCGGCATGGAGACCACGTCCACTTCTCTCATGTGGGCCGTCCTGATGATGGTGATGTACCCGGACGTGCAGACTCGCGTGCAGCAGGAGCTGGACGCTGCGCTGGGCGGCCGGCTGCCCTCCTACAGCGACCGGCCGCGCCTGCCGTACACGGAGGCCACCCTGATGGAGATCAGTCGGCGGGCGACCCTGCTGCCCCAGGCGGCGCCGCACAGCACACTCAGTGACGTCGCCTTCCGCGGCTTCACCATTCCCAAGGACTCGATCGTGCTGATGCACCTGGGCTCTGTGCACATGGACTCCGAGTACTGGGGAGATCCGGAGGCCTTCCGACCGGAGAGGTTCCTCACGGCCGACGGCGCAGTGCGACACGACGAGCGTCTGATCCCGTTCGGTGTCGGCAAGAGGTTCTGCCTCGGCGAGACGTTGGCGCGCATGGAAATGTTTATGTTGTTTGCGTGTCTCCTTCAGCGGTTCCGGTTTTCGGCCGTTCCCGGAGAGAAACTGTCGATGGAGACTGGGTTTTCGGCAGTGCGGCAGCCACAGGAGTTCTCGGCGGTGTACGAGCTACGAAGCTGACTCACAGACATTTGAAACGGACTCGATTGACATTGTGCGATGCATCCTTCGTTATGCTTATAGATGACTGTTTGGAAATCGTATGAGCTGTTTTTCACGCCCAATTTTTCATTGTTACACTGTGCGGAAGAACGGTGCCTAGCATCTAGTCACAAGTCCAGGCTACATCACAACCGTTCTGAAGATGCACCTCTAGCATAGTGATATATCATTAGCATGCAAATCATGCGTGGAACTTGTTTTCGATCAATTAAATCTTACTTATACAGGCTCTGACTTCAAATTGTTGAGTTTCCCCCCAAAAATGACGGCTAACTTGATAGTTGATGCGTAATTAAAACAGAGCATAGCTCATCCGTATAAGCTATATTTTCTAGGTCACGACTCACGACTCATGTTAAGCAGAGCTTGTTGTTAGGTCTTAGTCCTGTTGACCTGATGACCCCATTGCCCCCCCCCCCCCCCCCAACTGTTCAATGTTCATCGCTGTTTCCGCATGCATACATAGGTTGACTTCACCAGTTAAAGGCGATCACCACTTGCCTTGGAAACAAGATAACTGACCAGTGACCAGTGCCCAGTATGGAATGGATCTTTCAATAAACCTATGCCGTGTTAAACCGAAACCGGAGCAAATTGTTTCTAACTTTTTATAGGTAGGTATGTTCACGCGTTGTTAAAGTCTTGCTGTCTTGTTTCAGTAATGCTATAAATGCAAACTGCAACAATTTTGTGCTATTTTAGTGGGCATACTCCCAATACCTTTGGGATAGCAAGCCCATGTGTATCCCGCTTCCCGCCGTTTTAAATTGTCCTGCATGGGCTATACCTTCAGAAGAGAGTGGTAGTCTCCATGAATGACTCTCACAGACCCCAAGAGGCTCACTAGTCACTTGGTAGCAGCTGGGCACATCAGCGTCAGTCAAAGTTCACGAGATCGGTGGCCTCTGGCCGCTGGCTGGGCCGGCGCGTGGACTCGATAGGAAGCTGAACTTCGGCCGTCAGGGTCCGGCGCTCAAGTGCACGAGACGAGTCGGTGAGCGCCACCAACCGTGATGCGCGCATAACAGGCGATTTGCACTGAATTTGCATACATTTGCACGCATACATGCGCTCTCCTGTTTAGTACACCGCATACACGTGCAGGTGTACTGTGCAGAAAAAGGGTTCAACTCAACTAAGGATCGTCGAGGAAGAGCATAGACAAAGCAAATTTCGCTGGGATATAATATGCGGTAACGCTTAACGTTATAGCTCAGTAGCCTCGTCTAAAGCATAGATCATGTGTAGACATTGAACGCTGGGCAGCAGAGCCTGACGATGCATGGTGAGTTAAGTTCCATGTTTTTTCTTCTTCAATAACATCCAATGTAGGTAAATAAGCACCTAAGTTCCTTATGCGGTGATTGAATAATATTACGGCATTGCCGTTTATTTTCTCTACTTCAGGAAGAAGTAGGTAATTGATTACCCATATCAATTACCCAATGGATGTGTCGTTATTATCATTAATTGAACACCAGCGACCTGGCTTTAAGCTTCATCTTCTCAGTATATTCTTCTTTCGTGGAGCATAAGGTGAGGTCAGATTTACATACATACATACAGCGTGTTGTGATGGCAATGCGGACCAGATGAGGACGGTGAGCGGACCGAAATCGTGCCCGGCTCTTCTTATATAGCTGTACTCACAAGCTCGAGACTAAATTTTGCCGTTAAGCGGAATTTCTGTGGTCCAAGACCACGTTTGCCTCACGGTTTGACTGACCCTTCAACCGAACCCTCAATAGTGAAGTTAACTCGCCTCGCTTTTCTCCGAGACGAAGCATTGTAGCGAGATTAGCGAGAATCGGACGCCGCCCCGAGCGCGACTGCTCACAATACAGCGACCTGGCCTGCCTAGTGTGTCGCGAGGGCCCGGACATGCCGGAGCACGTGCTGCTGAGGTGCCCGAGCTTGGCTCATGGCGCGAGGCTTCGCCTATTCGGCTACTATTAGACCGGACCCTATGCAGTTTCGGGACGGTGGGGCCGTGGCGGCCTTGAGCCGCGGCTACCTCAGTCACCGAGAGCCGTTGGGCTACGACAACAACAAGATTGGCGAGACGGGCTGGGGAGGGTTGGCCGCTGGCCACGACACATTTAACCCTATTTCTGGCGGGGGGGGGCCTCAGGAGCCCCCCCTGAGGTTTTTTGGTTATATCTCCCAAACGCGTTGAGCTAGGAAGCTCAAATTTTCTGACTTTTCCTAAAAGGCTTCTACGCAACATGTCTGAAAATTTTGAGTTGATCTGACCTCAGGTCAGGTCACCAGAGGCGGTTTGGTGACGCTACCTCAGAAAAGTTTGCAATCACGCCAGAGCTAGAGTTTTTGACCGATCAATTTCTTCTCTTCAGGGTTTAGTTAGGGTACCAGTATGTGCAATTTGTATATCTCGGAATTTTGATATCGGTGACCTAAGGTCAGGTCAATTTCGCGACCTCCCCATTATAAGTCAATGGGGGAAAAATCAACTCCCTGTTTTTACCACTAAAACGGGTCGGAATGGCCCCATATACCATACATGACTTCATATACGATCAACCTTCACTACCTTGAGGTCTGTTTTGCTGTTGGGCAGCTGTGAGGTCATGTGACGTCATCAAAGGTCACCAAAGGTTTTTGGCCAATAACTCCGTACAGGAACAAGATACAGACGCGCGTGGATGGTCTCATTGTGTTCAGCTCGTCAAGACGCATCGAATGATATACATGATGACCTCGAGGTCACGTGACCTGAGGTCAACCTTTGACCTTGACCTTTCGAGGTCAACATATATATCATTCGATGCGGATTGACGAGAGGATCACGATGATGCCCTTAGTTTGTTCCTATCTTGACTAATTCGAAAGTTATTCGAGAAAAACTCTCTCCATATCTAGTGCCGCCATTTTGACTTTTTCGACCCCTGTGACGTCATCTTTGACCTGACCTGAAAATGACCTTAGTAAAAATTGTAGATCTTGCCCGTGCGTATCCGTTGCCGTTTACCGCTTGTCGCTATCTTGCTTCGTTCTCGAGATCTCAGGGGGGGGCCGAATCGGCCCCCCCCCCCGCCAGTTTCTTGTCCCGGCGGAGCCCGCCAGGAATAGGGTTAAAGGTAGTGTGCCACCTCTGAATGATTTCCCATTTTATTTTTCCTAGGGTAAGAAGCTTCTGTTTTTACCTAATATCGCAAAAAAAATCAAAAATGGTCCTAAAATAGTGCTTTTTTCGCCTAAAAGTTTATCGGTTTTTCGATATGTATAACAACTGTAGTGGGCTGACCTGCAAACAGGCGTCGGCAACAATCACGAATGCGGCGCACTTGTGACAATAAGCAAAGGTCATTATAGAGTTTATACGACGTACGGGAATGAGTTATCAGCTGTCTAATCGTAGACAACACAATGTCGAATTTAAACTGTAAGCCTGTATTGGTATTGGCTGTCAAACATTAATTTATGGTTTGAAATATTATTTTATGCAAAATAATTATATGAAATATAATTATATGAAACAGCCGTCTCTAAAGTTATGACCACATCTCACCACATGAAAGTGGCAGAAATGACAATGATCAGCTGACGCATTTTTCTTGGCCGAAGTCAGAGCGCGCGGCCCGACGCACCACCACCGCACCACAAAGTATGAGCAGAAGCCGCGCCCAAAGCCAGGGCCCCGGTAACGTGAGGTAGCCGAGTCGGGGCAGCGTGCGCTGACCCAAGCCGGGGCCGCGGCTTTGGGCGTGGTCTACCGCATCCCCGCGGGCAGCCCCGGGCTATCACATGACACCGGGAGGACGCGCGGCCCCGGCTTGGGTCAGCGCACGCTGCCCCGACTCGGCTACCTCACGTTACCGGGGCCCTGGCTTTGGGCGCGGTCTACCGCACCACCTAACAGGCGTGTTCGAAACCGCAGGAGATGATGATGAACGGGTTTATCGAAACTTGATTGGATGAGCCTATCGGTAATAGCGATTTCAGTGTGTGCATTTATTGTTCATAGTGGTGTGAAATGTGGTTGGGGTACGACCGACAACCCGTCGGGGCGAATTTCGCACTGGGGTACTCAAAATTTGAAGAATTTAAGACGTTTCCATGAGTTTTGAAGGTATGGATAAGTTCTAAAAATCCGGCTCTCCTTATCTGGGCCATTAACTCCATACGGCCCAGGAAAGCTGGCACACTACCTTTAAAGGTAGTGTGCCAGCTTTCCTGGACCGTATGGAGTTAATGGCCCGGATAAGGAGAACCAGATTTTTAGAACTTATCCATACCTTCAAAACTCATGGAAACGTCTTAAATTCTTCAAATTTTGAGTACCCCAGTGCGAAATTCGCCCCGACGGGTTGTCGGTCGTACCCCAACCACATTTCACACCACTATGAACAATAAATGCACACACTGAAATCGCTATTACCGATATGCTCATCCAATCAAGTTTCGATAAACCCGTTCATCATCATCTCCTGCGGTTTCGAACACGCCTGTTAGGTGGTGCGGTAGACCGCGCCCAAAGCCAGGGCCCCGGTAACGTGAGGTAGCCGAGTCGGGGCAGCGTGCGCTGACCCAAGCCGGGGCCGCGCGTCCTCCCTGTGTCATGTGATAGCCCGGGGCTGCCCGCGGGGATGCGGTAGACCGCGCCCAAAGCTGCGGCCCCGGCTTGGGTCAGCGCACGCTGCCCCGATTCGGCTACCTCACGTTACCGGGGCCCTGGCTTTGGGCGCGGCTTCTGCTCATACTTTGTGGTGCGGTGGTGGTGCGTCGGGCCGCGCGCTCTGACTTCGGCCAAGAAAAATGCGTCAGCTGATCATTGTCATTTCTGCCACTTGCGTGTGGTGAAATGGGGTCATAACTTAAGAGACGGCTTTTTCATATCAATTACCTATTTTACATAAAATCATATTTCAAACCATAAATAATGTTCGACAGCCAAATAAAAGAAACAATACCAATACAGGCTTACAGTTTAAGGCTCGACATTGTGTTGTCTACGATTAGACAGCTGATAACTCATTCCCGTACGTCGTAACTCTATAATGACCTTTGCTTATTGTCACATGTGCGCCGCATTCGCGATTGCTGCCGACGCCTGTTTGCAGGTCAGCCCACTACAGTTGTTATACATATCGAAAAACCGATAAACTTTTAGGCGAAAAAGGCACTATTCCAGGCCCATTTTTGATTTTTTTTGCGATATTAGGTAAAAACAGAAGCTTCTTATCCTAGGAAAAATAAAATGGGAAATCTTTCAAAGGTGGCACACTACCTTTAATTATTTCTAAAGTTGAAATTGGTGGTCACATGACAGGCTGTGCTGTGATCGGGCCTCGGGGTATGGTAAATATTTTTATTCTTGGGATTTACGTGTTGCACTCTATAAGATATCAAGCCCAATTTGATACAAGTAGCTGCCTATTAGCCGTTTTCACGACGGAACATTGCCTGGGCAATTATTGAATTGAATTTAAAAGTAAATATTTTTTAATTCGTTTGGTGCTTGCTGATTGCTGAATGTAAGGCATTCAAATTAATTGATTGTTTTGAGTGAACTTCCAAAATAGAACTTTAATCCTATATGACTACCCAGTCGATGCCAACTCTCAGTGCTGTAGGCTAGAACTGACATCAAATTGCGTCATTGTTTCTGTCGAAAGATCTGAGGAATTGCCGACGCAGTTCTGCGTCATGCTGCAGGCTCTTTGAGTAGGGCGAGAAAAAGTCTGATCAAGACGGCTAGCTATTCTTTATTTATGCCAGTGAAGTGAATCACTCAGGCATATCTATACCTACCAACTGGCAGCCAAAGATGGGACTGCAGGGAGCGAGCGCCCGTGACGCGAGCTAATATTCAGGAGATCATTCCCAAAAGGCCGCCACTGAACTCTGAAGCTCAGGAGAAATAGCAATAGGCTAGGCTAAGATGCCAACTGTGATTTATATTACTTATATAGGTAATAGGTATGGTATGTAGGTATCGCATAGGCATCGTCTTATTTTCTGGCATGTGCAGGCGAGGGTTAAGCATTTAGGAAAAAGTGGGGTAAGACGGGCACCTTAACTTTAGAGCCATTTTTCGGTCGGTTAGAAACATCATAGAAACGGCCGGGAAACTGAGTGAAAACCTTTGTTAGACATTTTACTTCCATTGGCCAGAAAATTAGACTTAGAGCTGATTTAAATAAACTACAGTTATTTTTGCAAAACCTTGCAAAAATCGGTCTTACCCCACCCCATGGGGGTGGGGTAAGACGGATCTTGCTTCGTTCTCGAAATCGCGGGGGGGGGGGCGGTTACCCGCCCCCTCCCGTCGGTTCTAAGTTGGCGCAGACCTCCGTTGGTGCGCGGGCTAATGCATGGGAGTGCTTAGCAACAGCAAATTACATGTTTGAACGTTTGAAACCGCAAAAAGCTTGCAAACGCGGGGCTAATGCGAGCTGACATCGCTGAATCGCGATTCCGGCCACACATGGTCTCGGAAAGTAGGTCAAAGGTCATTTGGGTCAAGGCCATGAAATTTTCAGGGTAGGTGTACAATTGATCAATGCTAGGGTACTGAAAGTTTCGTCGCGATCGGCCGCTTTTTACGCGAGTTATTCGCGAAAAACCTTAGGGGGTTGCATCAACACCCTCCTCCCCCTGTGCCGGCGAGGGTTAACCCGCGCCGGGCCGGATCCCCTCTGCGGTTTTTCGCAGATATCTCAAAAACGGCGGCGTGGAGCGCTGCCGTTTTTGGCACACCTGTTCAGGCATTTGTTCCGCAAAAAGGTCACCAGGTCACACCAAGTGACATCACCTCAGAAAAAATAAGAATGCTCGTCATAGCTACACCGATTGATCGATTGCCTTGAAACTTTCAGCGATTGATTAGAGCAACATTATCTATAAAATGTATTTCTCGGAATTTTTATATCGGTGACCTAAGGTCAGGTCAATTTTGCGACCTCTCCTATGGTATAAGTCAATGGGAGAAAATTGAAAAGCGCCTGTTTTGCAGGAACGCTACCTATTCTAGACACTAAACATCGAGATGTAGGTGAAATTGACACACTGAACCGAAAAATGGCAACTGTGACCCCTGGCTATGTCCCCGAGGTCATCTCAGGTCACGAACAGAATCTAACAGTTTTTCGCTAATAACTTCTGATAGAGGCGTGCTAGAGCGCCGAAAACGCCTTAGATGTGTTCGGCTCGACGTTGCGGATCGACTGATATGCAACATGACCTTTTCCGGTCAGGTCATGACCTTGATCTGAGGTCAAATTATAGTTCATTCGACGCGTCTCCACGAGAGGAACACGATGCTGGCAAAAGTAATGTTATGGCTCTTTTGAGTCAAAAGTTATTGCCGAAAAAACGTTTTTCGTAAAAACGGCTATTATTGGAGTTTTTGCCCTCTGGAGGCTAAACCGTTGACCTGAGGTCAAATCTGACAACATTACTCAGAAAGGTCTGTAAAAGGGCTATCGAATGCGCTTTTCCGCGGCGCTGTAGCTCTATCGGTTCCCGAGATAGCCGTTGGCAGTTTCCAAAATGTTGAAATAGTCAACATTTTACCTTTGGTGACCTCTGGTGACCTGACCTTTGACCTGACCCAAAAGATGACCGAAGTGTTTTCGTCCTTATTTTGGACGTTCTTTTGATTGCCGCTTACCGCGTGTCGCTACGTGGCCCAGGCGCCGAGTTAGAAGGGGGGGGGGTGTTCAGACACCCCCCCCCCCGGCCCGGCGCGGAATCTCAGAGCACCGGCCCGGCGCGGGTTAACCCGCGACCGCCTGGGGGGGGGGGTCGGATCCAACCCCCCTCCGTTTTTCTTGAATAACTCATGAACCACTTTCGCTATCTACTTGAAACTTGGCATACCTTCTCCCCCTTTCAATTTGACGTCTCCTGTGCAATTTTTAAGAAAAAATTTCCAATCTTTTTAGATATATCGATTTTAGTGATGTAACTACATGGCGTTTTTAGTCAAAAAGTGGTAGGTACATGCTTAAAAAATCGCCAAAAATCAAGGTTTGAAGCAAATTGCAAATTAAGGACATGAAAAGACGCAGCTTAACGAGTTCTTTAAAATGGCAATCGCGGATTTTCCATAAAATGCGTTTTTCACCCCTAAAAATTCAAAAAACTATATTTTTTAGAAAACACCTACCTAATAAAATCCAATATTTTGGGAATTTCCAAAAAACGGAATATATGTTGTAGAGCTCTATTAGAACATTAGATGCCCCAAATTTCAACTTTCTATCTTGATTTTTGACCCCCAAATTGTAAAAAATAGCTCCAACATGCATAGGGCATGGTGACGTCATAAGCATTTTCGTGAATTAGAGGCACTTCTGAACATCACATGTGAAAACAAATGGCACCACTAGATCCCTGGGACAAAGCTCGTTTAGAAAAGTGCATTTTTATGTCAAAAATAAAAAGTTGAAAATTGACTTTCTTTCTTAGCCCTCGTTTAGTTATTACGAGCGAGCGAGCGAAGTGAGTCTTTTCAAAATAACGGAAAAATCTCAGTATGAGCGGCGCGGCCCTGAGCGGCCCGGCCCGGCCCGGCCCGGCCTGTAACGCTTTTGAGAGGCTTATATCTCAGCAACCGCTGGACCGATTGGCCTGCGGTCTTTTTTGCTGGGTAGCCCCATCCCTTCTACCCCGTAATTGACTACTTTTGATACATCTCAGTGACCGTCGTGGCACGTGCCCTGCCACGTGATTGTGAAAAGTCAAGGGTGTTCAAGCTGTTTTGCAAAAGTAGTGATTTTGAGAGGCTCTTATCTCAGCAGCCGCTTGGGCGATTGACTTGCGGTAATTTTTGTAGGGTAGCAGCATCCCTTCTACCCAAAATAGGATACTCTCGATGCATGTGGGTCACCCCCAGTGCACGTGCAAAATACAACAATAAGAGGTGCCAAATTTGTTCCCATTTCAGTAACTCGGTACCTATACTTGACTGAACCTTGACATACAGGTAGGCACCCACCAGGCAATGCATTCCCATGTGTTGCGGCTAGGGTGCTACTGCACGTGCGCACGAGTGCAGGGGGCGTTTTCAGATCTCGAGAACGGCTGGGCCGATTGCGCTCAAATTTGGTACACGGTTGGGGACCAGTTAGTATAGGGTGCCGTGCAAAAGTCATTTTGGACCCCGTTTGCACGTGCGCACGTGCAGAATGCCGCTTCCAGATCTCAGGAACGGCTGGGCCGATTGCGCTCAAATTTGGCACACCGCTAGCGACCATTTAGAAGGGTGCTTTGCGCAAGCCCGTTGGAAGCACCCTCTCGCCCTTCCGCACGTGCAGGGCTCACTATCTCGCTCGCTCGTTCTTCGCCCAAAAGGCGTTTTACTGGTGTATAGTATAAACGATTTTTTATGCTTTCAATGCACACTTATCACCAGTACAGTGACTTGGGGTCACATATAACCATTACCATCGGATTCGGCGTGAAAAATAAGCCATAAAACATGTGTCGCACTCCCATGTAGCAGAAAGTGAAAACCGTGACCTTTCGTGACCTGACCTGACCTTGACCTGTACTTAACCTTCGCCCTGGTGGGGGGGGGGGGCCATTTTGGCCCCCCCCTGTGGTTTTTCAGCGATAACTCAGAAACCACTTGAGTTAGCGCCCTGAAACTTTGTATAGCTGTTTATTCAACATTTTTACATCATGTCCTTTTTTTGGGGGTTCGGGTCAGGTCAGGTCAGGTCACAAGGTCACCAAAACTGACACCACCTCTAAAAAAGTTCAAAGCTCTCTCAAAGGCACAGCTTTTATCCGATCGATGTAAAATTTACAGTACTTGAAGATGTCACCCAGCTCTACAAAATGGCTATCTCGGATTTTTTATAAATGTGACCTAAGGTCAGGTCAGGTCATCGCTGCTCCCCATTATAAGTCAATGGGAGAATCGAAAAGTAGTTGTTTTTCAGCTAAATCGGGCGTGATTGTTCCTATATTTCGTTATTGAAGTGTCTTGGGTCAGCAAATCACAGCCCATGTGAAACCATTTGCTTGTGACCTCGCTGAGGTCACGCTAGGTCATCTCCCTGGTCACCAGAGGTCACCAGCGGTTTTTCTGCACTTACTTGTTATTGAATAGAGATAGAGACTCCGTTCGACGTTTATCGTGTTTGTCTCGTCAATGCGGATCGAATGATATGCAGCATGACCTATTTCGGTAAGGTCATGACCTTGACCTGAGGTCAAATTTTCAAAATGACCTTTCGAGGTCAAACTATATATCATTCGACGCGTCTCGACGAGCCAAGCACGATGGTGCATGAATCGTTTCTCTATTTTCTCGTGAATGCATGCTATAGTTAAAAACATTTTCAACGAAATTTGCCAAGTTGACCTTGCATGACCTCTGTAGGCCAAACCGTTGAGCTGAGGTCAAATCTGACGAACCTTGGCGAAAGAGCTTGAAAAGAGCTATCGATTGCTTTTTTCCGCGGCTCTCTAGCTCTTCTAGTTTCCGAGCTACAGCGGAATATGTCCGGCAACACCGAAAACACTGAAATTTGACCTATGATGACCTCTAGCGACCTCAATATTGACCTTAGCGAAAAAATGACCGAAATACTTTCGAACGTACTTGTTATGGGCTTTCGTTTGCTTTTTTCCGCGTCTTCCTAGCCCTCTTCGTTTTCGAGTTAGACGGGGGGGTCATTTTGGCCCCCCCCCACCAGGGCGAAGGTGGCTCAGACCCACACCAGGGCGCGGGTTAATATGACCCCTATACGCACATGGTACCTTCACTAGGCCTTTGAGGTCATTTTTGGTGAGTTTCGAGCAGCAGCTATCGATTCCGCTGTCCGTAAGCCGATTCATGCAAAACCCCTGAATTTGACCTTTGACCTGACCTTGACCCGAAAGTTGACCTCGATCTTAAAATCTTAAGAGTGCATTGGGAAGGTCTCGTAGAGACCTTTCGAACGTCGCCTCGCGGGGCTCGATACGACCATTGGTTCTCGAGATAACGGGGGGGGGGGTCGGATCCGACCCCCCCCCCCCCCAGGCTGTCGTGGGTACGGAAATAGCCCAGGCGGTGCCGGGTTAAGGGAGGAGTTGCATCAACGCCCCTGGCCTAATGAGGGTTAAACTGCACATCAGTGCAGTAATGAATCGAAATCCGATGAGTTTTTGGAATTTGGAGAAACTTTTTTTGGGGATAGGTATGCCCACCGGACCCAGGCCCCCGCAGCGTCCAAGACCGCCTTTCTGGATCCGCCAGTGGTTTGTCACACACCACAGTCCACACACAACATCAAGCCGCTTCGAAGTTTCGGGCCTCGGTCTCTTGCTACGGCCGTTGGTGAATGGTCGGTCTGACGAAACATTTGGCCGTCATGATTCACCTTGCGCGAATGAATGACGTCATGCAGGCTTGATGCAGGCTAAGCGGGCTAAGCCAGCACCGATTACGGTACAGCAAGAACAGCATTTTGGCGCCTTGTGGTGCGATTCTTTACGACAGCCCAGCATATTTACGTCTGGACAACGAGTTGCGTTGGAAAGGCCGGAAATAGTGGCGATTTCAGGACCGCAAGAATGGACCGTCATTGGAATGATTCTTTCTTAAACCGTGCACTGTTTTCGGCCGGAATTTAATAGCTAATACAAAATATTTTGTAATTACGTTTCCACCAAGAATGAATGCTATCAGGGCTAAATTTTTAATACTATTGCATTTTGTCAAGAAGCATATAGTGCTGTTATATTGCAGCTTTAGCGCGTTTGTTACAAAATATGAAGCGAATAAGCGTCAGTGTAATTCATCAACAGCAAGGCCGTATAATCAACAGTGCCAGAAGTTAACTTGAGGGAATCAGAAAGCTATGCTAATTGCTCTTGTCCATCCACTAAAATTTATTAAATATTTTGCTTTGTGTGTTCCAAAAGGAGAGGGAACTATTTCATTTGTGCCTTCATCTCAGAATTGAAGGTGGATCATTAAATTTTCAACGCAGTTTACAAACAAGCATTTGGTCTTTCTCGTTTATAAGCAGTGGCTAAGAAAAGGTTGATCAATCCTGAAGTTCAGTCATGGTACCTCAACGTGGCAGCAAGATCCCCCAAGGACAGAGGATATATTGTATACATGTCCTGTAAATCAAAACAAACAAGCATTTGGTCTTTCTCGTATATAAGCAGTGGCTAAGAAAAGGTTGATCAATCCTGAAGTTCAGTCATCATACCTCAACTTGGCAGCAAGATCCCCCAAGGACAGAGGATATATTGTAAACCTGTCCTGTTAATCAAAACATTTTTGTGCCTTCAAAGGCTTAAGTTATCTGTGGTGTGTTCGGAGTTAGGCTATATGGCCGTTTTTGTTGTATGTTTATGTGGAGATTGAATATAACTGTGACCCTGTGCTTGTTTGTATACTTACGGTCAAACAGGGAACACCACATTCACATAACATACTCACCTATGACCTAGCACCTAACTCATAGCTGTACCCTGCAGGATCTGTACTTGTTCATGTCTCGAGTATTAACAAAGCACTAAAGTACCGCTAAGTAATCATTTCCCACATTTTCTGAGCATCTAACATGACATACAGCAGTGCAGAGCAGCTTCAGAGAAGAAACACTTTAAATGCACAGACTCACACCAGCCACCCAATGAGCCAGTTCCTCAGTTGACTGTTTCCCTGGACACAGCTTGGCAATGTGAGCTAACTTTTGGCAAGTTGAAGGTTAGCAGGTAAGATTGAGTTAGGGTGAGTACCTACCTATAACTGGGTGCTACTGCCATGCAGGTCTTGGGTAGGCTGCAAATATGTGTGATGATTGAGGTTAGGTCAGCTGTCAGGTTAGTCAGGTTCAGGTATGCTCATTGCTCAGATCACATTTTTATGGACATTTGGCAAATTAAAAAACTAACAATCTGATCTAAGCTAACCCGACTAAACATACACAACTACTGACTATAGGAACTGAGCACCTACCTAGTACCTACTTGTGCCTACATCTCATACCATGTCAAAGTAGAGTTCCTTGGTGGAAGATTACCCTCAGTACTTTTTATCCCAGCCCTGTGAAGAAAACTAATACTTCTAAGCTCTGAGTCACTGCTGGCCATCCACAGGAAGAAACGCTGAGACTGAGAGCTTTGCAATTGTATATTGGACCAATAATAACTATCACGAATGAATATGAACACATAGTATGATCACATCGTTGCATGGATTGTCACAGACAATTTTACTACAATCCTTTTTTCAAGAAATACATTGATGATGATTAACATCAAAATCAACATAAAGTGGATTTAGTGATCCAAGCTTTCTCCTCCAGTAGCAATGGAATGATCGCATGTTTCATTTGCCAGACACTGAGTACCTGATGCACATTACAATCTGCATGCATCTAAGCATAGTAAAACTGCCCAAGTCCATTCATTCTAGATTTTAACTTGATAATTAGCACTAATTTATCTTGCTGTTGTAAGTTATCATTCAATATTCATGCCAATACATCAATATGCGCTCATCAGTCAACATTTTCTGGCATGATCCTGCTCAGTGTGCTCTTCAGTAGGTATCAGTTGGGCAAACTAGACCTTTGGAATCAAAATATGGAGGCATCAAAAGATTGATTCCTTTTGGGCATAAATGCAGACCATTTCTAACTTACTAATCACATAAAAATAAGAGAGTGTTTCAAGAAGGAGCATGCCTGATCTTGAACAGAAATGCTTGAACTATCTCCTAAGCAAAATAATATTGCTCCTATCATAACAATTTGAATTATATAGGTAGTCAAAGGCAATCAAGGAATTGATTCACTTTAAACAGATAATCATAATATTGATTCCCGTTCAGCTGGCTAATCATTATTTTGATTCACAGGTAATGTTAACAGATAGGCAACAATGACTTGCAAGAATACAGCATTTATCTTGCTATTATTCTCATTTAGTGGTATCCTCAGCACCACAACTGATACCTATAGCATTGTTGTACTTTACCTTCACTACATTTGATAACAATTCACAATTTTTAAATGTCAAGAATACAAAAACTGAAGCAACAGGTAAAAACCATATAAATAATATAAAAGCACTACAACAATGATAATTAGGGGTTTAAAAATTTCATTTTGCCATTTTACACAAATACTGATTGGTTAGTATGTGATTCATGATACAAAAATAACATACAGTGTGATTTCCTCAAAACAGCTTTTACGTGATGGACAGTGGCTCTGTCTTTTTCCCATTCACAAGGCCAAAGGGACAATTTCTCAGCTTTGAGGTAACACTTTTTGCAAACCTACCACATTTTTCTACCTTTTAAAAGAAAAATCTCACCGTCATGGGCCTTTTTTCAACCGTAACGATTCATTTGAAGTCAAAAGTGTACCCAAATGAATCAAAAAATTGATTCCATGCCCATATTTGGTCATGGCTCCTCCCACCAGAATCAAATTATTGATGCCTCCATATTTTGATTCCAAAAGTCTAGTTTGCCCAACTGGTATTGCTCCAAGGTCTGCAATATTATAGCTTGTTTTTGGACAATAAGCTCTTTTAATTTTACTTTTTCTTGCTGATATATGAGCCCGATCAACTTGCGTTTATCAACCAAAATTTCATAACTTGTAACTTGATATTGATATTGCTCAGTAGTCAGGACCTCTGTTGCACCTCTGTCAGCCTGCTGGATACTTCAGATTGTTTTCAGTCAACATGCTTCTTAAATATGATATAAGTCAATCTTAAGGGATTCAAAACATGCAACAAAACGACGTACAAGAGCAAGAAAACCACCAGATAAACTAAAAAATGGTCTTGGAACAAAGCCAAGTGGTGCTCCATTTGTTTGTTTACAATGATTGTAGTGCTGATGTATTTTTAGGACTCTGAAGGTCGGCTTATAAAAAATGAAACGTTTTTACAAAAGTTGTAAGGCAAGTAATATTTATCTGAAAGAACTAAAATATTCAAAAGCCAAACACTATGAAATACATGAATCGGAACGAAAAAGTAACCCAAAAATCCAGCCTAATCACCGGCTCCTAAAACTGCAACAAAATCAGCACTTTTCCCCGCAACTCGTTGTCCAGACGTAAATATGCGACAGCCCAACAGTAAGCAGACGGTTAGCAATTGAAGTCATACCATACAGTTATAGCTACGTCATACAATTTTATTGTAGATTATTTGCTATGCCTGAAGCTAGTTTGTTCGTAAGCATTCACATCTGATTTAAAAACCGTCAGAAATTTTACAATTAGCTAGAAAAAAAGAATATTACGCTTATAGCAGTTATATAAGAAAAACGATCGATTTCCAATGACGTCATTTTGACGCTGACAGTCGCTGTTGTTTTTTTAGGCTGCATGCAGATATTTCATCATTCTTGTTCTTGTGCGCCACAGCTGCTGTGTTGAACAATATTGGGCTCGTGCCTTTAATGTGAGTATTTTTGGTAATTCCTCGTAAATAACACTTGTAATCCGACGTCTTGCTCACCTTCCCTCCAAGCTTGTTTAGACTATGATGTTTTTGGAAAGATTTAACTGTATTTGTAATGTTTTTCATCTGCGCCATGTTTGCCGCATTCCGTTTTGGCGGATCAAGGCAGTTTATATAATTATCAATTTTCCTTTTTAACTGTACAGTGTTGGTTTTGTCTTGCTGTTAATAAATACTTTGTGAATTGATTTTTTCTTTAGCATAGTTTGCCCTCCCTTGGCAGGTACCTCAGTATTATTATAGCAGGCGTCTCACATGCTGCCACCGTTCGTGAAAAGTCTCTACACTCTCCAGTTCTTGAGATATTTCCTCAAATTTTGCTATTAAAATCTCTAGAGTGTTCTACAAAACAAAAACATAACCTAACCTGACCTAACCTTACCTACAACCTACAAACCTAGAACCTACAACCTACAAACCTACAACCTAAAGAGAAATTCGTGTAAATATCTCAAGAAACGAAGAGTCTAGACTTAGAGACTTTTCATAAACGGGTGGCAGCATGTGAGACGCGTGCTATAAGAATGCTGGTTCCTCTTTGTACTGGTACAGAAGTTATGACAGTTTTACTTTTTCTTTCGGAAATCTGCCAAGCTTACTTGATGTTTTCAAGGGATAGGTCCGAAGCTCAAAAGCGCTGTTAAGTTTCAGCTTAATCGGGATGCCCCATGCTGCAAGTTTTCACGTACGAAATATGAGTGTCAGACATCAGTTATTTGCATTGCTTGGCCTCTCATTGTTCAACTATACTTACTATGAAGCTCACCACTGAGAAGAAACTTCACATTTGGTAACACTGACAATCAATGTTGATCAAACAGTATTAAGAATCATCCATCAAATTTGTTAAAATAGTTTTAATGGATTTTTGGCAGTCATAAAGTAGGCATCACACCTGCCTTTGCAACCAAGGAGAGGTGCTAGATCCAGAGATGCTTCTTCCCAGCCACAAAACTAACCTAAACTAACCTTACCTAAAACCTACAACCGAAAACCTACAAACTATACAACCTCTATCTCCGGGCATAGCACCTCTTCTTGGTTGCAAAAACAAAAGTGTGACACTACCTGCTTTATGACTACCAATTTGTTCACCCTTCTTGTGCATTAGACCAGAGGATAGTTGTTTGGTTGGTGTACAGTAGGTGCTCAGTGCTGCTAGATCAGGCTATGTTTGATTTTTTTTATGTATGCCGTATGCCTTATAATTGAATTAGCATGCCCTTTCAAGCTACATTTTTTGTGAGGTGTGGCAGAGAGTGACGGAGACTGGTTTTTGGTCTAACATATCTAAATAGTTGACTGAACTTAATATGTCAGCTGGGCAGATTTAATGCCTCTATGGAGATAAGACAGTATTTAGATTTTGTGTTTTCATGCAGATAAGGTTGGCCATTCCCTTACCAGATGAGGTGAAATGTAATAGTATACACCATATGTGATCTAGGTACCTACTTACCAAATAACCAAGTTATGTGTAATTTCTAATTACCAATATCTTATGTTTTTATTTCATCACCTGTTCATGTTTTTTTTTTCAATGAGCATATCTATGAGGATCAACTGAATAGATATGCCAGGATCAATCAGCAGACTATTAATCACCTACATTTTATTGACAAAATTATTGATTAATGATCTTTTCAAGCTTATGATGGATGAGGTGAAAGAACACTGGCACTTTTTCTGTTGAGAGGAGTGAGTTATGGTCATCAGTTGCCACTCAACATGTCAAAATTAAAAGGCTATAGCTATCACTCATCACATCACTCGCCTGTCAAGAACCACCAGAATCTTGGGGCCATAGAAGGCAAACCATTCTTATCATCACCAATGAACTAATATTGTTGATATTTACATTGTTCCTTCTTTTTCAGTATCCGAATGAGGGTTTATGCTGGTTGTAACAAGTGGATGGCAAATGAAAGAAAAGTTAATGTCTGTAACGCAAAGTATCAGCATCGCGAAGCCGTTGTCAAGTCTGCAGCTGAAGTGTATCCCCTCCGAGCGGAACATGAGGAGCTGCGGCTACTGTCACACGGACCACGACCCGCGCCTGAACCCGGACGCCGAGGAGTTCTTCCCTCGTCAGCCGGTCGAGCTGGGCAGCGGCTCGCTGCTCTGGAGCGACGGCCACCGGCTCGCCGCTCACTCGTTTCCAATGCAGGCATTTGGGTGCAGAGTGCCGATGTGGCCGCTGGATTACCCACCGCCGCCGCCGGCGGGACCGAGAAAGTATCCGTGGCTGTACCGTTCACGGGGCGGCCGGTGGGGAGCGCGGCCCGCTCACGTGAACGGCGGCGGACCGGTGACCGTGACCAACAGTAGCACCCTGAACGGGAAGCCGGCCAAGGCCGACCGGCAGCCGGCGAGTCGGTGTGCCGTGACCGGGCCGCGGGCGGAGGCGGCGGCCGGCTCGGCCATCCACCCTCACTGCTCTCCACCGGCCGGTCAGTGCCGGGAGACTGGGGAGCAGACGGGCCAGGAGACCGCCGCGCCCGCGCAGAAGACCGAGCAGCCGCCGCCGCTGCCGTCCACCAGCTGTGATATACCCGCCAGTGACTCGAACACGCGACTGTTTCGCAAGGTGAACTCATTGCCGAACGGTGACCGGCCCTTACCGGCTGATATGCCGAACACGATCCGCGACATTTGTTCCATCTCCATCCATGCCGCCAGTGCTCTGGCGAACCGGGTCCCCTCGCCGGTCCAGTGCAGTGACTCGACGAAACTGCGGCGTCCCAGTCCCACCGAGCCGCTGCCGAGAGACCGGGCGTGCTGTCCTCCCCCGGCGGCTACCACTGTGATCTCGCGACAGCCCTCATCATCAGCATCCTCCGATATGGACGTACCGTCGGAGCCCTCCACGCCGGCGGCGACCAGCCCCGCCCGGTGGCGGAGCTGCCGCTCGTCGTCCTCTCTTTCAGCCAACTCTGAGTCCAGTGACGACTCGAGCAGTGAGTCGAGCGACGACGACTCGACGCTCGGTGACGAGGAGTGGGACGCGTCGGCGGCCACCTTTCTGCCCAGTAGCTCGGTCGACTCGGGCGATGACTTCATTATGTTCGCCGATGACGCTGATGACGAACCGCGTGGGGCGCCGGAGCCAGCGCCGCCTCGAACGCCAGGTGAGTGCGCCCGATGCGGTCTGTACACTTGGTGACGATCAAATGAGATTGTGTATGTACTTTATAAGCATTCTGCGTGAATGTGTTATTTACTAGTACCATTTTCGCCCGGTCTATTTTAATCCTTTTGATTTTTCATAGCCATCTTTTGTGACACATTCAGTAAAGACCTATGTATCTATGCTAACCATATACTTTTGCAGTGGTCTGTGATTTAATGCCTCCCGTATAATCCTACCGCTTCTCTTTTTCAAACTGATTATGCGCCAAAAACGCACGAATTATTGGAATTGCTATAGTCTCCTATGCTTACGCACTCACTTACTAGCTTGGCTTCGCTCTACCGATTTACGATCCATGGCTGTCTTGAAAAATTATATAAATGTTTCGTTACGTGTGTCTGTGGAGTGACACGGCTTGTTTATCTGCCAACTCCGAAACATATCGTTGTCTTAAGGCCTTCTTTTTACCCTTTTTCACGCAATTGCTGATATTTTTCTTGTGGGTCTGGTGCCTCTAGCTGCAGCACCTTACCTCTATCAGTATCGCATAGTAGTAACATCGCTGTTATCAGTCACGTTTATTCAACGACTCACTGCATGTTTCCCATGTTTTCCTCGCCGATGACCAATGCAATCGGGGGAAGGGGAGGGGTCCATAAAACCGACACATTACGATCAGTTTGTTTAGTCATGTTCATAGCATGGCAACACAGCACATTATACTTAGATGTACTTAGTCATGTTCATAGCATGGCAACACAGCACATTATACATGTCTTACTGTAACCTGGGAGTGTCGAGCATCAGTGCGGTGCTGCGATGGCTTCGCCGAGAGCCTGACGTCGGGCCAAAAATCAGTCGCTTTAGCCATGGTTTTATGTCCTGCGCTATGTTTCAGTGTTTACTTATCGGTCACATTTTCATGCGTTTATTTACCATGAGAAAAGATGTCAAAGAAGTGTCTCAGTCTTTCGTCATGTTGTAAGTCATGGCTGCCTTTGTTTGTCCCGTTTATCTTGTTTCCGCAATACCACACGACCGTGGTCACACGAGCTGTTTCGACAGCACTGGTTGCGCTCATGCTGGTGGCGAACTGTGCCCCAGTGCTGTTTTCCCTGCTATTGTACTTAGGTGGACGCGCTCCAGCGTTTTGCGTGTAGGGAAGGCTCTAGTGTTGTTAAAATGACGCGCATAGCATTTTCGCTTACTTATGTTATCTACATCGACTAGCAAGCGCTGCCTGTCCAGCTAGTGTTTTGCGCAGTATGTCATATTCACAGTTTCACAATCCGTTTTCCGACAATGCCAGACTCTCCCCCCAGTGCCTGGCGATGCCAATTAAATAATCTACCTCCCATCATAATGATAAATCCTCCCCCTGACTGTAGATCTACAGTGCCTTGCTGACATCTACGGCAACTAACAGCACTGGAAGTATCTGATAGTATCTGACAGTACCGGGGAATTATCTCCAATATCTGACGGTGCCGGCAGTACTGTCTGACATTATGACCCCTCTCTCCGGCAGTGTTTGGTCCCACGGCCGCCGATCAGGTGGACTCAGGTCTCTCGGCCGAGACAGACCCCAGTGACAGCGAGCCGGAAGACTCGAGCGACGACGAGCTCAGCGACGACGAGTGTGAACCGTGCCACAGCTCTCCGGGCGGCACGTGCACGCTGCACCAGAGGATCGCAGAGGCCAACCGGCAGCTGGTGGACTGGTGCGCCGCGCCGCCCCGACAGCCCAACAGAGAGGCCAGGGTAGGTAGCGCGTCGGCGGCTCGATTGGTGATGGAGGCGGCTCACTGTTATGTTTTTACTGGAGTAACCTTTGGAGCTGGGAAAACATACTAGTTTAGTAAGTTGTTGAGCTCTTATTATTGTAAGGTTTCATGTTTGTTATTTGTGCTTGCCAGGGGTGGTCACCATGGCTGTAGCAACAGATGTAGTTGGCAACTTGTTATATGCGTGACAGTCTACGTAAAATCCATATTTTTCCCTTTCTCGCTCCATATCTGACATCTAACCTCCACCCATCCTTGCTTTGTCCACAGGTACGATTTCTCTCTGGTGACCGGCTGGCCACCGTTCACGCGGCTCCCGACTACGACCGGGCGATCGCCAGCGACCTGCTGGACCAGCAGCGTCAGCGGGACCGGCTGCGCCGCTGGCGCCAGGACGTGGACCGCCAGGTGGCGCCCGTGCTGGCGGCTGTGCTCAGCGCCGAGCACCGGCAGCGCGTGCTCCGCGAGCGGCCCGAGCTGCTGCGCGACAGCTGACCGGCGCCCGGGAGCGGGGCTGGTAGGACGGGTAGTTAGGGACGTGACCGGGGGTCCGGCGGCGGCAGGTCCAGTGTGGTGGGCTAACGAACTGTGGGGTGTTAGGTTTGGTGGTAAGGGAAATTTAGGAGTTGCCTCGGCAAGTTGATGATAGCCCTGCGCGGTCGGTGGTCCAACAAAACGCGTGACAGCGTCGTGGAAGGGGCTCAGGTTCACCAGGTCATCTCAGTTATGAACTTTGTAGATCAAACCATTACCTAAAAAAGTAAAAAGCGTATTCTAGCTCATCTGAATGCAGTTGGACATGCTCCAGGCTTTCATTCTAGAGAAAGGGATGAAATTTGAATTCGTGACGTGCTATCGAAAGGTCCTCGATTAATTATTGAACTTTACGTCCAAAAGGAAAGGAACAATAATGCCGAAATCTGTTGAGCTCCAAATGACGATAAATCGACGTGGAATTCTTATAAACGTCTCCATGTGTGCAAAATGATCACTAGTAGGCGCTCCGAAATCTCCAGTATACAACAAAAATAGACTTCAGCAATTGGCAAGACAAGTTTGACTCATTGTGTTAGCTAAAGGAGAGGTATTGCTTCCAATCGATCTTGTATGGCACTGACCGCGCAGGGCTCTAATCGACTCCTTTGCACAGCTCATAAGTAACGAACATAAGTTAACGTTTTTCCAAAGTGTCTGGTACGAGACTACGCAAAAGCGTGCCATTCGAAGCGAAGTTCTGTGAACCACACTGGACGCCTGCGCGCTGGGTTTGCGCCTGTCACTGTGCGCCTGGACTTTCATTCACCTGTGGCCGAGCACTGTGAGCTGTGGCGTGTACGCGGGTGTGGACGATTCGCGATGTAGCCGGGTATGGCTCACAGCCTGTTTGCCGTGAGAGGTTACCATAGCACTGCGGATAAATCATCGTTTACATGTGACCCGTGCTTTATGATACGGGGTTCAATAGGTACTGTCCAATCTGAAAAATGTCAAACTGTGGAACTAAGCGGTCAAAGTCCGCACCTTACCGCCGATTGTCATAGGGTTTTCGTCCAAGAGGTCTTTCAGCGTCTGTTCGGTCGGGTTTAAGTCATAGTTTGGATTTTATTACCCACCTTAGAGGTTTTCGGCACTCATTATCGATCACTTAACGGTAGTACATTCACTCTATGGAATAATATATAAGTGCTGTATTTGACACATTTAATTTGCGACTAGGTATTGAATGTCGTGTGGTAAATGTCATGTAATCAGCGCTTTAACCATCGCAATGCAAGTGTCACGTAGTCTCAATGTGAGGTGAGCTTCCCTTCGGCTACATCACTATTGTGGTATCGTGTGTTTTTGCTTATGCGTGAATGTTCATCAATGGCCTACTGGGGTGTTAATAGATTTCGCTAGCATCATACTTACTATGTGTGCTTCGTCTTTTCAGCCCTGAATACCATTCATCTCCAACTCAGTTCGGCTGCTAAACTCGTTCTCACGCTAACCACGTACGCTCATTGTGGCGCTGGTTGATGGTGTTGAGTGATGACCACAATGATTGAATTATTGTCTTTTGACTGGCGACACTGGCGCGAAAGGTGGACACGGGACAGGGAACTGAGGACAGCAGGGGCATTTGGTCCTGTTACTTCTAAAAGGGCTATCTTAATTATGCCCATGATGGGCACATTAGTCTCATTTTACGATTAACGCAACTTGAACTGTTTTGAAACACCGACCAAAGTCTCGGTGGGGATAACAATATGCATGCCGGAGGAGGCCATTTGAACCAAGGCCGTATATAGGCCTTGGTCATAGCCTTGGTAGATTTGAACCATGTCCGCCAAACTAGCAGCAGATAACTATTCACGAATCTCCTGATCCGTGCTACCTACCAATGACGCTTGGTGTTGCAATCTCCAAATACCCCGAAAATGCTTCGAGCGAAAAACTTCTCCAAAAACGCAAAAACGTTATCAGACTGAAGGACCAATGAAAAATTGCGATCACTGCCCGTGAATGCTGACAGCAGGATAATTGATTGTCTCATGTGCGCAATTTCTTTAGTCAGACGCGTAAGACATTTATGTGTCATGTTCTTTCATCTGTTCGCGAAAATCATTGTTTTAGCCGTTTTAGCCAATGGCGGTACTGCCTTGGCACGGTGGAATTTGTGCAATTTTTAATTATTTCGGTATTATATCAATAGGGCCATGTTGATCGCCTTGATCATTTCCATCTTGGTACGTATTCTATTGTTACCTGCATCTACATTTAAGGCTGTATCAACATTGAATCCCTTATCTCCACCAAGAAGAGGAACACAAACATTCAATCTGCATCAGCATCAGCATTGAAATTCGAAATCCCATGAGTTTGATAATTTAATTGTTTATTTACAAATGCTTTATTGCTGAAAGATATTAATAGATGTCCTGTAGTCTGCTGTCCGAACTTTGATCGAATCAATTTGAAACAGGTACCTACCTACCTGCCTTGTTTAAACTTGTTTTTGTTTTTCAACCTTTCGGTATTCTTATAACATTTCATAGAGGTATTGATTGCTTACGAGTAAAAAGACAAAATTTTGCACAATTTTGGTCCTGATGATGACAATGGGTCAGTTTGAAGTTCAAATGGCAAGTTCATTGTTTCAAGGAGCTTTTAAATGAAGCTTACTTTACAATACCTCTTAATTATGGACCAATTGCAGTTTGCACAGCTGCACGGCAAGCCGTCAGGCTCCCCTTCCCCTTCAAGATTGTGAGCCTAGATAAAAATGAGGTTAATGATGATACATGACACGATCCTCCAGGGTTTAGTGTGACCATCTATTATGTAGGTACTACTGCCATTGCCACCGGCAGCCCGCAGGTGTACAGAGGAGAGAAATTTGGTGCAGTTGCCCCTTCTGCTGAATCCAACCACACTAAGGAAAAAAATTGTAGAGTTTTTTATTAAGGAAGTTCTTATGTTTTGCAATACATAGGAATCTGCTCACAGTTCTTAATTTTTCCCTTTGAGATCTCTTAGTCCTAGGTAAGAGCAGGTCTAGTTAGACTTCTGAGTTCATGTCTAAAAGTGCATTACTCTATGAGAAAAGCTAGGTACCTATTTAAAAGTTGTTTTCCCTGTCCCAACCAGTGTGAGTAGATCTACCCTTAGGTTCATACTTTGGAGACACAGACAGTGTTGGAATTGCCACCTACTCTGCCATTTTCTTTTAAAGGAAACAGTTCACTTTCCTGAAATTAGTATTTTGCTATTGATTTATGATTTTTTATGCTCAAAATGATCATGAAATAAAATAAAACCTTTTTATAAAAACATTTTTTTCTATATTTTAATATAGGACGAACTATATTCTACGTAAAATAATGTTTGACGCGGAAGCTTATTACGCGTTGACCAATCATATCGCGTAGTTCAAACCTACGCATACTGCATTGGCTGTAAGCAGCATGCTGATTGGCTGACGCTGACGTGGCTGCATTCCTGTGCAAGGCACACATTCCTCTGCAAGGCACTCTTTCGGAACGAGAAATGGAATATCTTCGTCTAGGGTGATCATTGAGCCGTAAAAGCTCCTGATTTGTGCTAGTCTCAGCTCAAGCTACGAAACTGCTATTCCAGTTCAAAACCCCATGTTAAAAGTGAACTATTTCCTTTAATGGGGATTCTCACAGTTCACACCCATCACTTCAGCCATCAGTCATTACCACATTGACAAATTTTAAACTACCTATAGGTCAAATGAAGACTAGAGAGTGAACAGGACAGCTGGTATTCTTCAGTTTAATGAAATTATTAAGCATTTTATTTTGCTATAGTTTCTGAGAGAATCAGAATCATTCCCATTATTGTGCTGGATGGATGAGGATGAGGATCTACATGTGCAAGTGGCCCATGACCAAACTTGATGAAAGAGAGCCGGATGTTGATGGGTTGTTGATTGGAGTTTATTTGTGCATTATGAATTAAGTTACTTTATGTGACTTGTTGAGTGAATTTAATTAATTGTTCAGGCATCAACATTGTTGAACAACTGCTTGAAATATGGATGGTTAACATTTTGTGATGTTATAGGTATAAATTTTCTGTTACATGAAACGCCAACCTTTTTAGATGTTTGACATGAGCTTTTTTGGTCACCTAATTCATATGGATGTTAATTGTTATATACATCTTTGAATGAGTTGGGTGTATCAGAATTCATTGAACATTGGATTCAGTCGCTCTCTAGTGATGAAAGCTGCCTGAAGGCCATCAATTTGCATTTGCCCGTGCGTGATGCCTGCCTCTGTTGGTCAGCGAACCATCGTAAAGCATCGTTCTTCGGGAGTTTGTGACTGGAGGCGACCGTTTCGCCACCTGCAATAGCTTGCGAACCCGTCACCAGATGGCAGGACGCTTACGGCGATAGCCAGATTTGCGCTCTGAGTGGGCACTGTGGAGTGTGGATCATACCACTACTAAATGTGCATGTGACAACGAATATGTCGCGTTAGAAACTGCGTAGATGAAAATGTGTGTAAAACTGTGATCTGACCGTTTGTAAGACACTGATCGCCACCAAACTCCAATGAGATTATTTACTTTTGTTTACTTTTTTCACGATGGTGTGCGTTTTTGGAGTTATGATTGCGGAGCTCCATTTGAGCGTGGGTAGGAACTGGGTGCCGTTGCGTGAGCATTGATACGAGGGGAAAGTGAACTGTGATTTGGTGATGAGGGGCTGTGTGGTTGGGTTACCACCACATTGTGTGTTTGGCAAAAAAAAAAACGTGTTATGTATGGAAGTTTTTGTCTATGATGTGAGATGTCCGGAAAATGTTTGTCTGTTATGTACTTTTACGATGCTATCTGTGGTTTTCAAAAAATTCTGATGTTTTGAAAAGAAAAGAAAACTCCAAGGAGATCAATTCAGGTCGTCATTTTGTTCGCTTGGTGAGATGATCAGTGATGAATACGGTCAGATCTCGTAAATCTTATAATATGGTATGGGGCCAAAATAAATGAAAGATCTGCATTCTGCATCTCTGTGACTGTAACTAGGAAATTCGAGGTTTTGCTAGTTGCTTCACTGGATCCTTACTTTAACTCATTGTGCGGGCACATAAAACATATTTATGAAACTTATTAGGATGGAGCCCATAGTCTTCGTTTTTAAGGTGGCATTAATGCAATAATATTGTCTTTTCAGTTTGTCTGAAAGAGGAACTTCGTCGGCAACGCACCTGACAGGAAGAGCTAGTGGCACAGTTCTGCATTGAGGTAAGTGCAATTCCCCATGGCGCATCTAAGTTTGTCGAAGTAAACAATAATAAATGCTATTTTTCCCTTGCGCCCTTACAACATCCATGACCTCTTTCGTTGCTTGTTGTGACCTATATCGATTGTACCAAAATCATCTTATCTTATGCCGTCACTTTTTATTTTACGGTAATCCTAAAAGTGCGACGCAGGCGATACGAATACGTTATCGATCGTTCTTCATGCAGAATGGCCTCAATGTGCAGCAAGGAAGCGGCTGCATTTTTACGCATAATGCGGGCCTTTTGGTGGCTCTCATAGCTTTTTTTCGCCTGTGATAAATGACTGTTGAATCATCTCTCTCGCACTGTGTGTTTTTACCGGTTGCGGCGGCCGCCTGGCAGTTTGTAGGGGTTATGACTGGTGGTGTCGGGCTATGTCGGCTCTCACCAGCCGCTGTGTCTACCGACTAATTTTGACCGATCGGCTGGCCGCCTGCCATGTCCCTACCATCAGCGACAAATGCTTATGACCTAGGCGCAGCTACCGCGTGTTTATGTTATCGCTTGATGACCGACGGTGCCTTTGGTGCCAGATGACTAAAGCCCTCTTAGTTTCGACTAATATCAGTCTATCAAGCACCCACTCTAAGTCCTTGGTGAGGCGTATGTTGTTTACTGATATAGGAAATATAACGTATCGCCTCTGCCTTTGTTATTTGGTAGCTATCAGTTTTCCTTCCCAAGATTTGCGTCGTTTTCTTGATTAGCCAACGCATTACGTATTGTTTTACGTCTGCACTCGGCGGCTTTCGAGCGCGTTTGTTGAAGTGAAAATTCACCTTCACAACATACATTTCGTTTTTGTTCCACCTCTTCTAGTCGTCCGTCCTGGGATTTTAGTTTGTGCTCGCGCTAGACATAGTGTTTGCAACGACAGCTTACGTCACTGCTCTGTCACTAAGAGGTCGACAGCGGTATCTGCAGATACTCGTATACCTAATGGCAGGCAGGCTGGCAGCGTCGGTGGCTGCGGGGGCTGGGTGTATATTGTCGGGGGCGGTGATGGTGTGCTCTATGTTTCTGAGCTAGGGATAGTTTCGTCAGCCTGATGACGTCACGGACTCTCGCTCTGTAGCCGGGTCTCTGAGGGTATGACTGGGGCCAGCGGAACTGCAGGCGCCGGCTGGCTGCACGAACCTTTCAGGCGCCGGTTTGCCGGAAATGCATAGGCCGCCGGTGGTACGCTGTTCCTGCAGGGATGAGAATCGGGGCTGGCGGGGAGAAAGACGATGATTAAATTAGACTTAGAACTTTGTCTTTATAAGGGAACTTTGACTGAACTTTGACAATCTGAATCTATGTGCTGCTTAGCTTTGTGCTAACGGCCTTGAACCCCGAATTCGGTGATCACGTTATTCCTTTGTCGCACTGATAAGTTAAAGTAGCAGTGACAACTGCAATGTGCGGTCTTTATTCGTCTAATTTTTTGTTTCCAATAATCATGCGTTACCGTGTATGACACAAATGTTGGCATCGAGGAAGACACGACCTTTGCATCGGTGCTGATGAAAAAGAAACTCGTAAGAAAAACAGCAGGTCATGGTCTTCATCGATCTCCAGCAAAAACGATACCCTAAAGCATTATTGGATGCAGTACGCTACCGCCCTAGGCCCCAACCCCAACAACAGACCACGGCGCTACTCATGGTCATGTGTATGCGCCTCGCCGTGGTATAAACTGATGACGTTAGAGAAACGACAGCGTTGAGGGAGCGGTTGTAGACGGGTAGTACCATTGCACAAACCGCGTGTGCTTTATTTGTCGCAAGTCCTCGGGGCATGTCACGATACCCCCGAACAGGACCCGAGCTCCACGTCCCGGGTCGATCATGTGTCCTGTCGGGGATCTGGTTGGTCCTCCTGCACTCTCCATGGGCCCGGTCGGTCCTCTTGAACTGCGTTTGGGCTACGGTCGGTTCTCTCCCGTATTCCGCCCGTCATGGCAGATGAGTGGTGACTCGCAGGATTTTGTACCGCGTCGTCGCGCCGTCGCCGACCTGGACATGCACCGCGTAGTGTGTCCCAGAACAAATACGTGAGGACCGGTCGATGTCAGTCGAGCGTCTCAAAGTTCTGCGGGAGCGGCTGTCACTTCTGACTCGGTTCTAGCGACGAGCAAAACAGTCGTGACAGGAGGTGATGGTGGTAACTCACAACTCTCCTGGCTAAACTCACAACTTCCCCAGCTTCCACTAAGATGGATCGACTGCTGTATCTGCTATCTGTCCGTCATGACGTCTTTCCCAAGTACCACTCCGTTTGACCTCGGTACCGCGCGTAGTTCTTTGCCTGTCTCCCTCGACCGGCGCGTCAGCCGTGCCCGTCTCCCCTACGATCGCCCTCCGCCCAACTGACTCATTAGCCCGTGGCACTGTTCGACGCGTTGACGGCCTTCCAATTGGCACGTGTTAGCGCCAGGTCGAATTCCCCCGCCGTTTGGAACGAGCCGGCCGACCCTCCGCCCAGCCAACACTTTTTATCCCCGTCAGGCGCATATCTGCTGTTGCTGGTGCAGCTTGTGAGCGACGGCGTTTGGGCCGATGCTGACTGGATGAGCTGATTGGGCTCGTTTTATTTCCCTGCTATTGCAATCAGACCGTCACAGAAATTGGTTATTGTTGGGTTCTATACTTTGGCGAATCGCTCAGTTATCCTGTCCATTACAGCTCGCTGATATGTGCCTCGTTTTCCATCACTTTATATAAAGGTACAGATTCTGTGACGCTCGAGGTAGATGGGCCGGCTGGTCACTTTGGGTAGATGTGACTGGATTATGTAATCATTGTCAACTCAAGTTATTACAACACTGGGCCTGGCATATCCTCTCCCAACCTGCCAGTAGGCATCCGTGTCACTGCGACCACTGTGCAAAGTCAGTAAATTCTATCGCCGTCTACCGGTTCATATGACACAAATCGCGACTGGCAGTCATTCTAGCGCGGTATTTATCGATACGCTGAGGCTCATGTGACTGCAGAGTGCAGATATCTCGATTCGTTCATTGCAAACATTCGAGTTGGCGTCCGTATCGGCTCGGCTCCTCCGCCGGCCGTCTCGCCAGGGGGCGCATGCGCACAGTGGGCGGCGGCGGCGGGTGAGGCTGGCGTCCGGCAGTGCTGAGCCGCTGGTGTTGAGGTGAGGACTGAGGAGGACGGAGGAGTGACTGTTCCTCGATCGGACGGCGAACGGTGTGTCGGTGGCCCGGATCTGCGCGGAGCTGAGCTGCCAGACAGAGGTCAGTCGATGGGCTGTGGTGAATGGCAAGCTTTAGACGGCTGCTGGGGCTGGTTTCTTTTGATGTAATGATTGATCAGACTTCAGATCAGGCTGTTCCGTCTCTGATAGCTTCAAGGCCAAATCCATCCCACTTTTCCCACACTGGGCCACGACCTGTGAATCGACGACCCGTTCTGGGTCGCTGAGTCCGTTGAACCAACACCTATCCAGTTGGACTTTGAACTGTCCGGCCGACCCGGTGCCGGTCATGCCACCACCGAGCGCCACGCCAAGGTCGAACGCCGTCGTCTGCGCCGGTCCAGTCAGCTGGCCGCGACCGGAAGCCGGTCGTAGCGCGACCGCTGCCGGTTCCGCGTGGCTTTGGGTGTCGCGGCGCCGCCGTCCTATCTGAGACCGTGCCGTGGTGAGAGTCTGTGGGCTATGACCATCAGGCGACTATCGCATAGATGCCGCCCGCCGCCCTGAGTCGCGATGAGATAGCCTCCTCAGGTAGCTGGTGGCTGTGTTGTGCACTTGCAACGATCGGCTCTAAGCGACGATAGACGCTAGCACGATTGCAGCCCGTCCTGTATGAGGGCATATTCTTCTCTGGTGTCGTGTTGGGCCGATTTTCGACTCGATGGTGTTGTTGTATCCTCAGGCTGATTGTTTCCTTGTCAAACTATCTACCTCATGGGATTGAGAGGTGTTTGATACCAGATACGGTCGCACGCTACATCAGCCCGACTGACTAGCCTGATGCGAGATGAGCAGACACACGCGCTGACAACCGTCTACTGAGAACCTGCTGCACGGGTCCAACGTACTAACATGGCACTGCCGGCGGTCAGGCCGGCTCCGATCGAATGTCAATGACGCCAGGATTAGAATACCAGCAGTCGGGATGCGTCTGTCAGGGGCCGGCTGCGGTGGAGCTGCGCGCCCCTCACGCCCGTCCCTTCGCAGCTCGCTTCATGTTGACGGGAATGATATTGACCCCGCCGACCGACTCGCTCGTTGCCTGAGTCTAAGCGCCTATATACCTGGTCATCCCCAAATCCTTTTCCGAAGATGATGTAAGACAGGCCTGGAAACACTCAATGCTAGTGACTCATTGGCTTGTCAGACTTGTCTGCACCGAATAACGATGAACCAGCTCGGTATACCAATTAGTTGGTGTGTCAAGCTGCTTTAAATTAAGTCTGAGTGTTCCCTATCTGACAAAAACTTCTTTACGAGAGATGGCCTGCTGAACGGCAGTTTCTGATATCGCCACCGCAGTCCTATCGTCACAACAGGCGCGCTGCCTCGGTGGCGGATCCGACCGGCACCTGTCGCAGGCCACCGAACCGTGACCGGGCGGCCGTGACCTTGTGCCGCGCCCGGACGGTGGCACCGCTCCTCGCTCCCCGAACGTGCGTGGCACGCGGCCGAGCCGCCGGCGTCTGCGGCCTGCCGGAGCGGGTGCCAGAGTCTGCCTGTCTGACCACTACACTGTGAACACTGGTTTGGTCAGCCCGGGTCCGTCACCCATCGGGGCCTCTCCGATCGAGCGGCCCGCTCCGGAGTATGTGGCCTCCGGACTCCGCGCGGCGCGTGAGACCCCTCCCCAGTCTCACTGCCGCGGCACCGGTCGGTCCGCCGGCCTGCCAGGGAATGTCGGACCGCCTACCAGCGTGTCACCGTGAAGAATGGCCGCTGGCAACACCGGTCAGCTCGCAGCTCGGACGGCCGCTCGACATATTGGCTGCGGCGGTTCTCTGACTCGTTTCTCGTCTTCGGGGGTGCTGTGCTGTGTGGTGTACGACGGTTATGATGTCGATGGCTCTCCCTCCACTCTCCGCCCCTCTGCCACTCCCACTCTCCGCTCTATCTCGCCACCGCGGTCGCCGTTGCAGCTGGGTTTTATGCTGCAAACCGGCCTCAGTCGGGGCGGCGAACTTCTGCTTTTACCGTCCGCAGGGTCTGCCTGTTGAGCAGACTGTTTGTTACGAGCTATCCGCCTGCTGGAGCCGCCTGCCTGCATGTGTGCATGTGTGTGTGATAGGCGCTGACGAGAAGGCTGTTTGTGAGTATCGTGTGTTCTGTGGAGTTGGTGGGCACTGGTGAGAGTTGGTGAGTGCTGTGAGGAGTTTGTGAGTGTTGTGAATGTTGAGCGTCCGTGAATGTTGTTAGTGGCAAGGAAAGTTTATGACCGTTGGCGAACGCTGACGATAGCTGCAGCGTGCAGACCGCGGCGGTTTGGTCGCTCGTCTCCATGCTTGCCACACTAGCCACTTCCGGCCTATTTTAGCAGCTGCCTGCCTACAGTACAGTATTGCGACCGTTCTGTGTTTGGATAATTTGTGTGGCTTTGCTGCTGACTATATGCGTTGTTGTCTGAGATCCCTGCCGTCCGATGTCGCCCGGTCGGCCGTCCGCCGTTAGCTAATCAGAGTGGATTTGGTATTGTAATGTGCGGATGATTCAGCTTGGCGGATGTTTTCAGCTCGCGTTTCGCGTCCCGACTTCCACCTCCGGTTTGAGCCGACGCCATTATATTGGAGCTGCCTAATGCCCTGGCTCGTGTGCCTGTTTACCTTTGTGATATGGGACTGTGTGCGATGCACTGGCTCCTGTACCTTCCGTATGTGATAAATGAGGTGAGTCACAGAGGTATCGGTAAGTGAAGTCCAGTCATCTGTCGGCTCTGAAGCTGGCTCTGTGACGCCCTACTCTCGGGTATTCCCCATGCCTCATCATAGCCAATAACCATTTACGATCACCCTTAGATGATGAATTCACCTTGAACTTCGAACTCCAGTGCTTTCCCAGCGCCCTTTTAGGTATTTCGGGGATCACAGTTGACGTAGCGGGCGGGGCAGCGGGACGGAATCGGACGGTCAGAATGGAAGAACAACCTTACAGCGGGCCGGTGCGTTATGCCCACACACATCGCCCTCGGATTGCAGCGCCTATGTGAGGGCGTTTTTGTCTATAGTTCTGCGACTGGGACCGTGCCGCTCGGTGTGAGCAGTATGGAGCTCTTTGTTTGGCTGTGGCGCCCAGCCGACTGGTGGAAAACGGATGAGTAATCGGTGTGGAGCAGTCTCTGGAGTCAGTGAGGCGTCACAGGCGGGGGTCAGTAAGGCACCGTGCCGTCCATATGCCGCCCACTGAGCTCGTCGCAAAAACGGCGTTTTTCCCTTACCTCGCCCATTATAAATTCGATGTCCAACGAGGGAAGGATGCACGGATATAGCAGATGCTTTGCAGTCTGTGGCGATATGCGCACTCCCGCCGCGCAGCTTTCTCAGACATGTTCCTAACTAAAACCGCCATATGGGAGCAGCTCACCTCTTATGGTATTGTGTTCTTATCTTTTCGCGACATCTCTTGTTAATATGCATGCTGTCATATCCACGGGCCGCTGTCATGTCGCCGCACGCCGCTGTCTCTGTCGTTGCAGGTCTGTGTTCCGTTTTCACCATCGCCCCGTCCCGCTCGGCTCGGCACACGGAACGCCCGTAGCCTCTGTTTTGACGGTCTGAAGGGGGGCCGTGTCGTAACAATGCTGAACTGACTGAGATCGCTCTGGTATCAGTGGCTCGGTGGCTGGCTCTGGGCTGGCATTGGTATCATTGGCAATAAGTATACACGTATCTTGCAGTCTGCATATCACTGGACTTTTATGGAATTGAAACCGTCATTAATCCATTGATCGTAATTATGCAGTGTTCTCCGTATGGATGGAAGCTCGTCTGTATAATGCCCAAGGCATGTTTCGGTTCATTCGTGAAAATGGGTTTATCCACGTCCAATAATCTCCTGTTTGATTTAGCTATCGGTAATTCCGCATTATCGGCAGTTCGTCTGAACGCCTGATATCCTTATCGGCGGATCGATAGCTGGCATATTTCTCCATAGCAACAGGTCAGGTGCTCCTTTGTTGAAGCCATGGCTGGTCTCATCTAGCATGTTAACCGAACCCCGTCTCCCATGGCTTTGATCCGTGCTCTGTTTCCCAATTTGCCCTGGTGTGAGGCTGTCCCAACATGAGCGAAGTGCCCGTCACTTGTGTATACCTACCTTCCTCTGTATTCCTGGCGCTGATGGCTGTGACCACCGCCGCGGTTCCGCACTGAGCCAGCCAGCCCAATGACTCAGCCGTGCTGGCTCGTGCTGTGTCGCAGAAGACTTCTCCTGCTGCTGACGTGACCGCTACTCGTGCCGAAACCTGTGCTAGGTCACTGCTATAAGTGACCTTGAAAATTGCAATGGTTAGCAAATTTACGCCGGTGAATCTGAGAATCCTCTATCCTCAGGTAGGGTAATGTCATGCAGTTGATCTCTATGCCAGTTGCTACATACGCAATCGTATGTATGCACGACCCCAATTGGTTATTCTTCCCACTCATTTGATCCCTCTTTATGCGACCGTCCAGAAGTAAAAGCCTAGCGAACCGAGTCACGGCACACTTTGCTCGTCATGGATTACGTCTTGCGGTCTTGCCTTGAAAGAGTGCTGGAGAACAGTCATGGTGAAGAGCCATGGTCTATCGAACCGGCCACGGCCTCGGGATCTGACCTGACCTGGGCTGAAGGGCTGGCATGGACTGAACGACAAATCTGGGCTGGCCTGGGGTGACCTGGGCGGAACGGCTGACTTGAGCCAGGCTGACCTGATCTGGGCCGAGATAACCCTGACTAGGCTAGAATAAACCCGAGTCCCTTTGAGGTGACGAATCTGACGTTCTGTGACGGTTGTGACGAGCGGCGATAAGGAACTTTATCTCCCTGTGTCACGGCGCGTGCCATGCCGCGTCTTGCGAGACCGGCGTGACGGTGGCGTGACGGGAGTGGTGTGATGTTTTGCGCCGCTCGGTGACGGACATTGGTGACGAGTGACGTGTTTGACAGTTGACACTGTGTAAGATGAGACTACGAGACCAACCCGCCGTCAAGGGGAGTATAATAACAGACGCCACGGGACCCCTGTAAATCCGTGTTTTTCGTCGTATTCTTGGTCTACCCGGCGTGAGAGCATGATAGATATGTGTGGCATTATTCGTTACGGATGTGACATGATGAACTTGAATGAATTAATCATGTCAGGTGCGTCACGAATAACATCATGGCGTATGACGCTCGGGTGTCTGAGTGAAAGTCTTTTGTAACGCTGTGATACGTTAGTGCCGAATTGCTCTAACCAAACCAGCATCTGTATCCTGGTGGGGGTGTCGTGTTCCGTCTGTTACCCAATACGCTATGTCGAGGAGCAGCGTCCGTGACCACCGTATACCGACCGAGTGGGTGTCGTCTGGGTGTGTGGCCCGGACTGTGGAGCGTAGGTCGGTCACGCGTGGCACTTTGTCTCACCCCACCGCACGGGTCCGGAACCCCACAGGGAGTTCCGGCCAGTCAGCACGTGTCATATCCCGCTTCCTGTCTGATCACGGGGAGGAGGAGGTAGCAGGAACAATTAAATAGCTTCCCATTATCAACAGGCTTAGCATATGCATGAGAACTATCTTCGCTAATGGTGCTGAAAGCCGTATGCTGTGTCAGCAATGGATGGCTAGAATTTACAAAGTAAGTTTTTGCAACTCTTTATTGAACCTTCAAAGGATGACAGTTTCAAAGGGACTCTCCGAATGGTGTTGCACCATCCCATCGCTGGTGACACCAAGTGACGAGAGTTTCACTCAACAACAAAGTCGTCCCCATTTTCTTTGTATTTCATGGATTCCCAGCAGGGATGCGGAGCCGGAGCCGGAGTCGGAGCCGGAGCCGCCGGAGCCGGCATATTTTGCCCGGAGCCGGAGCCGGAGCCGGAGCCGTGAAACAATATAGCCCGGAGCCGGAGCCGGAGCCGGAGCCGCCAAAAAAGGGGGCGACTCCGGCTCCTTTTTATTTTTTGAAGAGGAAAAAAAATAATTGACCTAGTTCGGTTTGACAGTGCAAGGCAGTAAAACATATGGTACTTACGTCATGGGCCATCAAGTGAATGAAAAAATCCGAATATCCCCAGTATCCCACAGTACGCAAACAACTTCCTGTTTGCTCTTCCCCCCCCCCCCACGTCTACTGCATCCCCAGAACATGAGGACCAGTCATCAGGTGACGGCCATTGTTTTCAAACCAGTGCAGTGGACTGCGACTCCCAGCACCGTCTCATCCCACACACCCCCCACCCCTCCCCCCCCCCCAATGCAGCCGAGACGGGTGTCAGCTTACGATGGTTCACTGAACTCCGATTCGCGGCGACTGCGTTTCCAATGCCATCGCTTCCTAGCCCTTTGTTCTGCCAGTTCTCTCCGAGGTGCGTTTGCGCGGGGACGCGGTGAGCCGGTCATGGCAAAGAGCCAATCTCTTTATAACCGTATAACCGTATATAAAGCGTATAACCAACCGTATAACCGTATATAAAGCGACTATTAAAGCGTATAACCAATCCAATTTTTCTTCCACCCGTATTTAATTGATTGCGTAGGGGATTTACTGAGTCGGAGCCGGAGCCGCCGGAGCCGGAGCCGCCGGAGCCGGACCATTTTACTCGGAGCCGGAGCCGGAGCCGGAGCCGCCATAACATTTCACCCGGAGCCGGAGCCGGAGCCGGAGCCGATTTTTTTCTCCGGAGCCGGAGCCGGAGCCGGAGCCGTCTGAAATTTCCACGGCTCCGCATCCCTGATTCCCAGATAAGATAGCTGAGACACCGTAGGCTTCACCGGTCGCTCGGTCATACTCATCGGTCTCCTATCTGCCATGGTGTTTCGAAATCTTTGTTTGCGTCCGTGCTCAGTGTGGTTGCGGGTCAGCGACTGTGGGTAGGGGGTTGGTGGCCGGCCCCTCTCGCTCCTATCGTCTGGCAGTCTACTGCTGACGTCACGGCGTCGAGAAGCTGTGAACAGTGCGTCACGGATACGTACCTGACGTCACGGGACGGCTAATGTGACGGGTTAGTCGAGCACGAGGCGTCACGGCCCCACCGAACACGCCCATCCCATCCGTCCTTCTTTTCATCGGGTTCCGTCTGTCTCTCTGTTCGTCAGTCTATCAGCGGGCCTTTGTATCTTTGCACGCGTGTGAGCGACACGCGCGACACAGTTATGATTGTGTGCGGTCTGTGGATTGCGTGCGCCGTGCGACGTTAGAGCCTCTGTTGTGGGTCGCCATCTCGAGCGTTCCCTGTCGTCTTTGTGGTCGGGGACGCGTCGCGTTGCCCGCGCGCCCTCACGCTCGGTGGCAGCCATGACCGGACCGATACGCTATCTTATCAGGGCGACGGGCGGTGGAGAGGCGGGCGGGGGGGGGGAAGGGCTCCTGGCTCCGGGTTTAGCCGCCGCCAGCACCGCGCGCCCACACACATTGGGACGGTGATTTCATGAAGAAGCATAAAGACATACTCAGCACCCGGTTCATCCCCACTAAATGCGGAATAAGTACTGAACTGCCTGAAAGGTGACCATCTGTCGGTGACATTTTCTGTCCGCCCCGCTTCTGGCAAAGGAGTTTATTTATTTATTTCACGTCGTGAGGCATTCCATCATACAATGGCTATTCATAGCCTCGAGTCAAGAAGGTACAGTCGGTGCAGGTGCAATAGGTGGGTACATAAAAACACACATGCATGCATACGAGTGAGTGAACGGCGTCAGATATAATATAAAATAACGTCAGCGAGTCTGATCAGCCGTCATTCTGACTCCTCAGAAGCCACTCACGCAGCTCTTTCTTAAAAAGAGGGTGCTGCATATCACGCATCGCTGGTGGGAGTCTATTGAACGCTGTCACGTGAGAGTATAAAAACCTCCGCCTCCCAGACTCTGATAAAATCCGGATCCGAGTTATATGAGCGACTGTGTGGGGTGGGGTAGACTGCTACAGCCCCACGGTGCGGTGGCCACCATGCAGATGAGAGTTATCTCAGGCTGTCGCCGCTTGGAAGGGACCAGGAACTGCGCAGCTGCGGTTGTGACCACAGAAGTGGTCCTACCGTCGACACCCCCCCCCCCCCGAAGCACATCCCTTCGTGTCGGAGCCTGTCGGTGGCAACTAGGTCGGCCTCGGTCTATTTCCGTGGCTATTGCGCATGTATGGCCGGTGGTCGCTGGTTATCGGTCATAGTTACACCTGGCTCTGATGGCCCGACAGACACTGCGTCCGCTAAGGGCTTGTCGATGTCTGATATCAGGGACAATGACTGGCCCAGGCAGGAGATATCGTTGGTAGGCGGAGTGGAGCGATGTGCACCAAACTCACTCGTTTCTGTGTCAGCTTACCATTAGCGTCATGCTAAAATTCAACATTGCAATGTTGATTCCTGTCCGTCTCCCTGTCTGTCTGACCGTCTCCCGTTCGTCTGTCTGTCGTCTCCCCGTCTGTCTGTCCGTCTCCCCGTCTATGTAATCGTCTCCCCGTCTACCTGACCGTCTCCCCGCTGCCGGGCAGCTTTTTGTCGCGGTATTGAGCGGCTCGCCGGGCTGTGAATGGCAGAGTCGTGTTTTTACCTCTCGCAGCCCGCCGCCGACGCAGGGCGCTAGCTGTAGCCGCTCGCAATGCATGATGAAGAAACACCAAGGTCCCTCTCTGTATACATTTACTGCTTGGGGAGTTTTTGGACGTCTGGTCATCAGCGGGCCTTCCAGACTGCAGACACCCCAGAGCGGGGGGAGGGGTGAGGAGACAGACAGGTATCGCTGCCGCTGCTTACCCCTTGTGACGTCAGACCAATGAGTCACCGGCGGCGCGGCGGCCGGCGGCCGGCATCGGCGCGCGCTGGGGCAGTGGGCGGCGAGCGAGGCTGTGGAGAGGGGCGAACGCGACCGCGCCGAGATTCGTGCCGTGGCGGTGTGAGGATGTGTTGGTCGGAGGATGTGATGTGATGTGCGAGTTAGGCGGTGGAGTTTGGAAATACGGCGGCCGTCGGACCTGAGTCGGGTGTCGTCTCGTAGATATCGTCAGTGCGAGGTGAGATGATAAGGGACGGTTTGATGAGCTGGGGTGAGGTGAGGTGAGGTTCGTTTGGGTGAGATGACATGGGATGTGATAAGATGAAGAGAGACGTGCGTAGTGCTGGAGTTTTGTGTTTGGTGATGAGCTGAGGTGGTTTGTCCCCTGTAAGTTGCAGTCTCTGTTTGCATTATAGACTGATGGCAATGCCGAGCATACCGCTACTTAGTACCCAACTACCCAATGCTATCAGAATAGCGGCTTTGTATGACGGCAGCCCTGAGTGTCCTAAGCCTCGATATTGGAGGTGAGTTAGTTTGTCCCCTATAAGTTGCAATATATGCTTGAACTGGAGACGGTTGGCAATGCTGAACGTACCGCTACGTACAACACCCAAATCCCAATGCTATCAGAACAGCGACTCTGTGTGGCAGCAGTCCATAGCGTCCAAAGCACCGATATTTGTTGCGTCATCTTATCCTGCTCGGGCTGCTGATAACAGCCTAGACCTTTAGCTGAAGGTTCGGGTGGGCTCCTTTATCAATACATTTGATGTGAGCCCAAGTCAAAGGCGTTTTCGATTTGTCTCCATAGCTCTTACCTTTGTGCTATTGTGTGTGGATTCACTGACCAGTTAACCTGGCCCGACCTGATATGCACTGGCCTGTGTGCCTCGGTCACAAACTGTATCAACTATCATTTGACCCGACCTGTATGTTTCAAAAGCTGACTGTATTTGACCTGTGTGCCCTACGGCGCTTTCTGTACCGTCTGACCTGACCCGACCCGTGCCCCCTCAGGCGCCGGGAGCGGCCGGCCGCCATGGAGGACCGCCAGAGGCGCGCCCTGCAGAGGGCCCACTCCAAACTGGTCAAGGACCTCCGGGTGGACGCAGTCACCGACCACCTGCACTCCAGGGGAGTCCTTAATGAAGATCACCTGGAAATCATCTCCTCAAAGGTAATCACTGTCCTCACGGCGCTCTGGCATCTGCGAGAACTGATATATGTGTAGTTGTGTACCGATAAAGGCCTCTTAAAGGAAAAGGGCCACCTTCGTGAAATATGAAGATAGGTATCGTTGTTTTTCATTTTGACATTATTATTTTTCATTTTCTTTTTAAAACTGGTGCCAGAAGTGCACAATTCGCGAAAAAGTATTTAAAACTATTTAACATATTGGTACTATTTAACATATTGGTACTATGTTGATACTCTCTACGGCACCTACTGTATGATGGCATAGCGATGACGTCACACTCAAGCCAATCAGCGTTCAGAAGACAGACTCGTCGGATTGTGTCAGATAAGCTGATTGGTTAAAGCTGAGCTGGTTGGAGCTGATTGGTAAAAAACCAAAGCCTCGCCGCGGGTGGCTGTATTGTCGGATAAGAACGCATTCCTGGGATAAGGACGCATTCCTGGCGTATTTTCTTTTAAAATTGCCGATAATGACGATGATGATGATGACGCAACAAACGGGCTAATGTGGTGCCGATTTTTAAGAAAGGTGACAGGAAAGACCCGGCCAATTACCGCCCTGTGTCACTTTTGTCAATTTGCTCCAAAATTCTCGAGCGAGTAGTGTGTGACCAGTTACTTGTGCACGTGGCCCCTGTGTTGTCTCCGGCTCAGCACGGGTTCCTGGCCGGACGCTCCTGTGAGACCAACCTGACCTGCCTCGTCAAGCAGTTGTGGGACGCTATCGCCTCGGGCCATCAGACTGATGTTATTTACACCGATTACTCCTCTGCCTTTACCAGCGTTAACCATTCTCTTCTCCTGCACAAACTTCGTCACTCCTATCATCTTTCCGGTTCTGCCCTGCGGTGGTTCGAGTCTTACCTCTGTGGGAGAGAGCAGCGAGTGGTGGTCAACGGGAAGACGTCTGGCTGGGCCCGTGTTGGGTCGGGCGTGCCGGAAGGCAGCATATGTGGGCCGATCTTGTTTATTTTATTCTGCAACGATTTACCATCTTACCTGAACTCGTCGTGCCTCATGTATGCTGATGACATGAAACTGCTCCGCCCGGTTCGCACGCTTGATGACGCTGTCGCCCTTCAAAACGATATACATAAATTCTGTACATGGTCAACTACTTGGAAGCTGCAATTGAATCCCACAAAATGTAAACAGATTACATTCACTCTCCGCACTAAACCAGTCCATTTCGACTACTCCATCCATGGGATCACCTTAGATCGTGTATCTGTGATGCGCGATCTGGGTGTGCTCATGGACTCAAAATTAACTTTTGGGCCTCACGTCGACGGCGTCGTCGGGAGTGCGAACCGGGCGCTTGGCGTGTACTTGCGCTCGCTGCAGACCTCTCGTGCTGCGAGGGGGAGACGGTTTCGACCTGAGCCTCTTATCACTGCTTTTAATGCCCACGTTCGCTCTGTGATAGAATTCGGTAGCATAGTATGGGCTGGGGCCTCAAAAACACATATACAGCGTCTGGAACGTATCCAGCATAAGATGCTCATCTGGCTGGCAACTCATTCCACACGGCCCTCTCAGTCTCTCGATTACCATCAGCTTCTGTCTCATTTTGGTGTGAGTTGTATTCGGGCAAGGTTGGTGCAGCGCGATCTCACTTTTCTTCATTCGGTTTTCTCTGGTCGCATTAGGTCCACCGATATTGTTGGGATGTTTGGATTGTGTGTTCCATGTAGGCGGACTCGAGGACGGGCGATACTGCACGAACCCACCGCAAGGGTGGAAACGATAAGGGCCGGAATGTTTTGTCGCTTACCGAGACAAGTGAACGGCATGTACGAACATGTGGCATCTGTGGACCTATTCGCCAGTCGAGGAACTTTTATGAAGTCTCTTAGAGCCTTCTTAATCTCTCTGACATGACTATACGTACCTATATTTGACAACCCATGAGCACATGTATTTATAGGTTTTAGTATCGGACTGCGTCTGTAAATGGGTGTCATACCTGTGGGCGTTCAAATAAATACATACATACATAACTACGAATGGAGGCCGAAATCGGCCGTAAGGAGGTAGACAGCCAGGTTTTCGGACACGGGCTACAAGATGGCTATCTCAGTTTCAATCCCCATGTTAAAGGTGGCCCTTTTCCTTTAATGACTCAGTTGATGGTATCCCCCTAATCATCAGGCTTAACCCCCGAGTTGCTGGGGGGGGGGGGGGTTAAACACCCCCACTTTTTTCGCCGGCCAAAAACGGCGCAAATTTTGGGTACCTGTAGGGAATTGATTGAAGTTTATTGTGACGAAAGTTTCAAAGAAATCGGTCGGATTTTTTTAAGATATCGAGGTTTTAGTGACGTCATGATTTCTGAGTTTTCGACCAAAAACGGCATATGTTCAAACAATCATAAAATCACAAAAAAAGACATACAGATATGCCGTAAACGTCATTACACTGCCAATACCATGGACAATCAAATGGCTATCTTGGATTATTGCTTATCGTTCCGCATTTTCCAAAATCTTGAACTGAATCTTGGCAATTTCTCGTGACTACTTCACGACCATGATACCTACATGCATTTCTTAAATTGAACTTTTTAAGCCAAACACGTACACATATGATAAAATGAATGTCACCATCGTATTCTACGCCCCAAATTACCCATAAAACATGTGTCACAGGCTGCGAATTTCAGTTTTGATTTTCGGGGATATGTGCCTACCCGGCTGACCTGACCTTGACCCTGACCTATGCTTGACTGACCCCTACATGGAGCTGACACTCTTGTAGGCCTTATATGATGGATTGTGCACCGTTTTGACAGAGTTTATGACGAGAGGCGCCCGTTGCGAATTCCTGAAGTCCATGCTACTGAAAGCCCGATTTCAGGTGTTTGACCTGACCTTGACCCGACCTGTGACCTCAAAATTCAACTTTGAAGTACTCATCTGAAGCGTCTCGTCACGTTCTTTCGTTTGCCGCCTCGTGCGTTTCGCTGCGCCTATTGGTTCTCGAGTTATCGGCTGGGGGCGTTTAACGCCCCCCCCCCCCAGCAAACGGTGGGTGGCGAAATACCCCAGCAACTGCCGGGTTAAATCATGAAGTTTCGCAGAGGAGTGAAAGTCGTTTTATTTGAATTTTTGTCAAACTGTTTATTGAAAATATCAAAAGCCGAGTAGTATATCCTACTAGCTGGTGACTTGAAAATTATTTATCAACAACGCTTTAGAGTATCTTTCAAAGGGGCCTAATATGAACGAAGTCGCGGCCAGCACCACATCAACTGGTATTCCTTCGGTTCAAAAGTGTCTGAGACAAAATTTGCTACCCCTGTTCCCCTACCATTGACCGTTGTTTTTTCGCCCGCCAGCCGACTCGGAAGGAGCGAGTGACTGAGTTGCTGAAGCTGCTGCCCCAGCGCGGTCCCGATGCGTTCCCGGCACTGGTGGAGGCGCTGCGACGCAACTACCGCTGGCTCGCCGACGAGCTGGAGGAGTACGTCCACGAGCTGAACGACTCTAAATCAGAGGCTGCGCAGGCAGCTCTGGAGGAGCGTCTGCGCGCCGGCGCCGTGCCCAGCCTGCCGGCCCCGCACATCACACGCAAACAGTGCGTCGCTGAAATCCGACAGCATCTGAAGGAGCTCAAGGAGAATCATTTCCTCGGGGTGCACGGTATGCCCGGCATCGGCAAGTCCGTCTGCATGAACGAGGCACTAAGAGACACCGAGCTGCTGCCCGACCGCTTCCCGGGCGGCGTGTACTGGATCAGCGTCGGCGACGTCGACCACGAGGCGCTGCTGAACAAGCTGCAGGCGCTGTGCGAGCGTCTGACGGAGGATGGCTCCACTGCCGCCCAGCTGCCGCCCACCATTGAGGTGGCGCGCGAGCGGCTGCGCAAGCTGCTCAACCGGCTGGAGCGGCCGTGCCTGTTCGTGCTGGACGATGTGTGGAAGGCCGAGGTGCTGGCGGTGTTCGAGCTGGGCGCGTGCGTGGCGGTGACGACGCGGGACGCCGCTGTCCTCGACCGCATGGACGGCCGCTCGGTGACAGTCGCGGTGAGTGCCCCCGACCCCCTGCGTCCAGCAGGCTCAGACGCTGGTTGGACGGTAGGCGGAGTTGGGAGTGGGAGGTCAGTTATCGGATCTGTCATCGGCGTTATCCACCATTTGACTTGCTGCTGGTTCCGTAAATAGTTTTGCTGGTAGTTACTCCCCCCATCACGTGAACGCCTGCTCAGAAACTTGTGTACTCGATTTATTTATCATTTTCATGTAACGAGCATCTGCTTCTCTTGTACCCTTGTTTCAAAGACAGCCATCATCACTCTTGTGTTGCTGTTTTATAGAAAACAAACTACCAAACGGAAGGCAATCCGCTCTGTTCACCTCTGTTCGCTCAAGGCACCGAGGGGCGGACCCGACCGAACCCAGTTGACCCTACCCTTCTGATCTAACCTAATCCGACCTCCGGCCACAGCTGAAGGGCGGCTTCAGCGAGAGTGAATCGCGCGAGCTGCTGGCTACCCGTCTGGGCATGCCTCCCGACCAGTTGCCTCCAGAGGCGGAGGTCATCCACCGGCGCTGCCTGGGCTCGCCGATGGTGATCGCCCTCCTCAGTAGCTTCCTGGCTGACAAGACGGGCCGCCGCGAGTCCAGAAACCGCTGGCACAAATGCTTGGAGATTCTGGAGCAGGGCAAACATGAGTGAGTAGTGAATCGGACTGCGGTGGGGTACACCGTTCCATGCTTCTATCCTCAGGATACTGAAATCCTTCTCCTACACACCGCCACCCCCCTCCGGGCTGGACAGGCAACTTTATCTCATGCGGGCTGCTCCCTTGGAGCGGCACCGCTGCTCCCGAGGGAGCGCACCCCGTAGCCGGGTGCAGTGAGTGCCTTGGGGCTGGGTGGCCTGTCTTCGGACGGGCTCAGCCCCGGCGACTCACTAGGGTGCCTGCCCAGACCAATGTCTCCCCCTATATCCTATCATCCTCCCGGCTCTGAAATGGTCTTACTGGACCGAAAGGGCCTAACCCAACAAAACAAACAAACAAACAAACAAAGCGGTGGGGTATGTCTCAGGTAATGTCGGTAATGCATTTAAAGGTAGTGTGCCACCTTTGAAATATTTCCCATTTTATTTTTCCTAGGATAAGAAGCTTCTGTTTTTACCTAATATCGCAAAAAAATCAAAAACGGGCCTGGAATAGTGCCTTTTTCGCCTAAAAGTTAATCGGTTTTTCGATATGTATAACAACTGTGGTGGGCTGACGTGCAAACAGGCGTCGGCAACAATCGCGAATGCGGCGCACATGTGACAATAAGCAAAGGTCATTATAGAGTTACGACGTACGGGAATGAGTTATCAGCTGTCTAATCGTAGACAACACAATGTCAAGCCTTAACCCTCGCCGGACCTATTGATAGATAGATTGATAGTTTATTAAGACCCTCCATTGACATGGTTTTTATGGTGTCTACGTCAATGACAAATAAACAAACATTGTAAAAACACTTAGGCAAGACAGGTGCTACATAAAAAAATGACACACTGGCATAAAACAGTGAATATAAAACACATGTGAGAACCGTGCCTATACCTACATGACAAGTTACAGCTGACTACCTGTGGCTGTTCCACGCACTCGCCGCACGATAAAGAAAACTTCGGCGGGCAAACTCGGTGCGGACCCGGGGCAGCCGCAGCCGGCCGTCGGACACGGCGCGGGTGCTGCGGGATGACACATCGGCTCGCAGTGCGAACTGTTGGCGCAGAAGTTCGGGAGTGATAGATGAGTCGATGATGCGAGTGACGTTTGCGAGGTCACGCTCGGCGATCAACTCGTCTACGGTGGGCCACCCCAGTTCCCGTAGCGCCGCAGTCACGTGATCGCGCCGTCTAAGACCGCTAACAATACGCGCACCAAAGTTAATAGCTTTCTGGATGCGACGCTTCTGTGTGACCGTACAGCTTCCCCACACACTTAAACAGTAACGTATGTGGGGAAATACTAGAGCTTCGATCAGCAGCTGTCTTGTGCATCTCGGTAGCTTATGCCGGATCCTGGCCAGGCACACCAGTACGCAAAAGCACTTACGAACAACACCCGTGATGTGTTCATCCCAAATCAGGTGAGAATCGATGACGACCCCCAGAACCCTGACACTGTGGTTTGGTTTGAGCTCATCGTTTCCAAAATGAATCGAGAATGTTGAGTCAAGATTTTGACGTCTAGATTTCATTATTATCAGTTCAGTTTTAGCTGGGTTAATTTTCAGACGATTTTGGGTGAACCATCTCAGTCCAACTGAGAGAGAAGTTTCGATGCGGTCCTTCAAGTTTTGCAAGTTTGTATAATAGTCAGTGTCAAGGAACTGGGTGTCGTCAGCGTACATGACTAATTTACCATGTGGAATGTGCTGAGGTAAATCATTGGTGAAAATCAAAAACAAAATCGGCCCCAAAATCGAACCCTGGATCACTCCATGAGACACGTTCATAGCAATTGATCCACCGCTCACACACTGTGTGCGTCCTCTCAGCCAGGCCGAGAACCATCCGGAGTCAATCCCGTACCAACCGAGTTTGTCCAGGAGACGGCCATGCTCAACGCTGTCAAAGGCCTTCGACGTATCAGCGGTGACAAGTGACGTCACGCGGCCGCTATCGATGTTCGTCACCGCGTACGTAACAGCATCGAGCAGGGCCGCCTCCGTGGACAAACCCGGCCGGAACCCGTACTGCTGGGGACACAGGATGTGGTGCTCGCTTAAATACGTCACTAGCTGGGAGCAAACAACTCTTTCACAATTTCTTTCACAACTCTTTCACTCTTTCAATATTGGTTTTCTACATACGCGCCGGCCGAGGGGGGGGGGGGCGGGTACGACCCCCCCCTCGCCGTTTCGCCCCTGGTGGAGCTAGCGCGTCGCGGAAAAAACGAGCGTGTGCGCCGTTACGAGACGCAGAGATTGGTACCCGATTTTAAGGTCCTAGGTCAACCGGTGACCTCTGAGGTCAGGTCAAGTGCCCCAAGGTACGGTTCAGTTTTTGGTGAATAACTTCGCAAAAAACGGCCGCAGAGCGCCGATTTTGGCAGCATCGTGTTCGTCTCGCTCAGGCGCGTCGAATGATATACTTTTTGTCCGGGTCAGGTCAACTTGGGGTGTTGACCTCAGGTCAAGGTCAGGTCAGCACCCCCAGGTCACGAAGTTGGTCGAAAGAGGTCATGTCGCATATCATTCGATTCGGCAGGTCTTCCTGAGTCCATTGGTGGCTTTCCCGACTCGCTAGCTCAATTTGATCAAGAGTTATTGACGAAAAACTAATATGACCTTGATGACGTCATAAATGACGTCACCCAAGGTCAACATTGCAAAAGTGACGCATCTAACCTTGCAAGGAGTGCATAAAATCACGATTCTGTGTGCTTGAGATAGTTGGAGATCGTTACCGGCGCCAGAATAGCAGTTTTCATTTTTCCCCATTGACTTATAATGGTGAGGTCACGAAAATGACCTGACCTCATATGACCTTTAGAAAAAATCCGAGATATACAAGTTGTGGGACTCATAATGGATACTAGATCCTGCAAGTTTCATTTCCCTGTGACATCTCCTCTGGCAGTGAGGGCGTTGCGAAGTTGCGACATCTGAAGACCGTGCAGAGGTTCACTTATGACGTCATAGGTCAGTGACCTGACCTGACCCAAAAATGCGGTTGGTGTCAAAAGATGCGGCTTGGATCAAAGGTCAGGTATGCCAAGTTTCAGCTCTCTATCGCCAGCGTGTTCGGAGCTATCGCGAAAAAACCCTATGGGGGGGGGGCGGCACCCGCCCCCCCCCTCGGCCGGCGAGGGTTAAACTGTAAGCCTGTATTGGTATTGTTTCTTTTATTTGGCTGTCGAACATTATTTATGGTTTGAAATATGATTTTATGTAAAATAATTGATATGAAAAAGCCGTCTCTTAAGTTATGACCCCATTTCACCACACGCAAGTGGCAGAAATGACAATGATCAGCTGACGCATTTTTCTTGGCCGAAGTCAGAGCGCGCGGCCCGACGCACCACCACCGCACCACAAAGTATGAGCAGAAGCCGCGCCCAAAGCCAGGGCCCCGGTAACGTGAGGTAGCCGAGTCGGGGCAGCGTGCGCTGACCCAAGCCGGGGCCGCAGCTTTGGGCGCGGTCTACCGCATCCCCGCGGGCAGCCCCGGGCTATCACATGACACCGGGAGGACGCGCGGCCCCGGCTTGGGTCAGCGCACGCTGCCCCGACTCGGCTACCTCACGTTACCGGGGCGTTGGCTTTGGGCGCGGTCTACCGCGCCACCTAACAGGCGTGTTCGAAACCGCAGGAGATGATGATGAACGGGTTTATCGAAACTTGATTGGATGAGCATATCGGTAATAGCGATTTCAGTGTGTGCATTTATTGTTCATAGTGGTGTGAAATGTGGTTGGGGTACGACCGACAACCCGTCGGGGCGAATTTCGCACTGGGGTACTCAAAATTTGAAGAATTTAAGACGTTTCCATGAGTTTTGAAGGTATGGATAAGTTCTAAAAATCCGGTTCTCCTTATCTGGGCCATTAACTCCATACGGTCCAGGAAAGCTGGCACACTACCTTTAAGCAGTGTCACAAAATTGCATTTTGGCTTCAGTGTCAGATGTGAAATTCCTTTCCAAAAAGGGGAATGATGGGAGTTGAAAATGGCTGATTAGATGGCCCCAGAAGAGTGCAATAAAATGAATAGCATTTACTTCTATACAGGCGGTAAAATGAACGATGTAAAGTGGCCATCCACGCAATTTTTATGGGGAGCTCTTAAAAATTGGCGAGTGTAAAACGATTTTCATTTGGATGTTGTTTCCCCACCCAGATCAATAATTTTGGGTCACTGCATTTAAGTGGGCTTTGGTTAACGGCTAATTTTGGCATTTCAAGCAGTTTGAGGGGGGCGGGTAGTAAGTAGCAGAAGTTGGCGGAACGCAGGCGGCGCTGGCTTACGCTGAGATTCGACAATTACGCAATTTAGGCAGCAGGAACGGATATTTTAAAGGCACATCGTGCTCCTACTGCTGCCATCTGGTGTCCTGTTTGTTTGTTTGTTTGTTTGTTTGTTTGTTTGTTTGTTTGTTTGTTTGTTTGTTTTTTAACGTTTATTTTAATTTCTACAGGAAGCTGAAAACTAACATCATGGAAGCGATCGATCTCACGGTGAAAACCATGGATGAGCAGCACGACAAGCTGTTCGGTTCGCTGACCATTTTCGGAGCCGACATCGGCATACCTTGCGAGGTGAGACCCGCCAGACCCATCAGCTAGGCGCTACCTAACGTACCGATATAGCGCATCACGGTAGCTCGCTATCGTTTGCCGATTGAGGATATCAACATTTTTCGCGTAACTTCAAAAATATGTTAGGTACGAGTACCTTTTGGTGATGCAGTGAGTGTGTCTAATTTCTTTCCGTGGAAGCTGGCAGCGCAGGCCGCGGACGCGTCTGCTCCGTGTCGGCTAGGCACTGACCCTGGGTGACTCCCCAGGTTCTCGGCACCTACTGGGACATGTCCGCCGACGACGTGGAGGATGCCATGAACGATCTGGTCAACAAGTCTCTCGTCCAGGACATGGTCGACTCCAATACCACGCTATACAGCATGCACGACCTCATATTTGACTATCTGGCGCACAAATACACATCTGAGCAGGTAAGCCTAGGTAACTTTCAGAGAATGACATGCCTCGCTTGCGAGGGTCATAGCTGTCTTTTTTGTCATTTTGTCACAGCTGATGTGTATTTTGATTACCGTATACATAGCTAGTCAAGACTATTGCAGTTCGTTTGATGTTAACCTTTTGGTGCTCTTTTCCGCAGGAGCGCAACAAAGCTTTTTTGTGACTCAAGCTCCTTTTTTCGCCTCACATTGTTCATTTTCTTTCTCTCTATATTCTTCCCGCAAATTTGCGCGCGCTGAACATGGCGCGAGACCTCACAGATCTGTGTCAATTACCTCACGTTCCGTTCCTCGCCCGGCCTGCAGAAGGCGGAGATGCACGGGAAGCTGGTCGAGCGCTACCTGGTCGAGTACGGCAGCGACCTGAGCCGGCTGCCCGACGACGACTACACGCTGTGGTTTATCGGACAGCACGTGCACCGCTCGGGACAGCACCACCTGTTCCCGAGATTCTACTTCGACCTGGGCTTTGTGGGCAACAAGCTGCGGGTGACGGGACCGAGCGACCTGCTCAGTGACTTCAGGAAGTACGGAGAGTTCCTCGACAGGGTAAGCCGACGGCCGGCGCCGTGGTAACGTTTCCAGGGCGTCGATGTATATGTAGACTTAGAGGTCTTTATTTATGACAAATGCGTGACATTTGACAATCAGATCATTTGATCTTGCCTTATGGCGTCTGATACAGCTCTCGCTTCGTAGGGGCTCTGACTACAAAGGACAATGCATGCCCAGACAATCTGCTCCCAATTAACTGCTAGAATTAGCGCTCTCATTGCCGCCTTGTCGACGTTTATCATCTCGCTGCTTGTTTTAGAGTAGTCAGCTGACACAGACGCTAGCTGACGCCGCCCTGTTCCATCCCTCCCCTAGGACTCAAATGACAACATCACCCGCCGCATCGACTTTGAGAACTTTGTGCGCACGGCTGGCCACCGCGCGGCGGGTCTGTCCAAGGCAGACGACCCGGCGGCGGCGGCCGTGCAGCTGGCGCTCTGCCAACCGGACAGCTCAGAGGTTTACAAGGCCGCAGAGAGGATCTGCGCCGAGTCCAGCGATCAGCTCTTCTTCCGCTGGAGGTGAGGGTGGAGAGGAATAAGGCGAAGAGAAGGTGTATAGGAAAGGGATGAATGAATGCAAAGGGGGAGGGATGATGCAAAATGAAAGATAGTTATTTCCATCCGGTTTTTAACCACCAGTATTCACTCTTGGTCGTCGTTTTACTATTTCCTGGCTCCGCGCACCACAGGAACAAGGAAGCGATGCGTTGGTCGAACGTGCTGCTGACCAAGCTGTTCTCGGGCTCCGTGTGGGACGTGGTGTTCACCTACGAGGAGAACCTGGTGCTGGCCGCCTACGGAGACGGGCATATCAAGGTGAGCGGGCCGCCCGCGCGGACGGACGGCTGCGGAGGTCGGTGAGATGGCGAGATTTGATACCGGCCTATGAAAGACCCGCGTGTGGCTGAGCTGCAATTAAGTCCGTTGAGTTGTGACAAACGCAGCGTTTGAGGCTGAGTGTTGGCTTCTTGTTGATTGTTTTAGTGCTCCAACCAGGTTTAGTTGACTGGCTTAATATCGACTGGTCTGAATATCTGACCTGGACGCTGCACTGTCGAAGATGTCGAGTTTGAGCGGCGGCTAGTCGTGGGAACATGTACCCACTGCCTGAATCTCAGTCACCTCTCCGACGAAGCCATGTGTCTCCATGCCGTCTTGTTCACTGTGACCTGTTTCTACCCCTCGTTCAATATCACCACGCTCACCCCCCCCCCCCCTTCTGCGCCACAGCTGTGGAACATGCTGACGGGCGACGAGCACCGTTCGTTTCACGGCCACGCGGACCGCGTCAACCAGCTCACGGTCAGTCCCAGCGGCGACCGGTTCGTCTCGGCCTCCGAGGACGGCTCGCTGAAGATCTGGGACCTGGACGCGGCCATTATGGAGGCGCTCGGTACTGACGACGACCAGCTCACGGTGCATGACGGTATGCGGTGGTGGAGCTGTGCACTAACAGCATGGCACGGGTGACGGGACGGTGGGGTGGGAAAAGTGGAACAGGTTGTGGGAGGGTGGAGGGTGGCGGGGGCGCTAACGGCATGATACGGGCCAGGGCCAGGTGATGGGATGATGGGGTGGGAGTCTGAGAAGTGGGACAAGTTGTGGGAGGGTGGGGGGTGCTAACAGCATGGCACGGGGCGGAGCCAGGTGACGGGACGGTGGGGTGTGATGGGTTAGGTAGGACCAGTAGCAGATGGGGGGGGGGGCAACAGCACGGGACAGAGGTGACTGGAAGGTGGGGCGGGGCGGGGGAGGGTGGCCGGGGCTGTGTGAGTGGAGGTGGTACGGTACGGTTGTGTTTGAGGGGGAGAGGTTGGTGATTGAGCAGGTGGCTTGGATGTGACGGTGCTGCTATTATCTAACTTACCATGGTGGTTCACTTTCACTTACTAGCGTAAGGACCAAATTAGTGAAAGAAAGGGCTGAGTTATTATGGTGATATCCCGAACGCGCACAGAGTAAGGTACTAAATGTGTGTACATCCTAATTTGTGTAAAGGACACCATTTTGTTGCACTAACCACTGTGTGTATCACAGCTGTTGTTTTTCATAACCACGCTTATCACTGCTTTCCACTTATCTGCTGTATATCAGTGCATGAATGCATGTCAGCGATTGGAGCTTATCTCGCCAAGCCTCTGCCTAAGCCTTGATAAACACCCAGCCTATATTGATTCATTGTCGCGGCAGCACTGATTGCGTTATCGTGCTGAATGTGATTGCGGTAGCCTCTTACTCCTGATTGGCTCCATCTGAGCCGAGGGCTTGGGTAATTGTATGCATTTGCGACTCCTTCGGTCCCCTCGCTTGGCACCTCTAGTATCCGCTCACGTCATGTTTCTATCTTACAATGGTCCCTGCCTCCCACCCCTGATTGGGACACCGGTCTATGCAGACCTATGTCAGACTGTACCGCCCTACGCCGTTCTGTTACTATCAGCTAGCCTTTATGTGGCGTAGTCAGTATGATATGTTTCAGCGTCAGCAGCTGCCGCCAAAACAGACATCGATATTTAATACCGGTGCTATTGTTGCCCATTTTACGCCACGGCATTGTCGGTACGCCGCACGGTGTGCCCTCTTCGCCTGCCATCCTCTCATTACGCCCTCACCACTTCTCACCCATCCTCTTACTCAGTCCCCCCGTCTCACCTAACCACCCTCTCACTTCTTTACCACCACAGCGTCGAGCGGTCAGCGGACGCCCTCGCCGCGGATCCGCCACTCGTCCAGCTCGGCGTTCTTTCCGGAGTCTCGGCGACCGAGCGGCCTGCCGCGTCTAGACGACAGTGTGCAGACGCTGGAGGGGCACGGCACGGCCGTAGCCTGCGTGGACTGGTCACCAGATGGACATTATCTGATCTCCGGCGCTGATAACGGTGGCGTGAAGGTGGGTGATAGGGGGGAGGGGGCGGAGGGAAAGTGGTGACTTGTGTTTGCGTTAACTTGTGTCTGGCGTGGGCTAGTCCGGTTTGGTGAATTGGTATGGCGTCTGGTTGTCAAAGCTGATGTTTTTACACTACTGTGGCCAAATGTTACACAAAGATAGCCGTCGTAGCTGGGCGTTACCTACCACGACCGCTGCAGGCCTCGTAGACCCTGACCTCGCCCCATCTGCCTGCCAGGTGTGGGACTGTTTCGGCGAGGAGGTGCACAGCCATCCGACCGCTCACGAGAAGAACGTCACCTGCTGCTCGTTCTCACCCGACAGCAGCTACTTCGCCACCGGGTCGGCTGACGGCAAGGTGCGACTGTGGTGTACCGAGAAGGGCGACCAGCTGTACACCTTCAGCCAGCACAACCTCCGAGTCATCTCCCTCAGTCTGAGCAAAGGTGGGTGATCCCACGGCCGGAGGTATCAGGGGAGAAGTGGCCGGGGAAATGTGGCGAGATGTGGAGTCTGTCTGCGTGGGTGATGTGAAGTACTCGATACTGTGATCGCTGTATTTGTTTTTGTAACTGGGGCAGGTGATGTCGCTGACCACACCACAGTGCCGTGCTGTGCAGACGTCCGTACAGTGACAGTTGGGCTCGACTCGAGTGTAGGATGGTCGCTGTATAGCCTAGCGTGGTCTGGTGGTCTGTTCGGCTCTCTAATGCTTCTCTAAAGGCGATTTAAGTCTGACGCTGTTTTGGTCGGCCGTCTAAAGTCTGAAGCTGTTGTGGCTGGTCTGGTCGGCTATCTAAAGTCTGTCGCTGGTCTGGTTGGCCGTGTAAGGTCTGACGCACATCTGGCTGGCTGTCTTACCAACTGTCTAAACTCTAAAGTCGATAAATATACCTCTAAAAGACGCCGGTCTGGCCGGAGGTCATTGTCTCACGGCCGTCTGGAGTCTCGCCGATGACCACTGTAGTCCGGGCGCCCAAAAACTGGAGTTGGCAGTAGGATTGGCGACTTGAGTGTAGGATTGGCAGTGTCTGGAGTCTGACACTGGTCCGTTTGGCCCCGCGCTGTGTCTAGGAGTCATCCCCAGCGCTCTGTTCTCGTGGCACGCGACCGCCTCGGACGGGCCACTGCGCCGGGAAGTCTGTCGCCAGGTCTCGGATGGGCTCAGAGCCGACACAGGTCTCTCACTCTCACTCGTACTAACAGAGCGCCCCGGGCGGGTGGCGGCGCCTCGCACCCGCAACGGCGCGGCTTCGCTTCTGCATGGCTCGACATGGGGCGCGGTGCTGGCGGCGCTACGTCATTCCATTGGGGTCTAAAGCTTCCGCTGCGGATAAATTCACCATTCTTGGTTGCATTATTTTGATTTGGTTATGGTTTTATGGCACTTCTGGCGAGCTGCTGCACCCAAGGCTGTGGCGTGTGTTGCGTTTGACTGTCTATTTGAGTGGTTTATGATGCACTGAAATTTCCTTTCGTTTTGTGTGCCTTCTTTTTCGTTGAAACAGCATGAAAAGTTAATTAGAAAGTGATACTCCTTTTTTGGCAGCAAGACATGTGGTAGGCTCATGGTGTCATTCACGGAGGCAAAAATGATATATCTTTTTAAATGATCCCATAGGTATTCAGAAAATGTGTTATGTAACTGGAGAAAGCATACCTATTGTTGGGATCCATTTGTTGATAGAGGCGTGCTACGTTCTTCATATTTCACTTGTGAAATTGGCAAAGTTCGTTGCAGCTGTCTCCATACTTCAATATCTTGCATTTTCTTTGTCTGGTTCATTATCCCCTTTGTGTCTCCTTCTTTTTCTGCGCTGTTTTGTCTAGCTCCTTTTTTTGTCTGTTCTGTGTATTTACATTGCACATATTTGACATTGTTCTGTCCCAGTGGTGTGTCATTTTGCGCCTGTTTTCGGTGGCTGGTCTGTTGTCTGAAGAAAATCTGGTTCGTCATCTTCTGTGTCGTTTTGAATTTCAATGCATGCTGGGATCATCGATGGTGTAACCATTATCGTACAATAGGATATTTTCCATTTAAGACCGGGCTAAGTCATAACTTATCCATAGGCTAGTCTCTTAAATGGTGCGTGTGTGTCTACAATTGTGTTAAAAGAATATTGCAAAACAATTACTCATGATAAAGTTAGAAGTGACTAAAATGAAAGCAATCATTATTAGCTGGTTTTCGCAGTTTCTCGGTAAATAATGCCCTTGCCTCTTATCAACAAATAAAGATAACTACTAACCACAGTAATTAGAACCTCTGGCGATTTGTGACCGTCGCTGCGTCCCTCTCCGCAGACAACAACTCGATCGTGTCTGTGGCCGACAAGGAGATCTTCCTCTGGGTGTGGAACACGGACCGCCGGCCCAGCCGCGACTTCATCCCCGTCCAGATGGGCCGCTCGGCGGTCGACCACGACCTCTACCTGTGCTCGCGGCTCAACGAAGACCAGCGCCTGCTGGTGGTGGGCACGTCGTCCAACATGTACGAGACCTGGGACCTGCAGGAGAAGCGTGTCATCTCCACGCAGCGCGGCTTCGCAGGGTAAGTGGCCCGAATGGTGAATGAGGGCGTGAGGGGTAGAAACCGGGCAGGATTGGAGAAGGGTTGGGAAGCAGAGAGAAGATGGATGGACTGGGACTGCGGATAAGGAGATACAGCAGGGCGAAAAGAGGGCGAGTTGAAAGACATGAGAGCAACGGTCGGATGGATGGTCGAGCCTTGAATTCGCCTGGCAGGATGCTGTTTAGTTTTGTGTTTGAGATTATTAGTGCGAATACGGTATATGAATAACACAAACACCCAGCTTCTGTATGAGAATTACATCGGTTTCGACACTGATGGCATAACACTCTCGCCAAACCTCGAATTCCAACCTTGCTCGAGTGATCAGTCACATGACCCGTTCCGTTCCCGACAGGCTACTGACCTGTCTCTTTCCTCTCCCGACAGGTCAGTCACCTCTCTGGTGTTCTCCCGTGACGGGAAGCAGCTGCTGGCCGGTGCCGACGACACCGTCACGACGTGCTCCCTGACCGCCACACCCAAGGTGGAGGACAGCCTGCAGCCGCTCTTCTCAGCCCGCTTCGTGTCGGCTGACCCCCAGAGCCTCGTCGTGGCGGCCATCACGTCGAACAACGGCGTTCAGGTACGTCCGCTGCGCCGAGCCGAGCTGCGCCGCTCGACCGGAGCCGTCAGCATGCAGCGAGAACGCATGCCAGCTAACCGGGCGGGCGCTGAGCGACGGGCGGGATGGGTGCCGCTGTGCCTGAGGCGCGCGCTGCTGGTAGGCTGACCCACTAACGGCAGGCGGAGGGAGGTGGCCGCTCATCAGCTGCTGCGTGCCGGACGGTTATGGAAGAGGTTGGCGGTGAGGGTTATAAATGGGTGGTGGATGGACAGACAGACGCTGGAATGGGGGAAGGGGTCTAAGGTTTGGTGAGCCTACCGCTGGCTTCGGGTCTTTTGCTCTTGATATATGCAACAATTGTACAGAGAACATTGTAATAATTTCATCGTATGTTTTGTTTGGATGACTGAGCGTTTCTGGGGCTTTCTGTGACGCTTTTGGACATAGTACGATACCATCATAAGCCTCGGCTGGACCTGACGAAGAGACGAGGCACGATTCCAGGCTGTCTTATTCATTCTACCGACCTCTTTGGTGGTGCTAGGCGCAAAATGACCTTTTAGTCGGCGAGCCCTAAGGCCCCAATGCCCAATAAACACACAAGACCTCCGTGGTGCGTTAACACCGGAGTCAATTCAGCGTAGTGCGCGCTGTTTTGTGTGGAGCTACGCGCAGGGTTCCGTCACTCCTAGATAAATTCCGAAAGAGCGGGCTTATTTCGATGGGTTTTGTGTGGAGACCAACTGGCTTGAGGAAAATGCTCACAATGTGAGCTCTATTTGCTGTAAGATGTTGAGGGAGGGGATTTTCAGGGCTGGAAGACGCGACGTGACTTTTCCACCGGGGATAACTCTGATCATACCCGCCTACCTCCGACCCGCGCCGGAGAGATCCTGTTGTGATGTGTTACGCGCGTGGCGGACATAGGGAGGGGCTTGCATGGGCGCTTGTGTGTGTGTGTGCTTGGAGAGTGCTGTTTTCGTGAACGGTGTGAGTCTGACCTTGTCTTGAGGCTTTGCCAATTTTGAAATAGCGCTAGATCACTGATAGGGCGCTTTTGCCACGCGATTATGCTACCTGCCTTATGCCTTGCATAATTATACTGATGTCGCATTTAAATATACAAATTTTATATTTTGATCTAAAATAAATTAAATGAAAGACGAACAGGGTTTTCATTGTTTAAAAATACAAATATTTTGCAACAAATTTGTATATCCATAAATCGCTTTATAGTGCTTTCATTATCCTTCATGTATCTTTTAAGTATCTTGGTTATGTTTTTGCCATTAGTTCTGCGTAAGTTTTGCCGTTTTGTTATTTGTATAATTGGAATGTGTTTTTTTCGGAAGTTTTGTCTGCCTTATGCCTATCTCATAAAGGCACAGCAATTGGCTGCTTACCAAAATTATTAGACGATGCATCAATGTCATCTATTAGTGGTCAGCTGTGTCAATTTGGCGTTCTGATTTTCGCTATTTTACAGCTGGAGCTTTCCCCATTGTTGCAAATCCATACATTGCCAATTCATTCTACTTACAAATTACAGTAGGTGCTCTAATCCAGTGCTTAATACTTAATCACGTAAGTTGATGAAATTGAACCATTGTCTTGCAAGCTCTTAGCTCAGTGTAGTGGCGTCGGTCCTCAATCGGTTGTTGAACCTTGAACGGCCGAATCCCACTCGATGGCAATCTCCCATCCCATGATCTGGCGTACGGCCCGATACCGTCACCAGCGCTGTTAAGTGCGTCGTGTCTCCTCTCGTGCACTTTCCGCCATCGGGACATCATGTGGCCCTGTTTTGTGTACTCCGCTCAGCGCGTGGGTGCCGTCTTATGACTGGTCCTGGCCTCCCCGCGCCGTGAGCTCAGTCATTCCCCCTTACGTCAAAAGTAGGCCGTCCCTCTCCGCTCTACATGTCAAAAGTACGGCGTCCCTTCACGCTCCCTATCCTCACGGCGTCCCTCTCGGCTCTGTTCACGTGCGGCGTCCCTCCATGCGCTGTGTGTATAAGTGCGGCGTCCCCCCCCCCCCCCGCTCTCTGTACGCCTTTGTGTCGTCTGCGCCGCCGATTGCCACACGCTGTCCGTCCGTGCACCACTGCCAACTGTGCTCCCCGCCGCCGCCCCGCGAGTCCGTCCGAAACGCAGAGGGATTCCATCAATAAGCCAGCCGCTCCTCTTTCTCTTGCTATTAATCCATTTCCTTTGAAATTTGCTGTGCCCTTCCTTTGTTTTTCTTTCTGTCTGTCTCTTTCTTCCTTACTTCTTCTTTCTCCTTTCGTCTTTCTGAACGGCACGTTTTGTTCGATCCATGAAACCTCCAGGTTCCCTTCAGGCTGGACTCGTTATGTTAAGATTTCTTCAATGCACCTCTCCCCTTGCCACCTTTCTCCTGGTCACCCCGTCCCCTCCGTGTCTCTCCGTCCATCCACTGACCCCCGTCTCTGCCGGCGGCGGCGGCTCTCCGTGCTGGCCGTCTCTGTGGCTGGGGATGACGCCGGACCCGCTCTGTCTCTCGGCTGTTACAGGAGCGGCGCGACGGCGAGCTCACGGTACGTGCCGCCGGACTCCGCCGGATCCCGCGCGGTGCTGTAGCTCGGAAACTGCCTGTGCTCTCTGTCTCTACCCTCTCCGGACCCGCGCACACAGACACTCTCTAGCTAGCCGGTGGACCGGCCGACTCGCCGGCCCGTCCGCCTCTGCCTCTCTCTCTCTCCTCTGTGTCGCGTGGGACAGGTCTGGCGGGCTCTCACGCCGACTGGGTGTGCCGCCGCTAGTCGTGGGTGGTGCTCAGTGGCCCCATCGAGCCGCCGCCACCGCCGCCGGTGACTAGGAGGGTGCACCCCTTTCACAGGGGACAGACCGAACACAACTCGTAGCCAGGACTGTGCACGTGTGCTATGCTGTGGCGTGCGCTCCGCTCAAACGCTGCTCCCGCCTGCACGACACTTAATCAGGCTTCTTTAGCAGTTTCGGCTCACTCGTATCGCATGAAACAGCTGCTGGCCTCGCACTAAAGTATCTAAGTGTGCTTTGATAGTGTACTGTTGGGCAGTTTGGTGTGTGTGACAATTGTTTTTATTTGTTTTTATGTTTATGTTTTCTATCAAATTACATCAAATTTGAGCTAAACTTGGGCGTCACTAAACTGCATATAAATCACTTATCTGTTTGGCATATCGGCGCTTTTGTCTGGGCAACTTGAGTCGGCTTTTCCGCTTACGTCGCTTTAATGACGGGGCGTTTGTTGGATTTCAGAGTGGTGTTCGCCGTTTACTCCCAGCTCGGCGTTTCCGGCGGGGTCGGACACTGCTCGGCCGACTCCCCCTCCCCCCGCTTCGGTCACGTGCACGGCTGACCCTCGGTTGTGTCCCGTTTCAGGTGCTCCGGGGTCTCGAGGGTAAAGTGACTAAAACCACCAAACCCGTGGGAGAGAAGATAATCATCACCAAGATCAACAAGACAGGGACGTTGGTACGTGCGGTCGGGGAGAAACACAAATGCCGGGTATTTTGAAATACAATTAATCGTAAATGAAAAAAAAAACTTTGTTGAATGTGTCACTATCTTTGTTTACTGTAGAAACCACATCTGAACATCCGAATTCGGAAGTATCGTTGTTCGCCTTGTCCAGCGGTGTTATCCCCTATGCCTGGCTATAACAATGCTGTAACCGAGCTGTCTGCTGTAATTGTGTGACCCCCCGTGATGCGAACAAAGCCAGTGACCATGCTGTGGTCTTCCCGTGTTCCGTTCGTGGCCCTCCCGTGCTCCGTCCCGTGACCTTCCCTTGCTCCGTTGTAACCAGACCGCTGCCGCGTCCCCCTGTCCGCAGGTGGCGTTTGGCTGCGAGGACGGCTCTGTGGGTGTGTATCACCTGCCACCGGCCGGGTCGGCAACTCAGGAGGTGCCCGAGCCAAACATCCTCGGCAAACACAACGACCGAGTCATATCGCTCAAGTTCGGTCCGAATGATACCGTGGTCAGCGGTTCCGAAGACAAGACCATGAAGGTAGGCGGCAGGTCAACCGGTTGGCGAGGTTTCTGCGTGAGGGATGGTGACTGAAGCTGCACGGCCTGCTGTTGCTCGAGTTACGGTTGATTGAAGCGTTTGATCGTGACTGTGCGCTCGCCAGAATATGTCGAGCAATTCTGGGCCTGCGTAGGATTAGTATTAGTGGACATGCGTACAGGCTGCATGTGAATGTGTTTCACTTTATACTCATTAACGACTGCAGCCTTTTTGTGGTACGGCATCGTGCAGCTGTAGCCAAGACATCATTTTCTGTTTCATTTTTCTATCTTGATTTCCTGCCCCTTCCCTCAGACCGCATCCCCCAGTGTTTTAAATTCCCTGTCCCTCGTTCTGCCAGGTGTGGTGGCCCGATAACCGCAGCGTGGCGTGCGGCGGAAACGGTGGCGCCGTCACCCAGGTGGGACTGTACGAGGCGCGCGACCACGGCCTGATCGCGGTCTCCTGCTCCCGAGACGGCACGCTCAAGGTGGGTTGGTGGGTGACGGCGGGATGGGTGGGACGAACTGACAGACAGATGGACTGGAGTGTTGTAAGTAGTAATGAGTATGTGTGAACCAAGATTACTTTACTAATAAATAAAGTGTGCGAATGGTCAGAATGTGGTCGGTGGTACCAATAGGCGCACTGCTTCTACTAGAGATGCTGACGGCATTTGCGTTTTTAGAGCCTCGTGGGATGGAGAGAACCTGCGTTGGTGATTTCGGTGATAACCATTAACCATTGGTGACTGCTGTATATTAGGCCTGCTGCAGTTTTGCTAGTCATTCACTTTGATTTTCCGCTTGCATGTTGTATGGGCGTAGCAAACTGACAGATGCATGCCCTGGCTTATTTTGTTCGATTTTTTCGTATGTTCTAATCTGCATGCTGTCATTTGATGCACTAACTTATGTTTAACCACCTCACCACCTTCGCGGCTGATTTTTTTTTTTAATAATTGGTTCGTACACGCCCGAAACCGTTTCACCCAACTGCTCCAGGGCTGGCGCGCTCCTGTGCATGTGCGCCTGCCGCGCCTGCCCTCCATCAGCACGGCCGATTTGTCGGAGAGTTACCGCACGGTGACACGCGTGAGTTGGTGCTGGTGGTGGTGACAGTGGTAGTGATAATTGGTTACGTCCGTCGGCCAGTTAACTATCGTCCATTGGGGATTATGTGTGTATCATGCTTTCTGCTTGTGCTTGAGCTGTCATGGTTCTTCAGTTTTGCATTGGAGGCAGCAGTGTCACCCTTCCCTGCACAGGGAAATCAGCGAAAGCACGATGCTATAACGGGAGCTCTGCTGAAATAGTTGAACCGCTGGTGTTATAGTTTGGCTTGGACTACTGACATTGCTGTCTGTCCGTCATCGGCTGTCGTCGTGTAGGCGCGCGTCTGAGCTGGACAGGTTATGTGTCTGTCAGCGGCCGTCACCGTGGAGAAATGAGCTGTTGTGGTTAGTGTTGGGAGTGACCGGCCGTGCTTGTTTTGGTTGGTGATGTCCTGTTGGTCTCTAGCTGTTTGTTGGCGATGTTCCGCCGGTCTTGGGCTGTTGGTTTGTGGATGCCCAGATGGTCCATGGTTGTGCTGTTCGCCGGCGAATATATCGTTTAGGGCAACGTCCGTGGATGCAGCTGTGCTTGTCACCGTCGATCGCTCTTTATAGTGGCCTGCTCTCGGTCTGCTTGTGTGCTAATCTGTCAAATAACTATTCTCTTCATTGACGGAATATATTTTACTCTATCATACTACGTATCAACATCATGTCTGTGTATTATTTAGCTTATCTGGCCACCCCATCTTTGTTTGCAACTTTTATTGTTATTCATTATAAGCTAACTTTGACATCATAAACACAATCATAAACGCACATAAACATTTTCCGATCCATCTGACCTCCCCACCCTTCGCCCCCAGGTGTACCGGGCCGACACCGGCAAACCGATAACAGCGCACCTGACCCACGCCGGGTCAACGGTCACCTGCTACCGCATTGTGCGCGCCAACCTGCCCGACGAGAACGGGGCCACCAGCGCGGCGACGGCGGCGGCGCGCGACAAGTCGCCCTGTCCCGACGACCTGGTCGTGGTCACTGCCGGTCAGTGGGAGGGAGCGGAGGGATGGGACGGAGGGTGAGAAAGGGTATTTGTTAGAGGGTGAATGGGGAAGCGGGATAAAGCTGGATGGTGGTTAACGCCGGTCATTCAGGGATGAATTGGGTAAAGCGGCCGGTTTATGGTGACGGACTCTTATAAAAATAAGCATGATGGGGTGGGAAAGGCAAGCATGTCGGTTTTATAGACACACGTCATGTTCATAAGTATCATTGCTTAACAGTGACCTGGCCTGAGTGGTAGACCTGACTCATATCCATCCACGCAGCTTTCCCTACATTTTCCCCTCCAGTGACCTCTCCCCTGCTCTCAGTTCTGACCCCCCCCCCCCCCCCTCCGCAGGTGTGGACGGCACAGTGAAGATGTGCCGCCTTTGTACCGGCGATCTGATCAAGTCGTTCAGTCTGGAGGAGTTCGGTCCGGTGCGCACATTCCGTCTGTCTGCCGATAACCACCTGCTCGTCACCGGGCACGACAACGGCAGTGTGGTGGTGGGTAGAGGGCGGGAGAGGAGAGAGGGAGGGAGCAGGGGGCAGATCACTGGACACAAGATGAGTGTGGTGAGGTGGTAGATGAAAGGAGAAGGAAGATATGTTTTAACTAACCTGTTGGTGGACTCTTCCTTGCGAATGACATTTTTTAGAACGGAAGCTTTCGGGTATATCTAAGTAGGTATCCGGGAAGTGTTTAAAACAGTCGAACTGATTCCTGAGATAAATATTTAAGCCATCAGACCCTCCCCAATCTTCAGCTCAGTCCGTGCTGTGACCTGCCCTGCACCTGACCCCTGATCACCCCTGTGTTTCCATCAGGTGAGCCGGACTGACCATCAGTGTAAGCCGCTGCGTCTTCAGTTCCATCACTCGATGGTGAACGACCTGGCCATCCACCCGAATGGACGGGAGATTATCTCACTCAGCGACAGCCTTGCCTGGTGGAGACTGGACGTAGACGGTACGTATAGACTAGAAGTGCAAACCACGGGCCTTCAGAGCCGGGAGCGTCGCGTTGTGGCGGTTGTTACTGGAGGTGCAAGATCCAGGTACACAGAGCTGGGATCCGGAAGGATCAAGGAAGGATGAACAGGGTGGCTGATCCTTCACTAAGCACTTGTCGTGCTGTGCCTGTTTTTGCAACGCTGCTTTCTCGTATGTAGCATACGTCGTCCTTTGAATTTCGCTCACAAACCCCTTCCCCTCTCCCCCTCCGCAGAGAACCCGATGTCGCCCCGCGGCCGGACCCGCGCCGGCCAGTCGCCGCTGGTGGTGCCACCCTCGCCGCGGCTAACGCTACCGGCCAAACGCTACTTCAACTACAACCGTCGCACCTCGCTGACGCCCGAGATCCGCGCCACACTGCGCCAGGTGTTCTCGTTCCGTGGCACACTGGCCCGTCGGCTCGTCGTTTCTGATGACTGGACCACTCTGGTCACCATCGACGACGCGGGGGTGCTCTATGTGCTCCAGGTCATGTGACGCACCGGGGAGCCTAGGACGCCGCCCGGGCTGCGTGCAGAGGCGCCCGGGTGTTAGTGCGAAAGACGCACGCTAGATGCTAGCAGCGGCAGCAGGGTGTTAGTGCGAGCGTCGCACGCTAGATGGCAGCAGGGACGGCTGGCGGTGCTCAGATCTCGCACGTTGGGGCATTTGTGACGACGGCTGGTGATTCGTTTTGTGATTGCGTCCCTAGTGAGTACTCGGCTGAGATTTGCTCAACTGCCGCTATACCCATGCTGATGATTGACATGAGTTCACTGTATCAGGTTTTCGGCCAGGCTCATTTTACATCGTCAAGAAATGAAGGTTAATTCTATGCAGTTTTCTACCCTACAATGTAATATCAGCTTCCGAACCATATCATCGATATGACAAGTCTGGTGTCGTGGGATTTCTATTTGTCTCTTTTTCTGACGATTGACGAAGATTCGCGCAATGGTACAAGTATCGATCAAGTTCAACCATTGTGCCGCTCCTGGCGAAGTCTTGCCTCGTGATTTCGGGGATTTATTGATCCGTCGATTGGTGATGCTCTTTGGAGCCGAAATTGACGTGCGGGCTCCATAAGTGCGCCAGTGGATTGTCAATGGGTATAGGAACATTTGTAAAATGACAAACCTTGCCATTGCGTGTCCTTTCGTGATTGGTGGCGAGTGCGTCCGACTGGCTTGTTTGTGTGGAGGTGTCCGTTTGTTTTCCCACCACTCAGTGGTTACGCCGAGTGACGCGTGGCGGCGCTGTCAGTCCTGGACTGTGTTCAGGGCTTGTGACGACGCTGCTAGCGTTGGCAGCGCTCTGGTTCGGCGCCACGGGGCGCCATGGATTGGCAGTCAGCGCCGCCGGTTCCAGGGAGTGTGGGTGTGAGTATCGCTAGCGAACGGCGTGGACTAGTGGCTAGGTGTTAACAAAGTGACCCAGCGGCGGTCGTGGAGCCGACACAAGGCGCCGGCCGCCCGTCTTTCCGGCAGAGTGCCTTGTGTGCAATGGTCGGCTAGTCACAGAGGGAGCGGCCGACAGGGACGGAGGTCCCCAGCGCGACTGAGGCGGCTCGCCGCTCCGGCGGACAGTGTGAACGACCGCCCGCGGCCCGCAGTGAGGGGATTCCAGAGTCGCGGCGAGCCCTGTGGTGTTTATTCCAGACCGATCCGGTTGTGCGCCCGGCTGTTCGTTGTGAGACGCTTTATGTGATTTCTGCTGGCGCCTGGCGCGAGCTGATATTTTGGTGGTCCCGTCGGATGGCATGACTCGGGGCAGCGGTCAAGTCTTGGGCCCGCCTGTGAATTGTGGACGCGTGGTCCGTCCGTCTGACCTTGTTTTCTACAATATATGTACTATCTGTCACTCGTTTTTTATTTGGAGTATGACTTGTGGATAGATAATGCAGTGGGGAGTTCGGCATTACAAGTAACCATTTTTATACACCCTCTGGAAGAATGGCGTACCCTGTTATACTCTTTTATGAGCGGAACGCTAGGAAACCAAAGCCCATCAAGATCTGTTTTTGCATTTATGATGACGAGGCGAGCTGTAGATGCTGAAAGGTCGGTCTGTGTAAGGCTAATCATGATTGATATCGGAACAGTGCGATTTCTGCAGAGACCTGTAGTACTTGCCCTCAGACTGGCGGCCCAGTCAGGAGGACAGATAGGGACGTTGAGGCATGTCAGTGAACGAGAATCCGCTCATCGTCTACCGTTTCCATTTATTTTCTTCGTGGATGAAATGGCCGGATGCAGACGTTTGTAAACAGACCGTCATGGTATCTGTTACTGCGGGTTTAGGGGCTAGGACGTCAGCAAAATATTGTAGCTCCCAAAGGAAAACAAGCCAGACGGGAGCGCTCGTTGGACGGGTCTTTGGAAAACGCCGCCGGCTGTCTCCGATTGACACAGCTTTGGTCTGGCAAATCTCACGGGATATTGGTGCGAAAATATCCCAGCGACGCTTCGCACGTCTGAGGTGGCACTTCTCCGACTCAGGAGACGGGGCTGCTAATGCGTGCATCTGCTTATTGTCTCCACAAACGGGCCACTCAGACGGTGTCAAAACAAACGGTTACGCTGCTGGCACGATGAGAGGCAGTCTTGCGTAATTATCAGTATTCAGAACACCCCATTGTTTGGGTTGCGATATTTGCGAACGGTTGAGCTCAGGAGAGACCCAGTTGGAACAAACGCCGATCGTCCAGTCTAAATTTGCAACATTTTTATGCAATTCGAGTCGTCCCCGGCTTAGGTTCGCAATGTTTGAAAGTGCCTTCGTGACAGGTGAAGGACATGTTATTCAACGTTTATTTGCGCCGGATCTGATCGACTTTTGTTGAGTTTCGCAGCTTCAACGGAAGTTATTCTTTCAGCCCAATAAAACATGAAGAAATATTTGACGTCTGTGAACCAAAGCATTGGAAAAGACGAGGATAGAAAAGGGATAACGACTTAATCAATAATCAAAACACCTCTTAATATCGACTCTTTCGCCCCTAGATAAATATCTAAATATACCTATCGACACCTTTGAAGGTGCGCATGGAAAACGCATGGCATGCGCCAAAAGGCCCAAGCACGTCTAGCTATACATACAGTATCTTCTTACATAGGATATAGGAACCAATGTCGTGCCTGAATTTGGTGTGCTATCTGACAAGGCAAACCTCGTATACTGGCATCTGTCTCATTCATTCACTTGGTGAATGAACCGGGAGCAGCTCGCTCTGCTGGTGTAGCCGCTGCACGTCTCCTCTGCACGTCCGCTGGGTGTGGTACTGTGGTGTGTCAGGGAGGGGGCGGGGTCTCCGCGGCCGACCTCCCCGCCAGGTGCGGGGCGGGCCGGCCGCGCTGCGCCGCTCGCCCCCTCTCCAGTCGGTGTCGGTCGCCGGGGTAACGCCAGTCGGACTCGGCCGCCCGCCGCCGCCGAGCGCACCTCTCCTTCGCCGCGCCGCCTCCGTCGACGGCGCCTCCCGGAGCAGCCATTCGTCCGTTCAACATCCGCGCTGACCTGATCCGCGTCCCGACGGAGAGCAACAGCCCCAGCGGCGGCATGGCTGGGGGCGAGAGAGTGCCGCCGCCGCCAGCACAGGCCGCCACCAGGCCGGCCGAGACGCCTCCCAGCACCGGAAAACCCGCTGAGGTGTCCGCTCAGGGAGCGGCGAAATCGGGCGGCAAATCGACAGAGCAGTCGGCACAGGGCTCCGGCAAGTCCGGTAAGGGCAGTGAACCGCCAGCGCCGGCCTCCGGGAAGACGAGCGGCAAGTCCGAGCAGCCGACGCAGGGATCCGGCAAGTCCGGTAAGGGCAGTGAACAGACCTCGCACGGCTCGGGAAAGTCAACTGGAAAGTCCGGCGACCACCCTTCACAAGGCTCTGGCAAGCCCAATGGCAAGACCACCGAGTCAGCCAACAGCTCGGGAAAATCGGGCAGCAAGTCGCTGGACCAGTCGGGTCCACCGAACTCCAGCAAGTCCAACTCCAAGTCCTCTGAACCTAGCTCCGGCAAAGCAAACGGTGGCAAGGCCGGGGACCAGCCGTCTCCGAAGCCGCCCGACAAGGCGTCGGCGAGCTCGGGCGACTCGAAGCGGCTCTCCTCGGACCGCCCTCCGGAGAGCCCGGGCCGCAGTCCGCGCCGCACCAAGAAGAGCCCGACACGCGGCAGAGACGCCGTCTCACTCGACACCGGTGACGAGCGGAAAAACGGTAAAAAGGCGCGCAAAGTGAGCGCTGTCAAAGGTTCCTCGGCAGACAGCGAACCACCGCCGGCGGCCGCGCCGGCCAGCGCGGGGTCCGGGGAACAGCAGGCTGTGGCCGGCCCGGAAGAGGACGAGGGGGTGCAGAAAGTGCGCGCCCTGGGCCGCCGTACCCTGGCGCTCTGTCAGAGGTCAGACTGGGTGGCCGTCGAGCAGAGTCTGAAGAGCGTCGAGCGGGCCGCGCAGGAGGCCAACATCGACAACCCGCTGGCCGACATCGCTGATGAGGTGAGTCGGACGGTCCGGGAGGTCCGGACGGCCCGGGCGTTCCGGGAAGTCCGAGCGGTCCCAGAGGTCGGAGAGGTCCGGACTCCCGGACTCCGGACGGTCCGGATGGGGGGGGGGGGGGGTGGTAATAGACGGGGTTCTGGTGCCGGGGATGGAGAGATAGACAGGCACAGATACTGAAACTTAGTTAAGTCACACCTTAGTCAGGCGCTTCACACCTCTCTTGGCGCTTTAAACGGTCCAGTAAGCAAAAACACTGCTCTAATAGATTTAGTAATAACAATTAAATGAATTATTTCATGTTCAGAAAATAAAATGCCACAATGCCGAACTAGCTTATTTGATATATGTAAATCATCTTTAGGTGCATTTAATAGACCCAATCTGTCGAAAATCACAAGACGTTAGGTATAGATAGACCTAATTATTCCAGAACTAGCCAATACAGCACTATCTGGCTGTTCGCAGTTCATAGCTCAAACTTTGTTCAAATATTTGTTAAAAAGAATGCCGTTGTCAGCCTATCTGCCATAAGTAAGCACTGGCAAGACCTGCTTCATTTTTATTTTATATCTGATGCGCACGGAGCTGTCAACTATTGTGGCGCAAATTACGCCCCTCGAAGCACGTATCGGACAGGCAGTGCGACAATTTTCAAACTCAGTTTATGACAAAATAGGAACATTTTACATGCAAACTTTATTCATTAATATATTCGAAATAATGTTTTTAATAAAGACTGGGTTTTAGTTATTTATGATAAATGAAATTTAAGTTTCTGGATGGTCATGATATTTTATTTTGTGAACATCAAGCGTTATTCGCCGTTTTACTTCGAGAGAATAAAAAGATGTCCTCAAAACTTGCACCATACCGGGTGTCCCAAAAGTAAGGTCATCATTTGTTTTGGCCACACTGTCAAAAATACGCGATGGATAGATATAAATAGGACATCATATGAAAGAGCATTTTATAAAATTTTATTCTGACATACATATGAGTCAATACATTGGCTCGTAGCCCCACATTTGCTGCTTTTCTACATGGCTACCATTTCGGGCCGCGTGCATGAATAGACTACGTTTGACTTCCTCCACTATTCTGGAGCGATTCTCTGGTGAGATGCCGCCTATGTTTGCTCGAAGGGATCATCCGTTAGTTCTTCCCGGCTCGTTGGGTTGTCCTAAAAGACAATCTTTCTGTTGTGTATCCAGAGAATAAAAATATGAAGGTGTAACGTCAGGTGACCGCGGAGGCCATTCAATGGCGTTGCCCTGACTGAAAATTACGGGATCTCACATCCACTCTCGGAGACAATGCATGATCTTCAGGACGGTGCAAGCATAGTCTCCATCCTGCTGAAACCACTGCTGGCTGATGGTGTCGGCACAGCTGCGTTGCGACGAGCGGAAGAACCAGTGGGAGGACTCTCGGCCACCTCTCTTGATTTATTGTCACCCGATTCCCGCTGTCGTCCTCAGGACCTCGAAGCACAGGTGGCTAAGTATACATGCCCTGTGCGTACATTATACCTTTTTTCTGACGTTTTACCGGTTGAGGCGAAACTATGCATGAGTTCAGAGATAGGGCGAGCTGATAGGGTCTGCTTAGGGCCGAAAACTGGGCGGTATTTACCCTTTGTTTTAATGACGGACCCTCTCTAAGAGTTGAATTTCGACCTTCTCAGTTTTATGCCTACTGCTCGGTGTAGTTATGATCAAAAATGGTTTAAGCATGCAAGAAAATAATTTTATGGATGTACCTTGCACGTGTTAAAATTGGAAGTGATTCGGACTCTTACTTCTCGAGATATTTAAGTTTTAAATCATGACCTTACTTTTGGGACACCCGGTACACTGGGCCGTGGGCGTCCAGTGCTGATCAGGTATGTACAGTCCTAACAGAGCGCGCGTGGGTGATGGGTGCCGAGCCGCCCTGCTCCCTGCCCGTGAACTGGGGGGTTGTATCACGGCAGTGACCTCGCGTCGGCGGCGTCCTGGGGTCGTTTGAGCCGGCCGGCCGACACAACAGCCCTCTCTGGGCGGTGTACACACGGACTGGGGCCGAATCAGCGCCCCTAACGGCCCCGTCGCAGGCGACGAGCCCACACGGCTCGCGCGATGGAATCCGAGACAGACCTAGCAGAACTACCGACGTATCGGGAACAGTGCTACCTATGTGTGACATCCGTTCCTTGCGCTTGCGTAAACGCTGTTGCGCAAAAGGGCTTTCATATGCAGGTTTGCTGATAAATCAGATGTGAGTTAATTCTTATCTTTTATTCACAGTTGTAAATGGAGAGTGGCTTAACTGGCTTATGAATATGTGTTATTAGGCACGTGTAAGCAATTTATAGTTGCAAAATGCAGCACTTTCGGGTGCTTCTACTCTCGGTGAAAGCGTTTGCAACACTTTTGGTAAGCTGAAGCACATTCCTTCCGACTTTTGTGCTCCTTGACCGTGCAAATCAAGATTACGTCGGGACGGACATGGTAATCATTCAACCATGATAATGAATATTTTCAGCTTATAACATAGCTGTAAATGCTTCGGAACACATCACCAGACTGTAAGGCCGTAATGATTGACTTAAAACGCTATCGTATGCGGTCACTGGCTCGCTGTCGGTCGCCAGTAGCCCCTTTACCGCTCCGTCACCCTCCCGTAAAGCGGCGGCTACCGCACGGGCTGGCCCGAATCTGATCCGCTTATAGCGCGGCCGACATGCTACTGTTTGCTGTTCGGGGCAGTGCATGTGCCGAGCCTGTGCCAGCAGACTGGGTAATACCTGACACTGGACCAGCGGCATGGAATGTCAGCGCCCAGGGGCTTAGATGACTGGGGTCGGGGCGGGTCGGGCAGGGGGTCGGGGCGGGTCGGGCAGGGGGTCGGGGTCATGACCTACGGCTAAATGATCCGTTCCTCGGCTGCGTCATAGTAATGCCGGTTGTCGGCAAGCATCGAGTCTTAAATTGAGACTATGCGTAGTCAGATGGCCTCTCTGGTTTTCTTCAGCTGCCTTGGAATGGCAGGTCGTTAGGGATCGGTCGGCTTTGGCCTTTGGCAAGGCGCCGGCTTGTTGCCAAAAAGCCAAGTAAAAACTAAGTGGTCCGTGCCTGCCAACGGAGCGACGGTGTTACTGCACCAGCGAACGAGATGACGTCCGATGGCAGATGACTGGCAGGCGACTGGTAACGTGCGTGGTGTGGTCACTATTTTGGTGACTGGTGTAAGACGAGTGACTTGTGACATGACTGGCAGGGGTTGATGTGACATTCGATGAATGATTGACGAATTGAGCAGATAAAAGACATTAAACTGGATGGAGCTTAGGTGATTCACTAGCCAATACGACAGCTGTTTCTGCTCTGTGAGCCGGAACAGCCGTTTGACTGTTACGTCACCTCAGTGAATTTGCGATGGCCTAATTGTTCCGTCCGTTTTTCCGGAGGTCAGTACCTAATAATGAACGCGAGCTGCCGTTGAAGTAACATCAGTTGCGCACTGGACCATGGCATGCGTCGTATTACACATCCACGAAATTCCGACACTTGTTATTACCTCATAGTTTATTCGAGCCTTTCTAGTTAAAATTGTCATGTTTTAGGGACTAGAGTGAGACTTTTCATCAAGCAACTGCGTTTATAGACAGAATATAGACGTGAATTACTCAAGGCAGTTCTGCGTTGCAATTATGTACATGTCCGAAGAAACCATGGGGTAAAAAGAGAAAACATTCAGTTAAAATTGTATTTTTTATGTCTGTCTGTCTGTCTGTCTGTCTGTCTGTCTGTCTGTCTGTCTGTCTGTCTGTCTGCTCTCTCTCTCTCTCTCTCTCTCTCTCTCTCTCTCTCTCTCTCTCTCTCTCTCTCTCTCTCCCTCTCCCTCTCTCTCTCTCTCTCTCTCTCTCTCTCTCTCTCTCACACACTCTCTCTCGTCTCTTTCTGACCTAGATATTCGGTACATTTACGTGACACCGATCGTAAATAGGCAATATACTTGCGACATTTCCGTGATGCCCTCTTAACGTCTCCGTCTCTTTTTTATTTCCTCCAATATCAATGTCATTAGACCAGCACGGCCGTTGCCACTCTGCTCCGCTTTTTCTCTTTCCTCTCACGCAGTAAGTCTGAATGTGCACGAAACACACAGACATATACACAGCTCCGTTAAAGGGACCATCCCACCTTAACATTAGTTTTGAGTTGAGATAGCCAAGTTTGCGGCCAGGCTCAGAAACCACCATTTATCCTGGTCGCAACCCCCGCAGCTTTATGGTGTTCAAGAAATTTCTTCCCTTTACTTGCAGGGTGGGACCAGCTTAGTCCCTATCTCTTAACCATTAGCGGTTTCTTGATGACGTCAGCAGTCATTTCAACGCCCGCCATTCCTTGAACCCGAGTTTTGCTGACCTTGAGCTCCCTTTTTTATCAACGTGAAATCCAAGCGTGAAATCCGTCGTCGGCGCTGAGAAAGCCTATTGCTTTTCATTTTAATTTGAATATTAGAAGATACCCACCACTGGAACTTGGACTGATATTATACCAAGGCCGAAGATGATCAAGCTGCCTGCTATATCTGGAGCTTGGTGTTCAACTTCAACATGGAATAAAAAACAAAATATCAAAGCAAACTGGATATGGTACTCCAAGTTAAAGTCCAAAGAAATTTTGAAGAGCTGACAATTGACATTAATTCTTTTCCTGCAAGGTTTCCATATGGAGATCACACCATGAAGAAATATTTTGATGTTAACAGTTGAAAGGGGATTGATCATGCAGTTTTGACGAAAGACGCTGCTGACTGTCTTTGGAAAAGGATGTCGGCATGAGGTGCAATTGTGCTTGTGAAGTGGTTATAACTGGTCTTATCACAGTATTAAATTAAATGTGCCATTGCAGCCAAGTGTGTTATCATGTAAGGTAAAATCAAAACCACAATGTTGGTTTTACGAGCATTGAGAAGGCTGGTAGGTAACACCTGCCTGTGCTCGTAAATCATGCTGCCAAAGTTTTCTAAATTAATTTTATCATACACTTTTGTTATCCAGAATGGTTGCACTATTGTTTGGTATCATATTATTCCATGTAAATATGGTAGTGTAAAGTCCGACCAACATGTTACCAGATTTGAAGCTGTTACGTTACCTAAGTACCTGTTTTTTACTGGCGTGGACGGTGAATGTCACCTGGATTTTGTTTTGAGGTGCAGACCTAGTAACTCTGACTACATGGGTTTGAAGCTATTATCTATTCTGTTTTTACTGGCCTGGTGAATGGCGACTGATGTTGTCCGTGGATGGCACTGAAACAAATTTTGAGTGTCATGTACAGTGTTTTAATACAATGCTGAGGGCTGAAAGTTGTCTTGTTTAGAGTGGTGAAAGTTCAGGATATGCCAGCCACCATGGTGGGTCAGAGTTAATGTGTTGCAGTCAGTTCGGCTTCGGCAAGCACACGGATGGGCATACGCATCAAGACCTGCTCTGCCATACTTTCAGCCAATTTTACCTAGGTAAGTCTTTTCTTTTTTTTCTGCCAAAAGCTATGACATTGTGAATTTCAGTACTGTGGCCTGTGTGTAGCTTTCAGGAAAGCAATTCTAAATAAAGCTCTGATAAAGTGCAAAATCAGCAATGCAGCCCTCTATTACATTTTCTACAACATCTTACTTGTTCCTTGCATGGAGAGAAAAATGCAATGTTATGAATTCGTTTATTCACATAATTTGACAAGCATGCAGTTACCTGCTACTATCACTGCACAAAACAGCAGAAAACATCAGTTGATCAAACACAAGACACAACAGAAGTTTACAACATATAGGGCTGCCGAACCTGCTTCCTCCCACCACAGTTGATGCCATTTCCTAGCCTGGCTTGATGTGAGCACTGAATAGCTGCTTTGTCTAATTACAGCTCACTACCATTCAACTTAAACTACTCTACTACTCTCTTCAAAGTAAGAGTGAGAGCGTTCAGTGTTCATAGCAGCTCGACAGACGACAGACAACAAACATCTTGACAAACCAACCAGTATTTGATTTGGCTAATGATTTATGTGCTTGTTGTATCATGGCCAAACTACTTTAACAGCAATAATCCCTGTTTCATCTTGATCTTGCTTTTATTTCCATTTGAACTCAGATCTTGAAACAATCATCTGAAGTGATATCAGATACTGGCTTCCGTTTCTCTTGAAAGCAAGTTAAAACAACAATGATAAACTAAGGCAGGAGATGTGAGTTGTGGCAGTAGATTTTTGATTCAACATATGTAAACCTTATATTGCTTGAGACCTCTGTGACAGACAAAAAAATATTTATAGTTTTTTGATAGTTTGGATTCTTGGCTTGATTTAGCAAATCAGCTGTGAACCTTGACTTTGAAATCACATAAATGTCATGGTACCCGAACAAATCCTCGCATGACATTTCTTCGTAGCACAATTTTTCGTCCGCATTTCTTCGTCTACAAATCTTCGTCGGTGCATTTATTTGTCCCTCAATGCTTACTCTTGCATATATTTGCGTTGAAGAAGAAATGCGAGCCGATTTTCATATACCCTGATGCGAGACAAAGTAATGCGATACGAATAAATGCCCTGACGAAGATTTGCAGACGAAGAATTGCGATACGAAGAAATGCCATAAGAAGAATTGTCCTGGAATCCTTCATTGGCCATCATATATTGACCTTGATAAGATAAACGCATCATTCGCGCAATATTTGTCGCACTTTGATACCAAATTATTGCTTCCAAATGCCGACGTAAAGAAAACCTTTATGTGACGTCATAGAAACAGCGGAGTTCCCAAAAAGTAAACAAAAATAAAAGTCTTATATCTCGAAAACGGGTGAATATTTTCCGGTAAAATTTGGTAGATGTTCATTTTCGCTCTTTGTGATTCACGCTACATCACTTTTATGCCAATTCATTAACTTTTTTGAAGGTGGGAGGGTCCCTTTAAGAAGTTACTTTATACAGCTTGGAACTGTGAAAAGAAAAAGAAAATGGTCGAAAACGTCTTGTCATTTCGTGGAACAACTTACCGAATTCCCAGACTATGTGAAATACCCACGCCGTTTGCGATTGTCGCGTGCCAATCTGTAACAATTACCGTCATAAAACACATTCGCAGTGTCCTTGTTCGGCTGACGTAATTGGGAACACATCTGTCTGATGACATTATATTTACAACAGAGAGAGAGAGAGAGAGAGAGAGAGAGAGAGAGAGAGAGAGAGAGAGAGAGAGAGAGGGGAGAGAGAGAGAACGAAAGAGAGAGAGAGAGAGAGGGGGGAGACAGGGAGAGAGAGAAGAGAGAGGGAAGGAGGGAAGCTGAATAGAGTGAGAGAAGCTCTTAAGTTTGTTCAGCAAAATTTAGGTCTAAAATTTAAATATGAATTCATTCATAAGAACACCTCTATTTAATTCCATAAGCCTGACCTGCACCTGCATAATAGCGCCTTCGTGCAGTGTGCACACTGCAACACATATTCGTTCCAGAGATCCAGCGCCATGTATGTTAGCGTATCAGACCCGTGCGGTGGTGACTTCAACGCCGCTCCGCATGTGTCGAAGTCTCGGTGCACTTTCGTTACGGCTGATTGAACGGTCACGGAGACGCCGACGCGCCACAGGAGCGTAACACCCGTATTGGCCGCCCGCGGGCGCACTCAGGGCACGCAGAGCTGTAAAACTGTCGACCGCGTGTGGGAGCGTGCGCGGAAGAGTGTGAAAGCTTTGATGTTCGAGGAACTATGTGAGTGAGTTGCCACACATGCGTGGTAATTACATGGGTACTCGGGTTAGAGTAAGCGAACGCATCCTGAAACCACCTTGATAGTGTCTATCTCAGTGAAATATCTAGCCAAATTACGTATCATGACGATACATCACACTCGATGTTATTACACGGTTATAAGCGCTGTGAGCTCTCTGCAGCAGATCGGCTCTCGGGGATAGCGAGCTGCACGGTGAAATCATGGCGCGTGTCAAGGTCGTTCTCAGCACCTCCGCTGTCGTCGCGTGTTCCGGGAAGGTCGGTCCGACCGCGAGCGGTGCCGGGGAGGGGAGGGATGGGGAGAACACTGCACCCACGCACCTCTGCGGTGTCTGGTGGCCGGTAATTATCGGAGAGGGCGGTACTCGGTTACCGACTGATGTGGTAATGGTCTGCACGGCAGTGAACTGGGTCGGAATTTGTGCCCAGTTAAGCCATCGTTCTTTTGAATGTTAGATGGGTATACCAAAAATAGCTCTAACAAACATTAAGGGATCCTAGAATTTATGATTCAATCTTGCGTACATGCGCACATTTTTCATCGCATGTAGGTATTTGATATTGCTTAACCCGCGCACCGACGGGGGTCTGCGCCAACTTCGCACCGACGGGGGGGGGGCGGATGACCGCCCCCCCCCCTGAGATCTCGAGAACGAAGCAAGATAGCGACAAGCGGTAAGCGGCATCGGATACGCACGGACAAGGTCTACAATTTTTACTGAGGTCATTTTCAGGTCAGGTCAAAGATGACGTCACAGGGGTCGAAAAAGTCAAAATGGCGGCGCTAGATATGGAGAGAGTTTTTCTCGAATAACTTTCGAATTAGTCAAGATAGGAACAAACTAAGGGCATCATCGTGATCCTCTCGTCAATCCGCATCGAATGATATATATATATATATATGTTGACCTCGAAAGGTCAAGGTCAAAGGTTGACCTCAGGTCACGTGACCTCGAGGTCATCATGTATGTCATTCGATGCGTCTTGACGAGCTGAACACAATGAGACCATTCGCGCGGCTGTATATTGTTCCTGTACGGAGTTATTGGCAAAAAACCGCTGGTGACCTTTGATGACGTCACATGACCTTACAGCTGCCCAACAGCAAAACAGACCTCAAGGTAGTGAAGGTTGATGGTATACATATGAAGTCATGTATGGTATATGGGGCCATTCCGACCCGTTTTAGTGGTAAAAACAGGGAGTTGATTTTTCCCCCATTGACTTATAATGGGGAGGTCGCGAAATTGACCTGACCTTAGGTCACCGACATCAAAATTCCGAGATATACAAATTGTAGCTACTAATGACCTAATAACATCCTGCGACTTTCAAAGGCCTCCGACATCTACTGTAGCTCTGGCACGGTGATAAAGTTGCAAAAAAGTGACTTGAGGCTGGGTCATTCAAAGTGACCTGGTGACCTGACCTTGAAAGTTAGGAGGTTCAAACTTTCACACCATGTGCAAAATTGATGAGAAAATTGTCGTACAAAATTTCGCGGCGCTATGCGCCGCGGTTTTTCCGCTATCCGCGAAAAACCTCAGGGGGGGCGGATATCCGCCCCCCGTCGGTGCGCGGGTTAAATTACTATTCTCTATTACGACAGACAACTGGAAGGCCTAGTGGTCAAACATCACGGCATGTTTAGATCAAGACCTTTTACGATCTCACCATTTCGTTTTTTGCTAAGCAAAGAAATATAAATCGCGGCAAGAACAGCCCTGAGTCACTATACCGTCTATCGTTCAATCTATGCACCTAACTAACCGCGGGGCACCCTCCGTCAGCCCCCGTTGGAGTGCGATCGGCTGGAGGCCGGCCATATTTTTTCGCTGTCGACTCCGATTAAAAGCTGATACGGACAAAATTACATGTTATTGGCCGGGAGCGTCACTGCATGAAGCCAGTGTGGGGGCTCGGCCTGGCGTCCGTTTGTCTGCAGCCGTCGGGCCGTGCACAGCGGACGATCTAGGCTAACGATTCCTTTATTCATGACGGACAATCAAGCTGCCAAAGCCGACTATGCATGGCGGCTGTTCCATTGTGGGTCTGTAGGTGACTCGTGACGGCTGTGACCGCTGGGATATCACCGCGATGAGCTGTGTGATTATCTCCGTGAGCAGACTCGTGATAAATCTCGTGATTAGCTCTGAAGGAACCCCGCGACACGACCTGGTGGTCTCGATGCGCAGCTGGCTGTGATGGTTCAATGAGAAGCATTTTGATGGGACAAGATGGTCTCTACCCTCAATTTAATCCTGATGAATTTGTAATGGAATGCACGACGAATCACAGGAGCGATTTCGCGAAAAGGTTTTATTGTTTAATAACAGCATTCCTGGCGACCTGCTACATGCTATTTCGCTAAGAGACCGGATAAAATACACTAAACTACTGATTAACTTCTGTACGATCGCCGTTTAGAATTCAGACCGAAACTCTTTGGCTATCAAATTCATTATTCCAGCTGTTCGCAGTGCACCCTTCGGGCTTTGGGTGACCTCTTCTCAGTGCTTACTATTCAATCCAGCTACCCCTCGATTACGATTATAAATGATCACCGTCTCTGTATCACCGAATCATGCTCCCCATCCCCGCGTAGTCCCCATATGGCGCTATACTGCCGTGCCATTCGTCAAACCAGCCCTGTAATATCCGGGCCATGCGTTGCACGGTTGCAGCATTGCCTGCGTGAGATGAAAGTGCACCGAGCCGGTCGGGTCCCTGTGAGCCGCGGCCCGCCTACGCTATCGCCCCGGGCAGCGATCGTATCTGGCGATCATAACTCGTCGGTCCCGACACACCTGGGTCAGACGCCGAGCCGACGACCTTGTTAGTGTCCTGCCCTGCTGCAGCTCTGATATGAACGGTGAATCGGTCCACCCGCTGCTGGAAGAGCGAGACCGACCAGCCAGCTGTTGCTGGAAGGGGCAGAAACTTGCCTGACGCTCTCTGCAAACATTTTGGTATTCCGCACGTTTATGCACGGTTAGCTGAGGCTCCTGATATCAGAGCTGGTCATCGAAAATGTTGAGAAGATTCTTTCGCTTTTCAACATAGAAAAGGATAATCTAAACAACTGTGGTACGGAGGTCATCAGTTCACAATTTAACCTGCATTCTCACTCGCCTCGTGCAACGGAGCAATTTTCTCGTAGCTGCGGTGCGATCTGAGCTGGGCTATGGAAAGTGAAAACTATCCAACGTGCTGCAGAATCTTTGCAACGCGGGTGGCATTGTCTGGGAAATGTGGGGAATGGGAGTGTGCCCCCAGCTGCCAGGGTCACCGGCGCGAGGTCAGGGTCACGTGGTTTGACCCGACTCGACCTGACCTGACCCGCAGTCTCACGGTGTCGTAGTCGGGCGGTAGGCTGCGGTTGAGACAGGGCGGTAAGGGACTGTAATGACGCCGTGTGAACGTGGAAGTCGGGTGGAGATTGCCTAGGTATTGCAGTGTCATGTTGTGCATGATACAGCAGCAACAGGAGCGAGCCTGTGTGGTAACTAGTAACTACCCATGGTTGCATTCAAATTTCAATTGAACTGATGCCGATTCACGTTTAAGAAAGGGTGAAGTTTGGTAAAAGTTAGGCCGAGGCGATTGATTTGTACAGACTTGAGACGGCGCTAGCTTGGCCGCTTGATGGTATCCTTGATTTTTCACCTTTGTCTCATGGATAGTGTTTGCATAAGATTATTTACAAAATGATGCAGACCAATTTTCCGCTTGACTCATGATCTCTAAACGCCCAGCCAGGTCCGGTCGGTCAGTTTTTATGTCAAATGCGCTTTAATTCTTTACGTATTTGTATGTACTACATTCGCCTCAGGAGCTCACATGTCTTATCTGCTAATACAATCACCTTGCATAAACATTGAACATTGCCAAAGTCGCTATAGCGACTCTATTATAAAGTCGTCTGGCAAGGCTATGGGTAAATATATTTACCCATTCAAAACTGTTGGCGACTTCACCTCGACTTCCTAGCATAAATAAACAATGTCACCAAACATCCACCGCAGAGAACTTTTGGTCTGCATAAATCTACTTCCGGTCGCATGAATAGCATGCAGTCATGTGCAAAATTTACCACAGGAATGCACCTAAGGGCCAGCTATGTGGACGTGACTCCAATCTTCACCTTGACTGTATCAGACGCTGCTGGCTACATAACTGGCGCTGAGAGACTGGACCGCACGAACTCCGCTCTACGACCAAGGCTTTGAACGTTGATATCGCCAAATTATCGTGCTCTTGTATCATTGCACCATCGTGACTGAAAAGATGAGCGCTCTGATCATTTGAATTTCATAACCTTGATGGACAGAATGCGCCCTTTGTAACCTATCTAGCCTGTAGCCCGAGTTGAGAATAAACAGCGGAATGCTCTACGCTTTGACCACTGCACTTCTTTAAACATTGCCCGTCCACTGCAGTGCTAATGATCCACTTGCCGTTCGCTTTCCTCACGTGACCTGAGCATGACCCCGGAGGCACGCAGGGTCGCGCGCGGGGGTCCTGCTCCCCCCCCCACCTTCCGGAGGGGGTGATCGATGCGTCATCGGCGCCTGTTTATTTCTCGGCTTGGCACGGGCGGCTCCGAGCGGCCGGCGCACGCCACTAGCGATTCGTGTAATTGGTCAGTTTATTGCGCTCCTCGGCCGGCGCGTGATTTGCCACGGCGGCTATTCGTTGTTGGCATGTGGCGTGGTCGGACCGTCGACAGGTACGGTCACGGGAGGAGCCCGGGGACAGGGGACGGTCAGGGGAGGGGACGGTGTCGTCCGGACGAAAAACTAGGCCGAGCTGTTTGGCTGCTGCAGCTGACAAACTAAGCCGTCGCGTGCTGAGGCGTGGGCCGATAAACGTCAGACTCAGGAAGTCAACCGACGGCTAAAGCTGTGTTGTTCTCCGAAACCACACAGCTTTTCTGCTATTTATTCTTGAGAGGCGTGTGTGCAGCTTATGACAATATGCAGGTACTGATAAGTATTTGTTAGTTAGAAAGAGCTGATTATGACGGCCTGAGGGGTGTGAAGCAGTTATTTCTACGCACGATGACATGTGAAGGGATATCACAATGCCTTACACTGCATTCGTATCCAAATTAATTCTTCACATGACATTTGATATTCAGCTATTGAACCAAAACCAGGTAATGTAAGACAATCTGACTGGGTCAAAGGTCAGTGCTCTTTTCGGCTCCACTCCTGCGCAGAAGTGCACACATACCTTTCACCCCCCCCCCCCCCCGCTCCGGGTATCCCCCGATCAGCGTACCGCGCTCATTCCGGGTAATGGCCGGAGGCGGTGACCTGCGCGGCCGGGTCAGGCCATTCTCACCTCATTACCTCCACGCGGCCGGTTCGCACGGGACGCGTGACGGCCCGGGATGTCGCCGTCGGCCGCGGCGCACCTACCTGTGGTCCAGTGACGTCACTGAGCCGGCCACGCGCTGCTAATTGCGCCGCGATCGCCGCCGTGAGCAGCGGCTGCCGGGCGCGCACGACCGGCTAATTGAGGACGCTGGGAGGCGTTACTGGGCCGGTCGCGCTGTGAGTTACGACGCCGACCGGGTGTAATTGAGCGACACGCTCATCCCCGGGTGATGGGGGCAGCTGCTGAGGGCCGGCACGATCGGGCGGTCTGACCGCCGTCTGACGACTCTCTGCGGTCGGCAGCGACGCCGCAGACGCGGCGATTAATTTTCGAGCTCGGCCTCCCACACCGCAGCTCCGCGACCGTCGTGTCAGAGTGATTCCCGCGCGGCGTGACCCGGCTGGCCGTTTGGCGATGAGAGGCCGCGTCACATTGGTTCCGATATAGTATGGGAACTGCGGCACATCAACTCTGATGGAGTATGAGAGCTATGTCCCATCGGCTCCGATATCGTATGAGAGTTGCGTCCCATCGGCTCCGATAGGGTTAGAAAGTTGCGTCATACCGGCGCCATGGATGTTCTTCATCCATGCCGGCGCTGTCGGGGTATGTGAGCTGCGTCCCATTGGCTTTGATAAGGTGCAGAATACTGTGCTGGTGCGCTCGTCGTTGTAATTGCGGGTGCCTAAGGTTCATGCATGATATGTAAATGCGGCGTGAGCCATCCGCTTATGGTGCAATCTGACCTGGAAAATGGCCTACATTTTATCGAATCTGGAACGTTGGCATAAGCGGCTGTTATGCGCTACCTATACCTGACTGTTTGGATTTTGGCCAGGTCAAACATTTGCATTCCCCGTGAACACGTTCCATCAATATCAAATGCCCCTGGCATGACATTTCGATTGTAGACAGTGACATGCAGTTGCGAGCAAACTGGGCTCAAACGAAGCCAGGCGCCAACATTTCTTATTCGACATATCTGCAAAAGGGACGTTGGATTTCTGGTTTTCGACCAAGGCCACAGTGATGTTTGCTTAGCCTGAAAGAGCTCGAAAATGTCAAAAGTCATCGTCCCAGCACGCTGTCGCATACAGTAGGTATGCCGGATAACTATTCATTTTTTGGACTAAATGAGCATTTTGCGCACACTGGGTTAGCGAGATAATCTAATTACTTCTTATAGCGTTTCCAAAGATTTATGTACATCAAAATCATCTCCGTTTTGCAAACATCAACAAATAAGAAATATCTACTGTGCACATATCACTTACGTCGTTTTCATCTACTCCAAATGTGCATTAGTTAAATCAGCTTTGTGAATTTAATATGTCGAAATGCATCCAGCAATGAGCCCTCTACGTTTAAAAGCGCATTTATCAGCTGAAACCACTACTCATGCGAGTCGTATCGCCATTTGCATTCATTTGGTGTTCTTCGTCAAGGCTGAAATGTCTGATGCGTGACATTGCAGCGCAACACAGTGAACATAATACGCTATGACGCAATTATGTTTGGTGTTTAATTTTGTGATTGCATGAACGTGCATCTATTGCCTGATCTACATGATTTTGTTCCGTGCGGGACATATCTGACGCCTGGCATATGTACTATGCAGAGAATAGGTGGTATTTTGTCATCTAATTATGACATGGCCTTTCTCTTAATGCATTCTGAATTCGATTTCAGACATAACAGCTTTTGCTACAGCGCATAGCATCTACATATGTAAGATAAACCATTGAATTAAAATGTTAAGCTTAAAGCAAAAAAAATATTTATCATTAATGGCAAGACCTGTTAAATACATTGTTATTCAAATCTCAGTTATTCATTATAACCCGAACATTCATTATCGACATCCAGCAGTCTCGCCTTCGCGATCATTGGCAACTTTTGACATCCGGGACCACATAAAGTTCACATCGCAGATCGCACAAGCGATTTCCCATGCCTTTCCGTGCGCTAGGAGTGGCGAATTCAGCCTCTCCTGCTGCCGTGCTGTGATCGGCACTCCGCCGCCCCCGCCCCCGCCGCCGGCCGTCCGCCGATCTGGGTGAAGGCCCAGCGCCGCGCCGCGCCGCCTGCGGACATGTTCTACTCGATCTGTGAACGTAAATCACGGCAGTGCAGCGGCAGCGCGGCACTTATTAGAGAATCGGTCGATTATCTAGCGATCATGAGGCGGGCTTTGTTGGGCCGACCGGGCCGGGGGTGGTGGGTCGACCCCGTGCGGCGCAGGTCCGACTGACCCCGTGAGGCACGGTAGGTACCCTCCACTGCGCTAACCGTATGGTGTGCGGTGGGGACGGTATGCTTGGAGCAAGGGATGATATGAAGAAATGTCTGAACGAAACTGGACGAAATTCCATTCCAATGTTAAGATCAGAAACACAAGCCTCCAAATTTTGAGGAAAATGATTGAACAAAGCGAGGAACGTCGAAACAGCTTGAGTGGTCTCTCCATTTGCGATACCGTCCATGGTGCTTTATTGCATTTTCACTTTGCTAAAATTGTGTGACAAAACATGTGCCAATCGCAGCGAAAATGATGTGCTCCGAGCTCTTCCACTCTGTTCCACATAAATCACGTATTTTGCGGCAGTGTGGCTGCATAGTGCATACCTACAAACGTGCATCTGAGTCGTGTGTCTTACCATAATGTGCTGTCACAATGCATTATCCCGACTGGCGGCTATAGAGGGTGTGGTTTGAGTCACTTCACCGCACGCTAATTGCAGGCCATATTTTATCATAAGCTATGGGATAAAAGTTCTCGAGGAGGGCCGTATATATCACCCCAACTGTGTGCTATGACAAATGACGTATGCTGCTATTTATGCGCTGCTAATGGGCTTTGCACAGTGTCACCGCCTAACCGCCGAGTTTTGCTGTGTTTCAGAATGGCTACACGCCACTCATGTACGCGGCGAAGGACAACCGCGTCATGGTGGTGGACAAACTCATCGAGCTCGGCTGCAACGTCAATCACATGAGCGAGGTGAGTCGCGCCGAGTCGCACTGAGTCGCACAGAGTCGCGCTGAGTCGAAGCAGCTGTTCAGACCCTCCCCTGTCCCCCAAGGTCCCCAGCGGTCCGTATCGGTGCGCCATCAGTGACCCTGTCGCGCGCGGGGTGTCGTATTGACCGCAGACAACATTGGACATCAGCGAACGACGTCAGGTGACGTCAGGTGGTGACAACGGTGACGTACGCACGGGTAATATGGGTGCCAAATTTCCAGAGAACGTCGCTCATTCGAGCGGGATTGATGAAACAAATACGGTTGTAAAGACCTTAACTCATCCCTTTATTAAGCCTCATTAATTGGTGCAAATTGCTCAGCATGTAGGCAAGAGATGCTTATGCTGAGCTGCTTTTAGGATATAATAGTCCTTAGTCACCCCTCTTGAATTCCGTTCTGAAGACTGCCCCTTAGTTCGCTGAAGGAATTTACACTAGAATATTCCGCACTCTTACCACCCGGCCTGGCTAATAAATGCGCGAAGGATATACGATGTGAACAGGGTTAGTGGGGCGAATCGGCACGGAAACCGCGCTTTACTAGCAGTCCAAACCGCAGGAGTGCCGACCGTCTGTGCCCTCGACCCTGAGCGACCCGCTGCAGACCGCCCGGCAGGGACCCTACGTCACGGCAGAGTACTCCGTCACCCCACCGCATGGTCCCACGGAGGATCCCGGGATGACGGGTCATGTGACAGGCCTAATGACGGGTCCGGTGACGGATTCAATGGCCCAGGCCGACTGGTGCTCCCATTCTCATGCGTAATGATGGAGATTTGTGAAGCAGTCAACGTGCTTGTTGCAATGCTGCCACCGGGCTGATTGGGGTTCTGCTGTTGCTCGATTGCTTTTGTGCATGCAGGTCATGTGAATATCTCCTGTGTTTCAGCGCTGTTATTTGACGGTTCATTAATGATTGGGTCAGGTCAGGTCTTAGCACAGGCTGTGACCTTTGCCCCATGCTCAGTATCTATGCTACATTTACCTGCAATTTGTCTCCGAGCTAAGAGAGAGAGAGAGCCTTCTGGGAAACTTGGCTCTCCAACCATACATCCGACTAGCATCAATCAAGGGTCCAGACGTATGTAATCTTCCCCATACATTGTTTAAAAGACTTTTTTCCGAATGCTTGAATCGGTGGCTCTCGGCCCGGGTGTCCCGCTAAGTAGTGCTTGTTGCACATACGGCCATCCCTGCACTAAGCACTTTCAACCCAGCGCCAAGGCACTGTCGTCTCCCATTCTCCATTCAGAACTGCCCTTTCTGTCCTAACCGCAGTCTTCCTCTGAATCCGCCAAGGGACCCCACACCCACACGGTCCGAGCGTGGCGCTCTGTTGCGTGTCCAGCCTGTCGGCCAGTCGGCGCGGCGGCCCCGTCCCCCTGGGTGGGGAGGGGGGGGGCTGTCCCCCAGGGAGGGGAGGGGTGGCCCGCCGGGTCCGGCCGGCACCGTCTGTCACCGGACGATTAGCGGCTGGCCGGCAGGGATTTATGCCGATTGGCCGGCCGACGGCGCCGCCCCAGGCGACGACCGAGGCGCCGTCGGTCCCGACACGGCCACCAAGGTCGCCCCAAGGTGACCAGTGGTCACTGGTCACTGGGCGTAATATTACGCCCAGTGACACTAGGACTGTCGGTATGTTCCGACACCGACAGTCCTACCGACAGTCCTATACCGAGTCGATACCGACAGTCCTAGGACTGTCGGTATGTTCCCTTCTTTGGCATTGATGACAGTACCAATAGCTTCCTAAGAGATGTAGTGACTGACTGCGATGCTCTGGTTAGACGTTCCAATTCATTCGCCTCAGGGCATTTCGATGTCTGGTTGAAGTAAGCCTCTGGGTAATGCCCGTTGTAATCTCAGTAAGATATGGCCTATGTAGTGACCGTCACGCTACCGTATCCTGGAGTTGATCCGTGACGGTTTGTGACAGTACCGTGACGTCATATAAAACAAATGACGTCAGAGGGACAGTTGAACGGTGTCATGACGGGCGTGTCGGAACAGGGACGCTGGGCGAGCTGCTGTTCAGTGTGGAGTGGACAGCAGCTGCAGTGGCTTTGGGCTGTCGGAACACTCGCCAGCATAAAACTGCTATTCCTGGACGGATGTCTGGGCTAATTTCGAGCCGTTACTAGCCACGACACGATTAGTTATGGTGCCACGAAGGTGTTTAATTTTAAGTAGAGCGTTCGACTGTAGGCTGGTAATCTCGTGTTCTTGTTAGCGTCTGCTTTATGCGGTGATAACCCAGGGCTCCGGAATAGCTAAAGCGTCAACATCATGGTCGTTTGCTGATGTGGATATTGTGTTTTCCGCCCAAATGAGTTCTTTCACAGTAAATCCTACACTTTTGGGTACTAATTAGGGTCTCTGAAAACCAACACAATGTCTAACTTTTATTCTAAAATTGTATAAATTGGGTCACCTCAGGAACTCTGACGGGCCGTGGGAGCTGTGCGTACAGTCGTGTACAGGTTGATGGTCCCCTACTCTTTATCCACCGGGTTCCTATGGCTCAGCATTGGCAGCAGCCGCCTGGTATGTACCGGTAGGCTGTGCCGCATGACCCGAGAGTGAAGCGGCACAGTCTACCCACGCCGTTTGACATCGGCTCGGGTCGCCGGGTGGAGCGCTTTCACTTTGTAGACCAGCTGTCGCGTCAGACCAGCGCGGGGGGAGGGGCTCGTCTCGGTGGTTGGCGTGGGCTGGCGAGTGGTGTGGGGCGTGTTGGTGGACCATGGGGGCTGGGAGGGTGTGTGTGGTCACTTGCTGCATTGCACATTTTGCGTCGCTTAACAATTGCATTCCTGTTTTTGCTAAGCACAATGCACGGAAGACCCCGCGAATATAATTTACTTGTGCATTGTGCAAAACGTGATTTGGCACGGTGTCGAGGCAACCATAGGTCTTGTGCCACATATATGCATGATATTTAGGCAATACCTACGCTTATGAAAATGGTAGATTGATCGGATAGATCCTGGATGTCAATTCGTATGCTAAATGTCGACATGTATTAAATGAACGAATGAATGAATCAATCAATCAATCGACAATCGACATGTAGATATAAAACCGTATAAATGGCTCGCAACCACTAAAATCAAACCAGTTCCTTAACTCGGAAAAGTAGCCGGAGCCCCGATGAGGCTCGAACCGGGACTCCACGTTGAAAGCTTTGCCAATGATCCATCATCATTCCACCAAGCTAGAGCGACCGGCACCCGAAACCACAAAAACATTCATTGACTTTGCTGCCGACCTCCCGGCCCCGCCGCCCGCCCGGCCCAAGGCCCTATATACCAGGTAAGGTCGTCCGGCGATTCTACCTGATCGTGACGTCAGCTCGTGACGTCATCTGGGGGCAAGTCTTGAAGTCCCGTTCAAGTCCTATGCAAATGGGCGATTTTTGAAGCGCTGTAGAACAAACTCTGGTAAAGCTAGCACAAAACTAAGTGCATCATCGGAAAGCCGAGACATTTTTCTTCGGATTATCTAAGAAGCGTTTTTCACTAAACCCATTAGTTTTTCCAAAAATGCGTAAAAAAGCCCCCATGCCTCCGCCGCCTCCCTTCCGCCGGCCGCCACGCCGCCGCGGTAGTGTAGTGGTTAGGATGCTTGCCCCGTAATCCAAAGATCGTGCGTTCGAATCTAGGCGCGGTTAGTACCTAAATCGAAATTGCAAGCAGAATATGTGTTTTTTCTTGATAAATCACTTATATTACAGCTAACCGTTCATAAAACTATCGATAACAATTGACTGAAACCCTTAATATAGAATACATTCTAATAAAACAAATTCAAATATGGCGGCCGTTGCGCCAGGCTCCGCCCCCGACTCCGCCCCTTCGTGTGACGTCATCTGTGCACTTGGACACACAAGGAGATAGGGGACGACATGGGCCCGGCCAGACTTTGCCCCGACTGTGGTGACCGTCCGGTGTAGCTCAGCGTAGGAGTGCTAGACTGTCAAACTGACCGGTAGTGAGAGGCCCGGTTCGAGACGCTTCGCGTGCTGGATGTTTATTTCTGTGTCCGAGGCTATGCGATTAGTCCACTTTTCAGAAAGATTATTTGGTGACAGGTCTGTTTTCTTTCTTTGCTGCAATTCATGAGGAGACCGTATGGACCCTTAGGTCTGTCCTTCCGCACCCCACTTGGGAGATGGGTGTTTGAACCCCCCTGGGTTTTGTAAATATCTCTAAAGCGAATTTTTGGAGGGTGGATTACGATCGGTTCTATGCGACGAGTGACCACACACACCCAGCCCCAGGTCCGCTCACTCCCTCCCCACATCACCCCCGCCCCACACCACACTCCAGCCCGCCTCATCCACCGAGCCGAGCCAAATAGACAGGCCTGACCCTTACCCCCCCCCCCCTCCCCCAGCCGGTGTAACGCAGCGTCCGGTCCGGTCAAATCGCTCTCTACCAGGCGACCCGAGCCGGTGTCATACAGTGTGGGTAGGCTGTACCGCTTCACTCTCGGGTCATGCGGCACAGTCTACCGGTACCAGGCGGCTGCTGCCAATGCTGAGCCATAGGAACCCGGTGGATAAAGAGTAGCGGATCATCAACCTGTACACGACTGTACCACTGCGGCCACCATTGCCGTGCCGGGGCGGGGTCGCTTTGAGAGTAGACCCAGTGACCGGCATTACGCAGTTACCGATCGGTCGTGAAATCGCCAATTGGCCGCGGCAGGTCACACCGCGACTGTGGGCCGGGGGTGGCGGGCCGCCGGGTCAAGGTCAGGGTCACCACTGTGTGTGTGCTGGGGCTCTGACGGAGCTCGGGCGGGGTCGCGGCTGTTGGCGGCCGCATCCCGTCTGCAATTGGTCCGCTGAGAGTGCCGGGTCATGACACGGGGACATTGAGACGGCCGCTGGGAGCGGACGGTGGGGAGATGAATGGTTGTGGGAGAGGGATGGCTGGAGGCTGAATGAGCAGAGCATGTTCTGCGAAACTGGGCACTGGACGACAACCATGCGTTCCTGCCGGAGCAATACCATGGATAGGACTTAGCGGCCCTTGAAACTTCCACCAGCTAATCCGACGAACGAACAGTTTAGTGTGTAGACGAAAGGATGACTTGAAGTATCTTTGGACGGGCTCATTCAGGCAACTGCGTGTATAGTTAGTGTGTACATATGCGCCGACTTGCTTCCTTCATCATTTATCCTTTTATAGTGCGCAGCATTACATAAGGACATCGCTCGATTCGTTGTCGATCTGTTCTCAAGTCTTGTTCCATGCATCCACTGTTTGATCAAAGGTGTAAGCAAACAGCCGAGACCCTGTATCTTTCGCAAATGTATGGAATGCACACAATATGTGAGTCGTGAGGTAAACTGAAGAGGTATGACGTATGCGATCTACAAAGTTAAATTGAAGTTTTGATTTTATCTCACCCACTGACAAGACTTAATTATTATTCCATTGTTATTTGATTTATGTAACATATTGTCCAAGCAAAACAAAACGATTTTAATAATGGCAGTTGAAAGTGTTTGAACAAAATTTTCCCCATCTCAAATACTTTGTCTTCCAGCAGGATCACCTTACGGTAATTCCTCCGCATAAGTCAGTTCAAATTTTATACATCAGAACTGTAACAGTTGACTAAAAGTTCTGACCCTGAATGGCCTCACTAAACTTTCCCAGTTCCAACTCCGCCCACTGTGTTCCCGCCCCTCCCCTTTCCGCCTCCCCTATCCGGCTCCCCCACGGATCGGCTCGCCGCTGCGTAATACGACGTTCGGGACGCCGCACGCCCCGGGGGGGGAACTGCACGCGACCCCAAGCCGCTGCCGCGAAACTGTGACGTCATCCACACGTCACAGGTGACACGTCATTATTCAGACGAAATGGACCAGCTACCACTGAATCTCACACATATTCTTTGATAACAAAAGCAAACAGATCACTCATCGAAGTCGTAGCCTTTCTGTTTGGGTCTCCCTGGAAGCGTGTTTTCAGATGCATCACGCCGGTGCAATATGTCGGTATGATGTATGTCAAGGATGGGTTGTTCCGTGTAACTATACCTCCTTGTTCTCACACGGCCGGCAGTTAACTACTGCGCCGTGTGGAGTCTGCTCGGTTCATGGCCCATCACAATGGGAGTGATCACACACCGACACCGGATCTCTCACTAGCGTTCCATGGTTATTCACATGTCGCCCCATTGGAACCAGTGGTTATTCACAGTTCGCCCCATCGGAAATCGTGAATATTCACGGCTCGCCCCATTGAAACCAATCAGTGACAGCCGATGAGGGCTGGCGCGGCGCCTCGGCCGCCGTTAGCGCTCCGCCGTGCTGTGACCGTGCCGCCTGGCGTGAACTACGGCCGATCTGGGGCAAGGCTGGCCCCGTCGCGTCGCGTCGGCGCCTTACCGTCCGCCAGCGTCGCGTGCGACGAGACCGTTGGCCGACGATGTTTCCGAAAGAAAGTGCTCCCCGGCAAGTTTTACATCCGTAACAGCAGAGGGCTGTCTCAGCGATGGAGCGAAACTTTGCACAATGCACACAATCCTATGCAAACTACTGCGTTCGAAATATGGATCGTGCACATTTTGGATCGTTTGTGTCTATAAAGAGACGCCTTCTGAAGTGACGCCATGCCCTTACACTTCCTGACCTCACGATCTTTGATAAGATCACGGCCAGCGGGCACATAACTTTTTAACCAGCGGTGGGAGCTGCATCGTGAATCGTGAAGGCTTCAGTTCATAAGCGCGGCTATTTTGATGTTTTATTTCTCAAATCAAATTACTGGAGAACAAAGCGATGACATAGGCATCCATGACTTCACCGACATAGCCATTGTAATCCATTGAATCGTATTTGTGCTAAATTTGACTTTCTTTGTTTGTGCCTTGTTTGATTTAGCGTTGATCATCCACGGTCTGCACTGGTGGACTTGATATAAAAAAATGCATGTCAGTCATGGGTCAGGCACTTTCATGATATTCAAGTTCAATACGTGCCCTTTCTGGTTTTCGGTCAGGCACTGCAGAAAGTTCGTCCCAGTTCATTACGAAGGGCTATCATTATTATTTAACGGTAAAATACAATAAAAACAAAATTAACCGCAGTCTGTCTCCTAACTAGGCGACCAAATCTGACCTGCTGACCCGTGACCTATTCGCTGGTCTGCACACCACCCGGGGGCAGAACTGGGTCACACACAGACGTGGTAACCTGCCGACGGGGGTCGCCACGCTGCCGCCCCGCGGGATCGATCCGGGGGGTGCGTGTCGACTTATACCCCCGTCCCCTCCCCCTCTCCCCTGTCTCCGCAGCAGGAGGAGCGGAGACAGGTAATAAGGATACCGTCTGACTGAGCTGACACCAGGGGTGGCTGCAGTAACGACCCGTCGGTCATGGGCCGAGGTCTTCGTAGCGGGCTGACCGCCACAGGGACGCCGACAAAAGGCTAATATTGACATTGGAACTTCGCTTATGGTACGATTAATATATGTCCGTAGAGCTTAAAAATCCGGTGCAAAGTATGACCAACCACAAAGGGCATGCCATGGTGGATAACGTGAGCTGAAAAGAACGGAAGCAGCATATTAGCCGCAGATGATCAAGGATTGTCGACACATGGATATGTGCTAGGTATGTTATAACTTGCATCATGTAAATTGTGAACGAATTTACGAACCTCGTGCCTCCACGAATTTTCTGAGTCAAGGTCACGATGAAACATCGTTGACATTTTTGCGGTCATATGTATGTACACACTACACACAATGGCTGGGTTCACCATTTGGCGGCGTAAAACAAATATTTGCACAACGGCCGGCTGATAGTCTTATGGCCGCAACCCATAGCATGACATACAAATATGCTCAAAAGCCATAGCCGCTATTTAGGTATTCAAAGATCATTACTTTTTAGAACAAGTGTTATCCATTCTGCACAAGTTTTGTGTCATCCGTGATGCAATATGGATGTAATTTCCCATTGAAATGTTGCTCGGCGCAGACAGGAACAGAGATAATTTATGATATTTCACAAAGTCGTGATGTAATATTTTGCCCAACAACGCATCACCTTCCCACTGAAATATATTATCGAAACAGGCGATAAAGGACGTTTGACAAGGCTCAGTGACAATTCATTGCTCTGAAACGTTCTGTCAATTACTTACCCCAGCACCTATTTTCGTCCCAGCACACACTGCCAGCCTTTAGCGGCTCTGATCGACGGTTTGGTGTCTCCGTCGCCACGACTGGAGTCCATCGCGGCCAAATCACGGCCGGTCCCGACACGGCCTGTTAGCATATCGTTATCCACAACACAGACAGGGACGGATGTGGCCGTGAAGCGTTCGATTTGTCGCCGCTGCCACAGACGTCTGCCGTCTGCCGACCGTTATCCAGGCTAGATTAGTTCAATATCCGCAATGCCACTTTGCCGGACTTTTCAAGACTCAGTGTCGATGGCGACACTCGTGTCGCGATGATAGCTCGTTGCTGGTGTTTTTCTTTGGGGTGCCGGTGACTGACGTGCCTTGATAAAAAGGCACGAAGACCGTCCGTCTTTGTGTCAATCAGCAGACTCACGTGACAGAGATCTCCCCTCAGATGGATTGACAGGACACCCGTCTCTGTGTGTGTCGTTACACCGGACTGTACCGCTGGGTTGAGCGCCTAAGTGGTGGTCTGATGTGGCCGGAGCACCCTCGCAGCGGGTGACGACAACCGCTGGTCAGCACAGGTGGACCGTAAGGAGGCCATCAGACCCAGGTGCTGTGCTGTGTGGGGCAGCGGCGATGACCAACAGCTGGCTCACCTTGACCCCCGCTACGACTGAGCGCTTCATAAACAGCCGAATGGGCTTCATCGAAAGTTCCCGAACACACGGCAGGCCACGCCGTTGTTGGTGGAACAAAGGCGACGACGGCCCGCTGAGAGTTAGTAGAGTGTGAGGCATGGGCCTGACTGCGGGAAGTTGCGAAAGGTACATGATCCAGAGAATTGCTTGCTTTGCAATCAATGGCTATTCCATTTCGTGCGAAGTGTTGTAAGTTTTTAATCATTTTTACTAAAGCTCATCACCATGCAAGTGGCATTTCTTATCATAAAATGATTTATTGGCTATATATCACGAAGTGTGGAGTTTCCGCTTGTTTATAAGAATTCAATACGGAGTTCTGAACTGCGAAATCGCAGCCCTCGTTTTCGATTAGGCCTGCGCCTCCTCGGTGTACGTTGAGCGCCATTCGTCAGCCGCAGAGACGATGCGTGCCGGCCCGGGGACAGCCGGGGGAATTTACGCTGCACGCCACCCGTCCAGATTTGCCGTAACCCTCAGCGGCCGCCGCACTTCCTGGTGCCGGCTTAGGGCCAAAATACACATTTTTACAGGAAGTTTTCGAGCTGGTATTCTTATATGGATGTTCAATTAATACCTATTGCACCGTCATAAGCATGTGTTCGATGATTGCTAGCTTGTGACATGATGATCTGGACGCATGGAATGGCGTTAGCCGTCATGAACGAAAAACTATTTAAATGCTGAAATAGTAAGCGCTCCAATCCCTCGTTTGCTGATATCCTCTCACCCGACTAAAACGTGTCGGGTCGCGGCCGGCCGGCCGCGGACCATTTTCAGAAGTGGCGGGCAGACCGTGCGTCGAGTACTTGCTTTCTCGCGCGGCGGTACTGGGGTTCACTAGCATTGTTTAAAATATTTTCATTTGCCATGAACTTGAAATTATACACTGTAATTAACGATCTTTTGTCAATTATTACAAGTTCTTCAAATTTATTCTTTGAAAGCAAATGATTTCATTTCACTCAAGAATTGTCTTGTCCACCACTACAACCGCCACCCAGCCGCCATCCATTGGAAGAGATAGGCTCTGCGGCACAAAGTGTCGTTTTAAACTGGACTGGGAACCAATGTGTGATGACATTTAGAGCTAAATTTATGCTCATTGTGTACCTAGAAGCATTGGGAACAACGCTCTGACTGTACATTTTTAGATTTTTGCCTCGAAATGAAAATATTTACAATCAAGTACTTTGCGAGCGCAGTTTAGAAGCTCCCGTAATGTTAAAGTCCTATCTCCTACAAGTATGTAAATACTGCTCTAGGGAACCAACAGTTCGCATCGTACTAGCTTTAAATTATGTCCATAGTGTTCCCAGTACTTTGCTGAACACTGTGGTGAGTGTACATTTTTCGTTTTTTGCTTTACAAGCGTAAAATTCGTCTGGTTTTATACCACTTCATTCGCCTCCATAGCCCGGTAACGGCGCCGCGCGGCGCGGCCGGCCGGCGCCCGCTGTAGTTCCAAACACTGCCCGATAGATGGCAGGCGCAGAAGTGGTCCCAGCCGTCCCGGTACGAGCCATTCTGGAAGCTGAATCATCACCGACTGTCTGTAACTTGACCCACCGCCGACGTCCTGTAATTTGACGCACCACCGACCGTATAGGTAATCTGACCCAACGCCGTGCGTGTAATCTGACCGAACACTGACCGTCTGCGTTTGTCCTCAGGATGGCTTCTCGATCCTACACTTTGCCGTGCTGCACGCTCGGGAAGATATGGTGAAGACGCTGCTGAACAGGAGGGCAGACGTTAACGCCCTCACAGGGGTAAGCAGGCAGACCCAACCGGAACGCAGATTTACCTGAGCCGAACTTGCGATCAAATTGGCCAGAATGGCATGAATTGCAAGCAATCGATAATTGATGTTTCAAAGATAATTTCACACCCTTCCTCCATTAAAACTAAATCTTTTTGATGATCAACCAATTATTTTTGATCAAGCAATTCTTTAATTTGCGATGATCTCCGCCGTCTTTACCAATGAGCATTCCATTGACCCCTCCCCACTCGCCCTCCCGCTTACCCCGCGTCCAGCCGAAGAAGATGACCTGCGTGCACCTGGTGTGTACGCGCACGGCCGGCTTGGCGGTCAACATCCTCCGGCTGCTGCTACAGACGACGACACGCGACGTCCGCCTCGTCAAGGACGTGGTGCGTATCCATTCATCGGTCTGGACCGAGACGGGTCGGTGTGACACCCGCGGTCTGCCCGGCGGAGCGCTGCATGTCTGTGTGCTGCACGGTGACATGCACAGTGTGCCAAGTGGCCGATCGAACTGCATGATTTCAATGTTGCAATGACGCCTTTGATGCGATTACGTTCAACTGCCTTTTCGGTTTAGCAGTTATTTTGAATCTGACGTGAGTGGTTTTACTCAACTTTTACTAGTCTTTTTAGCCAGGTGTTGTGAGTACTTACGTTTTATAATCATATCTTCTTGACAACAATGAGGCCGCATTTTTCAATCGGAACGCATAGAATGGTGCGTCGCATTATTGTGATTTCATAGTGCGACCGCACGATTAATCTTTGGGATACACTCTGCAGTCAAAAGTCAACAAATGACTGAGAATGGGACAAACTATCTTCTGCAATGCCTCAGGGTTACATTTTCTCAGGTCTGGCCAGCCAACTTGACCTTGGCTGTGTTTTCTTGATCTTCTGAAATCCTGAGCCACAGCCGTGTCTAAAAACATGCCTCTGAACCATGGGCTCACTGAATGGTGCCAGCACGTTTCACTATATTGCATGCCTTATGTTTTCAACTTATCTTTTCCCACGTATGTCGCTCACCATAAAAGCTACTTATTTTTGTTACGTTGATTTGTATTTGCAGAGTTTTGCAACAGAAACGTACACGTTGACGGCACCCATTCAAGACAAGGTAAGTTAACATTGCTATTTCTGTACATGTTGTACGTATGTGAGCACTCATATGATGTTATTTATTGTCTATATTATATATGTGACCGCTTCACATCACATGCAATGCTTTTATAAGGCCAATTGTTCTCATCGAATCTCCCAGAGGCCGATTGCCGCTTACCAGCGACCCTGGCTGTCTTCCTGGCTTTGTTAGCTCTGTGACCCGAGCTCTGTTGGTGAGGTTCACGCAGCTCTCCGGCCCACGGCTTTACCCCAATGTCCTCACACCGTGTCTGTCTGGCGGCAGTTTTTCCACCCAGGCAGCTCCACGCTAAACCAGCGGACACTGCTAAAGGCCCTGCTTGACAAAGACTCGGTGAGTTCTCAGACGTATGCATGCATGTGTATGGCTGAACTAACCCTGAGGTGTGTAATAACTGCGGGTTGTGGCAATATTTCAGCGCGATCGTGACAATCCTTTATGTAGAAAACATCGCGTGACCATTTTTAAACCATTTCTCTACCGATAAATATACTAATCAACGGTAACACACGTTAGCACCGTTCCTGATGAAAAATAATGGGATGGGCAATCAAACCAATCAATTTTCATAGCTATATTTATATCACGACCCTTACCCCTCTCATGATCTACGATTTATATTAAAGTTCCAATCAAATAGTAGCACAAAATAAAGCCTCGGTTACTTGCCAACGTTCTATTTCCTTACGCCTAGTAAAAATTAAATTAGAAAATAAATGAAATGCCATTTACCCCTCCAACTTACCCGTGATGTTTTAATCATACACTTCTACCCAGGGATGCGGAGCCGGAGCCGGAGTCGGAGCCGGAGCCGCCGGAGCCGGCATATTTTGCCCGGAGCCGGAGCCGGAGCCGGAGCCGTGAAACAATATAGCCCGGAGCCGGAGCCGGAGCCGGAGCCGCCAAAAAAGGGGGCGACTCCGGCTCCTTTTTATTTTTTTGAAGAGGAAAAAATAATTGACCTAGTTCGGTTTGACAGTACAAGGCAGTAAAACATATGGTACTTACGTCATGGGCCATCAAGTGAATGAAAAAATCCGAATATCCCCAGTATCCCACAGTAGGGGAGAGTGGGGTAATTTGGCCGCTTTTTTAGAAAACGATGTAACATAAAATTGACAACACATCTCTGCATTTTCTCAACGCTGGCAGGTGTTGCAATCATTTTACTTTACTGGACAGTAATCTTGAAATGATAGAGTTACTACTTATATTGAAATTGTGACGTATTAGAAAGGTCTGCAAGGCGGCCAAATTGCCCCACTAGCAGGGTTATTTGGCCGGGGGTGTGGGGCAATTTGGCCGGTGTTAGTTTTAGGCCGGTATTTTTTTTGTTAGTGGCGAGTCAGCCTCACATTCAGCAATGACGTGTGTCCTACGACGCATTTGACGCATTTCGGAGGTTGACTCAGCGGTCACAGGGGTCGAAAATAGTCAAAATAGCGGCTCTAGATGCAATCACAGTTTTTTACGACTAGCTTTTGAAGTAATCAAGCTAGGTCAAAACTAAAAGTAGCATCGTAATTCTCTCGTCAGTCCGCATCGAAACATATATGTGTTGACCTCGAGAGGTCAAGGTCAAAGGTTGACTTCAGGTCACGCTACCTGAAGTCGCTTGACCTCAAGGTCATGTGATTTCAAGGTCAACATGTATATCATTCGATGCGCCTTGACGAGCTGAACACAATGAGACCATTTGCGTGGCTGTATCTTTTTTCTGTAAGAATTTATTAGCAAAAAAATGTTTGGTTATCTTTGATGACGTCACATGCCCTTACAGCTGTCCAATAGGAAATAAGGCAGCAAGGTAGTCAAAGTTGGTCATGAATTATGTCATTGATGGTATAATTGACCATGACAACTCGGCCGTCCCAGGAAAGCGACCCTGAGCGCACCGGCCAATTTGCCCCGCTAGTCGCGGGCAAATAACCCCACATTGCTATTCTTAGAATTTGTGTCTATAAAGTCGTCATGGCTGTACGGAACTAAATGAAATTGCTCTTGGAACCGCTGAACACCCCGCAGAATGGCGCTATAATGCCGGAATTCGCTTATATCCCAAATACTGCATGTTATACAACTTTTTAAACGGAAGTAAAAGTTACCATTTTCTAATGAAATTCACGTTTTATTTATTTTGAATAAAACTATGAGGGGGAAGGTTCTGACATTTGTCCTCGAGTTAGTTCTACCCATGACAAATGAAAAGAGAATAGAGTTATTTCATTCACTTTTATCAGATATCGTACAGGTGGGGGCGGCCAATTTACACCACCGGCCAAATTACCCCGTTCTCCCCTACGCAATCAAGTTCCTGTTTGCTCTCCCCCCCCCCCCCCCCCCCCCCCCACGTCTACTGCATCCCCAGAACATGAGGACCAGTCATCAGGTGACGGCCATTGTTTTCAAACCAGTGCAGTGGACTGCGACTCCCAGCACCGTCTCATCCCACACACCCCCCACCCCTCACCCCCCAATGCAGCCGAGACGGGTGTCAGCTTACGATGGTTCACTGAACTCCGATTCGCGGCGACTGCGTTTCCAATGCCATCGCTTCCTAGCCCTTTGTTCTGCCAGTTCTCTCCGAGGTGCGTTTGCGCGGGGACGCGGTGAGCCGGTCATGGCAAAGAGTAACGCGTATAACCAATCCAATTTTTCTTCCACCCGTATTTAATTGATTGCGTAGGGGATGTACTGAGTCGGAGCCGGAGCCGCCGGAGCCGGAGCCGCCGGAGCCGGACCATTTTACTCGGAGCCGGAGCCGGAGCCGGAGCCGCCATAACATTTCACCCGGAGCCGGAGCCGGAGCCGGAGCCGATTTTTTTCTCCGGAGCCGGAGCCGGAGCCGGAGCCGTCTGAAATTTCCACGGCTCCGCATCCCTGCTTCTACCTACTGTCAAAACTAACTCTAAGCAAGAGCACCATCTCTACCCGCTTCTCTCGTTGATCAAACATCCCAGCCAGCCCTATACCCCCGTTTGGAAGACCTCCCGAGGAGGGACGGGCCCACGCGCCAGTTGACCTGGAGCCGTGACGACTTGGAGCTCACGGCGGACTGCCATCGATCCAGCGAGCCGGCAGCCCGCGCCAGCTATTTCAGTGTGACAATCCCAGATTTCCTCGGGCGGCACGTTTGCATATGGACATCGACACGCCCGTCGGCCGATAAGCTGTCAGTTGGACCACAAACGACCGCTCGCCGTGTCGATTCGTGGCGACCCGTGATGGTCCGTGCTGGTCCGTGATCCGTCTGTGATCAAATCTACCCAGCCGTGATGCATCGTGTGGGTCCTCATAGCAGGCCGCAATAGCTCGCATCCACCTGTGACAATCCGGGATCAGTCGATATCCCGTTGACGCCATTCAAACGGGGCAAAGCAGTGCGTTACTCATTCATCGCGTCCAGGTCCCGAAAACCTATGAGCATTTTACGAAACATATTGTTCGTGCTTGGTTTTGTTGAAATTAAACCCATTCAAATCAATTTCAATTCTTAAGAATATCGTGTTTTCATCTATGACGATGATGAAGACATTGTTTCCGTTTCTCCTCTCGCCGTCACCACAAACACACGGGCGTGTCACAAAGAGTCCGAGCACGCGGCAGCCGTCGTCGGCACAGCCTCGACGAGCGCCGGGGGCCGGAGTCGGGCCGAGTCGGACCAACTCCGACAAACGCGACTCGCGTGACGGGCTCCACTTTCTCAGGAGCTCCGGTGGCTCGGCATCGATCCCGCCCTGTGGTCGAGCCCGCGCGCCCAAATCCCGCCGCCACCCGCGCCTCGTGGTCGCTCGGCGGCCACGAGGTCTCACGGGCGTGACATACTCGGCGACAAGTCGTTCCCCAATCCCGGTCATGCCACCAGGCGTTATGTAGCCCCGGTGCTCTTCAAGGTCTCCGCCGGTCAATGGGTGATGCGGAGGCGTTCGGAATCCTTTGGCGGCGACTGGCACGGCGGGGTTGTTCCAGGAAACCCGGCTCAGCGAGCACTGAATTCCTTTGTTAGTTGTGATACTTACTGTTAACGCCAGACCCCTTGAGACCCTAATTTTTCGCGATTACTTTTAAATGCGTGAAGGAATTTCAACCAAGCTCAGGACATGGCCGTTTCAAGACAGGCCGAAACTTTTACAATTTAGATATTTTATCGCCATTTCAATATTTCAGGCACTTGTCATTGACTCGTAATGTTAAATTTCGAGCAAGATTTTCATCCGGTGTGTAGAGGCTATCACCAGTCAGTCTGTGATACGTTATGACGTCACAGCTAAGCCCCGCCTCTGTGGTCTTGGCCTGCGGCGGTTTCGGGCCGGCGCGCGGTCACTCTCGCTGTGGCGGGGAGCGGGGACGGGCGACGGGCGAGCGGTGCCGAAAGCCGGCGGAGTTGTGCGTAGCGTCTTGGCTGACAGTGCCCAGAGAGCGACATGATGACTAAGGAGTCATAAATGCTCAATGCGCATTGCTTCTACAATGCTGATATGTTCGCTGATATTTTTTTTTATAAGCTGCAAATGACGGGCAGATGGCATATAACTGACATAAGGTTAGGAAATATTCACCTGCATTTAAAGCCTATGGCGTTGCAGATAATGCGATAATGGGATGTCGGATGTCACCAAGTAGCTGCCGATTTGTACATCGCTATGCAACCATCGAACAACGCAATAATAAGTTAATTGCCTGAGCTTCACATCATACGGCTCGCTCGTATTTCAAACAGATACCCTACATCGAAAATCGTATTTGTTAGGAATCGTTAACGTTTGTTCGAAGCACGACTGAGTAGTAGGTTGAGGAGTGATGGTCCTCTTGGTCCTATATCAGTAGGCGGAACTATGGTCAAGCGTACCCATTTTCGGGAACGCATTTTCGTTCCCATGTTTGGGAACGATAAACCCAAATATGGGAACGCCATGTAGGAATTATTTAAAACAAGAAAAAGAACCGTTAAATGACGTCCAAAAAATATAAAACGATCGTGAACCGCCTGATATTTGTCTCAATATTGTTGGGAAAGAGTTTGATATTGTAAGGCCCATCGTAGTTTCAAATCGTTCCCCTATTTCTAAAGCAGTCCATCATCCGGGCCGCGAACCCAAATTTGGGAACGCTCTCGTACACTGGCGCTGCAAGCGTTCCTTATTATGGGAACGGCGTACCCAAAATTGGGAACGATTTCACCGACTTCTTTCAGGGGCTCTTTTCATTAACAAGCATCATGTCCAACGCCGCAAATTATTGTTAAGCAACAATCATCAGATGACCTTTCCGGCAAGACCGTCGCATGTTCCGCCCGGTCTTCTGCGCTTTTATTCCCGTCGATCTCGCAGCGGGCACCCCCCCTCTGCAGGATTACGTAATTCACAACGCTCAGCGATGTTCAACAAGGTCTTCCATACCTATATCCACCGTTCGCGCCGAGGGTGGAGACATGCCAAGCACCTGTCTGTTTATCACCGATAGTTGACGAGCACAAGGAAGTATCCAAAAATGGGAACGCTGAATATGTTACACCCTCAAAACACCTAGTCCCATGGAAAATCTAGTTTTTTCCTTTCTTAATGAGTGTAAGTGGCAAAAGGCCTGGTAGGATGGGCACGAGGAATGATCGAAATCAGCATAAAAATTATAAATAAGCCACACAGAGCGACCTATATAAGAGAAATTCCCCCAAAACGATCATGCTTAGAAACACGGCAGACAAAAACCACGCTCATGACGCTCCTTATAAAACAATGCTAAACAGCTAGCATCCAAATAAAATATGTCTTTCCGGGCTGATAAAATACAGCTGAATAATTTTAAACCACTGAAACTGAGTTTACAACAGTAGTTCGGTAAAATCACTGACGTTCCACGCGGTCGTGCGCCCCGAGACCAAAAGTCAACAATATTACCTCGGGACTGTCCGCGTGTTCGCTTGCATATGTCAGCATCTGGTGTCGCTAGTATGAAACCTCATAACCAGGCGAAAATTATTATACTTGACCGCAAAATGTAAAACACGCTTCATTTTCCTTTAAATTGCATGTTAAATGTAGTACCTATAACCCATGTTTTCACCATTCCGTCATTTCAAAAAAATCATTAAAAATATCATTCGACGGTCAATTTCCTTGTTCAACGGTCAGATTAAAGATAATTTTATAGAGATTTAGTAGATACTTAAATTAGCGTGCACTTTTTTGAGACGTGATGCACTAATGAGTTTTAGTGGGCGAACGGCCGAAAAATTACCTTCCGTTCCCATAAATGGGAACGCCCAGGGGCGGATCCAAGGGGGGGGGGTCACATGGGTCATGGCCCCCCCCCTTGAGGCCCGGGGGCCCAAAGACCTGCCAGGGGCACCACCGGCCTATCAAGGGTATCACAGTCCTGACAGGGGCACCACAGGACCGCCAGGGGCACCACAGGCCTAGCAGGGACACCACGGGCCTGGTGCCCCTGGGCCCTGACAGGACTGTAACGCCCCTGACAAGCCTGAAGTGTCCCCGGTAGGCACGTGGTGCCCCTGACAGGCCTGAGGCGCCCCTGCAAGGGCGGTGGTGCCCCTGGCAGGCCTGTGGTGTCCATGGCAGGCCTGTGGTGCCCTTGCTAGGCCTCTGGTGCCCCTGACAGGCTTGTAATGCCCCTGGAAGGACTGTGGTGCCCCTGGGCCCTGACAAGCCTGAGGTGCCCCTGACAGGCCAGTGGTGCCCTTGCTAGGCCTGTGGTGCCCCTGGCAGGCCTCTGGTGCCCCTGACAGGCTTGCGGTGCCCTTGGAAGGACTGTGGTGTCCCTGGGCCCTGACAAGCCTGAGGTGTCCCTGACAGGCCCGTGGTGCCCTTGTTAGGCCTGTGGTGCCCCTGGCAGGCCTCTGGTGCCCTTGCTAGGCCGCTGGTGCCCCTGGCAGGCCTCTGGTGCCCTTGCTAGGCCGCTGGTACCCCTGCGCCCGGAGAGGACTGGTGCCCCTGAAAAGTCTGAAGTGCCCCTCGGTAGGCCCGTGGTGCCCCTGACAGGCCCAAGGTGCCCCTGCGAGGCCGGTGGTGCCCCTGGCAGACCTCTGGTGCCCCTGGCAGGTCTGTGGCGCCCCTGGCAGACCTGTGTTGACTGGTGCCCCTGCTAGGTCGCTGGTGCCCCTCACAGACCTGTGGTGCCCCTGGGCCTTGACAAGCCTGAGATGCCTGGCTATGACAGGCTCGTGGTGCCCCTGATAGACCAGTGGTGCCCTTGCTAGGCCTGTAGTGCCCCTGGCAGGCCTCTGGTGCCCCTGCTACCCCTGCGCCCGGAGAGGACTATGGTGCCCCTGAAAAGCCTGAAGTGCCTCTCGACAGGCCCGTAGTGCCCCTGGGCCCTGACAGGCCCAAGTTACCCCTGCGAGGTCGGTGGTGCTCCTGGCAGACCTCTGGTGCCCCTTGCAGGTCTGTGGTGCCCCTGGCAGGCCTGTGTTGACTGGTGCCCCTGCTAGGCCGCTGGTGCCCCTCACAGGCCTGCGGTGCCCCTGGAAGGACTGTGGTGCCCCTGCCCCTAGGGGTGCTCATGGGCCCAACAGGTCCGTTGTGCCCCTGACAGGCCTGTCGTGTATATGTACTTGCTAGACCTGTGGTGCCCCTACTTCCTGGCAGGCCTGTGGTGCCCCTGGCGGGCCTGTGGCGCCCCTACAAGGCCGTAGGTGCCCCTGAAATGTTTGTGGTGTCCCTTTAAGGACTTTGGTGCCCCTGACAAGCCTGAAGTGTCAAGGACAGACCCTTTAGGACGCCAGGGTCAAGTTCGTCGGACTGACAACGATTTGCTTACTTACCTGATAACGTTCCTGGTAAGTACTCACTACTCAGCGTCCACAACATATATACACATAGCATCTATGCACATAGCACATTCATATATACTTGCTTACAATTGGTAAATGTGGTTGTGGCTAAGAGTTAAGATACTGACTAAAAATAAAAAAATAAAAAAACTGAAAATGGGGGCACCACCAAAATGAAGTGGACGAAATCCGTTGAGTTTTTAATTTTGGGTATAGGTAGGGGCACCACTTCGATTCATGACCCTCCCCTTGGAGTTTTCCTGGATCCGCCCCTGGGAACGCCCGTTCCCATATTTGGGAACTCCGTTCCCAAAAATGGGAACGTTCCTATATTTGGGTACTCATGACCATAGTTCCACCTACTGATATACAAGAGTCAACAAGAGCCTAACATTTACTTAACCGTCTGCTGCAATTGACTCATAGCACGTGAAGCGTCAGCGAAATTCATAGTCCTTCACAGATGGCAGGGGTGTCGTTTGTACAGAGGTCGCTGATGGGCACGGGTCAATGCCGCAGTCGTGGGCGGAGCCTAATGTCATATGACGTAGAAAGCCTCTATCCAGGATGGAAAAACAGTTAACATTATGAGTCAATGACAAGTGCCTGAAATATTGAAATGGCGATAAAATATCTAAATTGTAAAAGTTTCGGCCTGTCTTGAAACGGCCATGTCCTGAGCTTGGTTGAAATTCCTTCACGCATTTAAAAGTAATCGCGAAAAATTAGGGTCTCAAGGGGTCTGGCGTTAACAGTAGGAGCTCTGAAGTCACTATGGCGATGTTTGATTTGGTCCAGACAGTGTTTGAATTTGACGGTGGCCTGTGGCCTGGCTTAGGGGTGGTCATTAATGAGCTGTCTACATGCCGTAAAAAACTTGTACGAACTGTCTACAGGCCGTTTTTACCTCATGGTGCGGTGCGTATGTACGTATGTACATTACCACAGATTCAACTTTGCAATTATGATATAGGATTTCTATAGCGCGCCAGCCACTGAACCAGAAAGTGCACATTAGGATAATTTTGCGCACCTCAAGAATTATCGGTGCCGTATCATGATAATTAAACATCGAAGCAGTTCCCTTGTTGGCTTTAGATATTTCTGCCGGGATTTTTGTTTTCATTCATGCTGTTTAGCCCATTAAACATGTAAGCTGACCATGAAATGTATTCAAACTTGAATAATGCGTAAGAGCACATGTTGACACAACCGGAGTTTCTCCTGACTTGATATCTCTCGCGTATATCACCGAGCTGTGACCACGGGTCTGTGTTCCCAGGACGGCAACATTCCGCTGTTTCTGGCCATCGAGGCGGGCTCGCAGCACCTCTGCCGCGAGCTGCTCAACTATCAACCCGAACTGCAGGTGAGTGCATACGAGGAGGGCACACGAGAGTAACTTATACAGCAATAGCATCTGTAGACAGAAATTACATCGAGCTGCCGCGAGCCATTTGACGTACAAGACCGATAGACGATGGCCTGTGTACTGTGCAGTTGTTGCTATGTCGCGGTAATTCATCGATAGGTACCCTTATTATCTGGCCTTTCGTTTTTAGTGATTGCAATGAATGGTCGCCAACGTTAGATGTCTTTAAAAAATCACATCAAAAAATGTATTTCAAAATGTATGTACATATACTGACTTCGTAGTCAGCTAACGCTGACTTATTTAGGTCACAACTGCCTCAGCAGTTCATACATACTTCTGCATCTCCGACCTACACCGAGGTCAAGCCTTAGTTATGAGGAATCCAGAACAGACGGACAGACTAATTTGTGGCACCGATTCGCAAAATGAGCAACGGCCGTACCACGCCAGCCTCTGCCGTCTCTGCACGTGAAATGAACCACGATTAGCATACCTACGAGAGCTATAAGAGTCTCGGAGATTGTCATTAACCATGTCCCGTCAAGTCATGGATTGTGTAAGAAATTTGGGCGCTGCAAAGGCGAAGATCATTAGCATATCATGCGATATTAGCGCATGATACAAGTCCTTGCTCTTGCTAATTATCCTCCCGCAACCTCTGAATCTCGGTTCATAGGGCACTGGGGCGGTTTCTAAATCCTACTATTATGTGTTCGTCTCAGTGCTGCCAGGGCCTTACAAATGCGAAGTGCTATTTTAGCAGCGAGGCAATGAGATGGATCACACGATCCAACGCAAATCGTGGCGTCAGTTGTTGGCCCATCGGTGTACTGTAAATAATGTGAACAAGAGGCAAGGCATTCAGAATAGGAAGATTGCCCTACATTCGTACGAGGATAGTTTTCCCCAGCCACGATGACCATGCATCTTTTAGTTGACCAGTGGTTATTAGGACAGATATTGTCTTAGCCAGAGGTCGCTGTCCTGTGACCTCTGTCCTGAGACGGAACACTGACCCTTGACCTCTGACCTGTGACCTCTGACCTCAGGTGAAGGTGCGGAAGAGCAACAAGGACTCGGTGCTGCACCTGGCCGTGCGGCGGAGAGACATTGACCTGGCGCGTCTGTTTGTCGACTATGGAGTCCAAGTGGATGCCCAGAACGTGAGTGATTGTGGAGGAAACGCTTCATATTCCAGAAAGATTTCAAGTTTTGGTTTCAATTTTAGTTGTAATAAACGTTGCGAACCTTCCATGGGCCAAAAAAAGGAGGGAGACTTCAAGTCTGCATAGGAAAACAGCAAGCGGTTATCTGAAGGACGGTATCAAAACACAGTGATAAGTCTAGCTTTCGTGACGTGATGCTTATGGGTCTTTTAAAATCAAAATATCTTCGGTTTAATTGCCCAGAATGTAAGCCGACATTATTCAAGCAAAATGATTGAGATCTCACGATGTCGTCCTTGAAACGGAACCGTTCAAAATGTGGCCAGATTTATTGCTCATGATCTATAAGTTAGACGTGCTAGGCTTGGAAATTCAAACGCCATCGGGTATAAGACGTTCGAAGTAAATGCTCAGCAAGCTCAATGGATATATCACGATGAACCTTACAGGCAGCTGGTGAGGGCGAAGCAATTTCACTGATAGCTCATTCCACTGATTTTACACGTTCGTAGTTACACTTACGACCGGCGTTCTCGGTTACGGTCGTATAAAAACTATCTCGCGGCGTCAGGTCAAACTCCAGAGGTCACGGCGGACAGGCAGTAACTCACGGCGGCGGCCCCGTGTGGCCCACTGATCGGTCGCCCACTGCGGGCACTTACTGAGCGCCCCGTGTTAGCCCTGTTACCCCGGCACCGCCGTCCCAACACCGCACGACGCTGCGGGCTCGGCTCAGTCTCACCCGGTGCCGAGTACCTACCAGCTGCTGGTTAGGTGGAAGCGAGGCATAGGGTGCTGACCTAGCACTGCCGAGCGGTGTGCCTCGCTGATGCGCTGGTCACGGCCAGTGGTTTATGATCGGTGCGGGTCGGGAAGGTTTCAATTGGAGGCCCGCCTCCGCCGCCCCGGGCGGCACTCACTCGCAGTGATAAGATCCTAAACTGTTGTAGTGCGCGCGCATGCCTGCGGAATCAAATGTTGCGAGTTGTAGAGCGGATGCTAAATGTTAATTATCATTGCGTAGAGTTGGTGTTGTTTTGTCCGATCTGGTGCCTGAGGCAGCCGTCCCCACGGCAGCCGGAGTTCGAGACTGGAGAATGCACAATTATCGCCTTGCACACATCTCCCATCAAGCTATTAGGTATTAGATACTGGTGCTTCTACAAAGGCTCTGTTTTGACCCCCGTATCATTTATACGGTAGAAGCGTCCTGTATTTGTTCAGTACCACCATTCAAAGATCTGGCAACTTTTGTTGCGTAAAGTTTCAATACTTTTACCGAGGGACAGTATATTATACCGTGCTTGGTTTGCTTCGCGGTCGTCAAAACCTCAGTGCGAGTAAATAGCAGCCATTGACTGTACAAACCTTGAAAACTGGCACAAAGGGTTTTGCACTGTTCTCCTTAAATATTCCAAAAAGGAAATATTTAGACTTTGACCGATCTAGCACGTGTCATTTGATGTCAGACACCAGGGAAAGGTTACTGTTGTATTTTGATGAAATTTGCATTGGAGGGCGCATGAGGTAAGCCGATTCGTGCCGCGGAATCCAGAATATGAAAGCATTATAAAGTGCTCAGGTAGGGCAATATGACACCATAGCCCGTAGCGACGACCTCATATGACGCCACATCGCACATCTTAAAAATGCAATGACGTCATGTTTGCACTGCACTGCTAGCTGTGGTATACTCCTTATTGCCTATATTTGCAAATGGTGTCTCTGTTATCTACTCGCCCATGAAATTGTGAGGCATCATTGTCTGCCACATGGTATCATGTGACGTTCTTCGAAATAGACCTCGTGTTGCGTTGTGGGGCATTTTAGCCAGCAAGCACCGTCGCATTATCCATGCAGTGCGTATGTGCGTTATGTAACCTCTTAGTAAGCCGACATGTCACGCTCGGTGTCACTGACCGAATCTCTCGATATTACAGAAAGACGGCCAGACTGCTCTTCACATCGCGGCGGCCGAGGGAGACGATATCATGGTCAAGTTCTTCTACAGCATCCACGCCAACCCCAACATCGCCGACCATTTGGGTAGGTATCAGTTGGCAGGTTCTTCAGAAAAGCGGACTGACATCCTCGATGTGGCTAATACCTACACAAGAATCGGGCTTGCCCAAGGTTCTGGAGGAGTGTTACTTGTAGTAACCAATGCCTGCCAGGAGGGTCTGCGGTCGCACGACGTAGAGGGTCACTAAGAAGGATGTCATGTTCATCGCCGTATCAAAACCTGAGTGTTCATGATGATTGTCCCGCCCCAAAATGATGCCGATAATGGTAGCGGTAATGGAAATGAAATGGAAGTAAGCGCTGGTAATGAACCACATGGCCTCGTAACGTAAGAGCAGCCTTGCTTTCGGTGAGTATTTGTCTATGACCATCGCGACTGGTTAATCAAGGACATTTCAGCATCAAATGTCCTCCGTTGGATGCCATTGCCGATTGTCGAACTTATTTTTCGTTATCATTGAAATAATCGGTAACAGCTGAGACGTTCTGACCGACCAACGTCGGCACCTTCCTGCGCCGTGCCAGCGCTACTGCTGTCTTTCACCACCAACAGCCTTTTTTGTCCGCGTTCGTGCCCCCGGCGTGTTTAGTGGACTCTGCCGACAAGGGGGCAGGGGTGCAGGTCGGCTACTCACTGCGCACTGCGCAGTCCTATATGACGTGTAGCTAATGCTCCCACTGGAAACGGGAGCGGTCGACCCCGACCGAATCCGAACTCGCCTGCCGCGCCGAGCCACGCCGTCTGTTGGCTGCGGCGCTCCACCGGCGCACCAGGGCAGACTCATCACGCTGAAAGCACCGTTTGTGTCGCTTGCCCGGTGCGATGACGACCTGTGATTTCTGTGTGCGGCCCTGCGCCTGCACCAGGGAGGAATTATGAATGAGCCGACAACGGGCCACGGGGGCGCGGACACGCACATCGACACGTTTGGCTCAGGGTCGGGCATTGACGACCTGTTTTATCGGTATGCCGGCGGGGAAAGTGTCGCGTGAGCTTCAACAGTTGACCGCTGACTATGTCCGTGTAGGTTTTTAGAGCATTGAATCAGCAGCTCACTAATGCATTACAGATTAAATATTCAAATAAAAAAGAAAACAAAATAAAATCAACATAGGCAGTGGCGCTGCTTTGCAAAAGTTCAGAGCTGAAAAATCTTAAAGTAGGTACTATCATACAAGTCTCTAGGGGCATAATACACTTATTCATGAAAGTCATTTGATGTGCCACGGCGATGGGTGTTAGCAGTGAGCGCTGTGAGATAGAGGAGAGGGACAGCTCGTGCCGCCGCGCCTGTCGACGTCACACGCCACTGACCCGTGCTGTCGGCCGCACCGGAGGACGCAAACACACCTGACATGTGGGGGGGGGGAGGAGGACCGGAAGTGATGGTCGGGGACGGGAAGGGCAGGCGGCTGCTACTGCTATGCTAGACGTCTGTCATCACTCATCAGTTAACGGGTACTTTTCAAAAGAGAACCTGCTAGAGTTGCCCGTGTTTAAATGTCCGCGACGTTTTGTTATTTCAGAAGAATTCTGCGCGATGAGTATTACTTACTTGAAAAGTGAAATTCATTATGTTAGGCTGTTGCAAAACAACTTTTGCCGCACGTTTGTCTTCAATAGTTAACTGGTATCAGTGAATAAACGTTCAATTATTTTGCACTTTTCACTCAACACGCCCAAAACGCAATCTTTCTGACATTGCAGCACCATTAGTAGCGTTTGCACTTCATTATTCATGTCCGGTGTGAGGCCAATGAACGGCGCCTGCTGTGCCGTGTGACGTCTGCCGTGACCGGAAAATCCACCGCCGGGGGATCAGCGTCTGCCGGGCGCTCTAAATCTCCACCCTGCACGCTAACGACGCGGGGCTGCAGCCCCGGCCGCCTTCCGGACTGCAGTCATGGCTACCTTCCGGGCTGCAGCCCTGGCTACCTTCCGGGCTGCAGCCCTGGCTACCCACCGGGCACCGGACCAGCGACCCTCAGGACTGCAGCCCGGGTTACCCCGGCGACCCTCCGAGTCCGGACTGTTATCTGATAACCCTCCAGACATACTCGTAACTGTGTCTTTCCTCCGGACTGAACCCTGACGACCCTCCGGACATCCTCCAGGCTGCATCCGATGCCACCCTCGGGACTGAGGTCCGGGTCCGGCCACCCTCCGAAACGTCGCCAGACTGCCCCCCCCCCTCCGGGATATCATCTCGGTTGTCGGCAGGAGAGCAATGCATTGCTCTGCTGGGATGTGATTTAGCTGTGTGCGTGCAAGAAGCAGTGTCGCTTTCAGTTTGCACGGTGAATATCATTTTATTGTGATATAGCATCAAGCGGAAAAGGCTCGAGAGCCTCAAAACAAGCCGTTTTGCCTAATTTGTGTGCCAAAGGGATGACTATGAAAAGATCCGGGTTGGCCCAGAAGTAGTCCAGCCGTGTATCTGACATTGCTTGAGCGTAAGATTTAGTCATGCTCTACCAGTGTGTGTACCGCTACCACTGCGTTCAATTTAATGCTTGTCGCTAGCATGGCTGTTGACTGATCCCTTTTGAAGTCGCCTTTTGTCAGGAATTCTTCGGAGGATAATCGCACACGTGACTTTACAAACGCACGTCTTTACCAGCGCTTGTAAGCTGCAGTTCCATCGTGACCTGTCACATGGTGTCATGAGCTCGCGATCCGCTACAGACAGTACCCGCTAACGCGGAAACGGCTCAACGCACCGGCGTGAAAAAACAATCCACTTCATTTTGAGTATTAATCGCCTCTATCTCAGGTTACAATCGTCGCCATTGTCTCATTCTCAATTCTGCCCTTCTCTGTCCCTTCTTCCAAGTTCCAACCTTTCTCCCTTTGTTATTGGGTTAGGGCGCATATTTTCTTTGACCCAGCCTCTTCGGGAGTTGGTGTGTACGGACATTCTTGACGTCTCCCACTTTGTCGTAGCCAGAGTGTGAAACTACGCGAGTTCTGTTGTTCGCTTCCCAGCCCACACCTACCACCCCCGTCCCTCCCCCAGACCGCACGCCGCTACACATTGCCGCCGAGCGCGGCCACGCCCTGGTGGTGGAGATCCTTGCCGACAAGTTCAAGGCGTCCGTCATGGACAGGACCAAGGACGGCAGCACCCTGATGCACATCGCCTCCCTCAACGGCCACCCGGAGGCCGTCATGGCCTTCCTCAGGAAGGGCGTGCCGCTGCATATGCCCAACAAGGCGAGTGGCACGGGTTGTTACAGTGGGGTGAATGGTGAAATTTTAGAGATCCGGTGGTGTTGATTTCCTGTTCCGTGAATGGAAATGTTCATTTAGGAAGTTTTTAGCTTACCTACTTATTTGAATTAAAGCTTCATATTTTGTTCAAAAAAGTTTTCTTTTCATTTAGGTATTGATAATTGACATGCAATTCTAATCTTTACATAATTCCTAAGAATTCATATGTAGACGGTGATATAGCATTCAGCCTATCTGATCCGGCCACGATTTTCCCCATGTTCTGTCTCACTCATGGACGGTGTCCTTTCAGGCGGGTGCCCGCGCCATCCACACGGCCGCCCTGACCGGTCACGCGGGAGTCATCAACGCGCTCATACAGAAGGGAGAGAGCGTCGATGTCGCCACAAGGGTACGTTTGTGTTGTGTGTTCCTGCTTTCATAGGTATATGGAAAATCTGAATGCGAGACGTTAGTTCATTCTTCATTAAAAAGAAGTTCAACAACAACAACTTGGGTCAAAATTTTGACGTTTTCCTGCACAAGTCAGGATAATTCCCGATAAAATCTTAGATCTTGTTCTGGCACTGACAGTCTCTGTTATTGCAGGACAACTACACAGCCCTACATCTGGCCGTGCAGGCGGGGAAAGCCGCCGTGGTGGAGACGCTGCTGGGTCATGGAGCTCAGGTGGAGATCAGAGGTAAGGACAGGGGTCAAAGGGGTCACAGTGGGAGGTCAGAGACGCTGCTCCGCCATGGAGCTCAGGTGGAGATCAGAAGCAAGGTCACAGAGAGACAGCGATCACAAGGGTAACACTGAAATGTCTGGAACAGAGTGGTGGAGAGTGAGGCTTCTGGGTCGTGGAGCTCAAGTTTGGGGTTGAATATACGATCACCGTGAGGCGTGAGCACTTCAGTTGTTCGATTTCTAAAGATTCGAACATCGGATTGCTGTTAAGAGGGATAATAAGGTTGCTGGAAGTTCATTATGGCTTTTTTCAACTTGCAAAATATTTTACAGGAGAAAGACTGTATATTTTTACATTGTGTAAATCATAATCATTAGCTAGCGGCATTCGCTCAATCGCGTGTCTTCATTCCATTTGATCATCTTTATGGAATGTTGGGCGCGGTTTATTTGCGTCACGAGATGTAATCCCATGACATTTTCATCAGTGAACAAGAATTCATACCGAAAGACCATGACGCGGGTCGCATTTAATCAGCCTCGCCCGAAATGAAAGTGCATCTGAACACTATATTTGCGTGTGATGCGCTTTTTGACATCTCCCCGCGGGGCTACTGGCCTTTATTCACCGTTCCCGGCCGCTGTGATTTTCGTGTTATACTGTGACTTTCATGGGTCTGATGGGGTCTGATGTGAGGAATGCGAAATGTTACTTGTTTCAGTACCTGTCGTGATACTGTCCGTCTAAAGAGCAGCATAGAGGTTTATGGAGGAATATTTAATGATCGGTATCTCATTCATATATGAAATGTAAATGTGCAGTGACAAACGGATATGAGGCTGATGATGGATATTCGCTTGTAGTTTTATGTGCATTGTGCATTTAGCTGCTCTCGGTAACTATCTCTGATTAGCGGTCCGAGTCAATAAAAGAAACGCGTCTGTCTGTTATATCTAATATGTTGTCTCCGTTCGTCAGGCGGAGCGCTGCGGGAGACGCCGCTCCACATCGCTGCCAGGGTTCAGGACGGAGACAAGTGTGCCGAGATGCTGCTGAAGTCGGGCGCCAGCGTCCAGCTCACCATGGAGAACGGTGCGAAATACGTCCGGTGTCATTACAAAGCCACATTTTATAGGATGGGGCACGTTTAAATAGTGCGATAGTCATTTTCTACAACAACAAAACCGCTGAAATATCTAGGCGTCTAGATATTGATGTCGAGTAAATGCAAAACGTCCAGTAAACGGTTATGCAAAGACATGTAAATAACATGTTTAGACCAATTCCAAACTGACCGAGAAATCACCGTTAACCGAGTCTGACCCGTCAGGTCAAACACCTCTGCACGTGGCGGCCCAGTGTGGTCACCTGAAGACCTGTCAGCTGCTGCTGGAGGACGGAGCCGACCCCATGGCACAGTCCAACGTGAGAGAAGCAAGGGAAACGAACAGTGGCTAAGAGCTCTTTAACTGAGTGCGGGGTCGGCATTGCGTGGGTGCTATGACTTGAAAGTAACCGATCATCTATGGGTGAACAGATGAAATCATTTCACTTCCCACTTCTAATGTTTAAATTTCCTTAACGTCAACATTAAACCGTCTTTTTTTTTTTTTGCTTTGAATCTGGTTCTACCCTCATCATCTTACATTTTTTTCAGTTTTTGCTTGCCTTAAATCTGAATAGTCTAATAGTTTTCGAAGGTGAGGCTCGTCTAATCCTAACCCATAATCGGTACCACGCCAATATACCGTCTTCCCTCTCCGACCTGCACCAACAGAACGGCGAGAACCCGCTGCATCTGGCCTGCCAGAATAGCAACTACCAGGTGATCAGTCTGCTGCGAGACTTTGTCGCCAAGCAGTCCAGCTCGGAATCCGAGGGCGCGGCGCGACTCAAGAGGCTGATGAACATCCGCAACGAGCTGGGTGAGACGGCCGTCCACTACGCCAGCAGGGTCACCCGAGACAGGCTGCACTACCCGCAGGAGGACAAGGACATCATCAAACTGCTCTGCGTCAATGGCGGGTCGCTGGACCTGCTCACCACAAAGGTGAGCAAGGATGGATGTGTGGGAGGAAGGAGGCTGTGGTTGGGGATTTTCAAATTTAACACGCGCACTGCAGGGGGGGGGTTGTTTTCAACCCCCCCCCCCCCTGTGGTTTTTCGCAGATCGCAAGAAAACGGCGGCGCGCAGCGCCGCCAAATTTTGCATACCTGTTCTCCCAACTGTTGCGCACCTTGAGTGAAAATTTTGACCCCAGGTGACCTATGGTCAGGTCACCAGGTCAGGTCAAGTGACCCTACCTCAGAACGTAAATTTCGAAGTTTGCAATCCCACCAAGCCCACAGTTGTTGAGATAGGATCTTGAAACCCGCAGGAAGTAGTAAGGGCATCACGAGCTACAATTTGTATATCTCGGAATTTTTATATCGATGACCTAAGGTCAGGTCATTTTTGCGACCGGCCCATTATAAGTCAATGGGAGAAATTTCAACTTACTCTGAATGCCATCCTATGACTTCAATATGCTCAGGATCATAGTATTACAGGTCCCTGTTGGTGATTTCGCCGAAACATATCACTTGTGACCTTTGGAAGGTGACCTCCAGGTCATCTGAGGTCACCTGAGGTCACCAACGGTTTTTCTTCAATAACTTGAGATTGAATAGAGATAGAGACTCCGTTCGACGTTTATCGTGTTTGTCTCGTCAATGCGGATCGAATGATATGCAACATGACCTATTTCGGTCAGGTCATGACCTTGACCTGAGGTCAAATTTTCAACTTGACCTTTCGAGGTCATATTATATATCATTCGATGCGCCTTGACGAGCTAAGAACGATGGCGTTCGAATCAACTCTCTATCTCTTCTGTGTAACGAGTTATTCAAGAAAAACTACCGCGAAATTCCCGTTGTGAAAATCGTAACATTGTGTCTTCGGTGACCTCTGGTGACCTCGTTTTTGACCTAGGACAAAAATGACCTTAGTATTTCCTCTAGATAACATCCCGACCTATCCAACGCCGTTTACCGCTTGTCGCTACGTTGCGCCGTTTTCGAGATCTCAGGGGGGTTGTTTTCAACCCCCCCCCCCCCCCTGCATTTCGTGTTCGGCTCAGACCCGCTGCAGTGCGCGTGTTAACTGTGTGCTGGGAGAGTTTGAAATACAGTGTTTTGTCTTCTGCATCTCGGGATGAGAAACGGCAATTGTACTACATTGATTTAGCTTTATAAATACCAGTACTTTTATACGTCTCTAACTGTGCTTGATGGTTTTCTGCTATCATAACCAGCTTCAAGAAGATGTCATTTTACCAGTTCCATGACCGGCCATGTGTAGGTAGAGCCGCAGCTGACCGGAGCCGCCCGCCGGTAGACGGCCACCACGTCCACGGCGACAGCCGCCCAGGTCAAGCGTCAGGTCACGTCTGAGGCGGCGGCGGCGGTGGCCGCTCAGTTGGCTGCCCAGATGGCCGGTCAGCGGGCCCCCGTCAAAGTGCCGGTCCCGGCCGCCCCTCGCCCCACCGCCCTCTCCAAAGTGGGCGGCGCCAGTGTCAAACCAGGCGGCACCAGTGTCAAACAGAGCGGAGCCAGTGTCAAACCGGCGCCACCGCCCGCCGAGCCAATGTCAACGTCTCTGGAATTGGCAAGTGCTTCGATAGCACTTGATCACGCAGACGGCGTAGCCAGACATTGCACTACTTGGCTAACTGGAGAATGTTGTACAAGAGTAAATAGCGATTTTCGCATAGTTTCACGGCATTGCATGAAATTTAACAAAAAAGAAAGAATAGGATGGAAAAGAAAGAAGTTATTCCTTCATCATTGATAGTTAATCTTGGATAAATTGTTAACATTTTTGTAACATATTATCAATCAAATGAGCGTTAAAAATAAAAGAAAATGCATGTTCTTCAATCGTTCGATCAGTTGGCTTATTGTTATGTTTATCCAAAGAGAGACAATTTCCGTTTTAAGTTATAAATAAAACAGCCATTAATGTTATCTTTTAAGGTGTTGGGATTTGCGCATTTTCTTTGTTTATTGCAGATATATTATTTTCATTTTGAATTACTGCATTGCTTCGCAGCAAGTTCCTTTCTGATTGGGGAAGGTAGTGAATTATTTGTCATTCCAAATACAGTTATTTGAAATGGGATAATGGTCGGTAGCAGCTGAGAAGAATCAGGAACCAATTGCCATGAATTGGGTCGTCGCTCATATTTAAAGCCTGTAAATGCGAGCTAATCCACGACAAACGAAATGTCGCACATACATGACAAGTCCACCTGGAATTACACCCGCCGACATGCAAAATATTCACACATATTTCGATCGTTTGCATGCCAATAAAAAAAATCGACGTTCGTGGTCAACCAGACTTCACGAAATAATTATAGAATGACTTATTTCACGCTGAAAAAGTGTCACGTTACAATATTGATCGAATTCGTATCTTCCATTATCTGAGCAACGGCTGTTGTGTATGGAAAATATATGTCATGCTGTCGTGGAACCAACCAGCAGGGCCTCGTTTCATAAAGCGAGTCCGTAACTTACGGCGGTTTTTTGGTATTGTATTGCAAGCGCATGTGAAGCGATGACGATAGTTTGAACCGTTGAATTTATTTATCTTGCAAGCAAGAACAGAAGGGAGAAGGGAAAATAAATTGTTATCGCTTCACATGCGCTTGCAATACAAGTCCAAAAACCGGCGTAAGTTACGGACTCGCTTTATGAAACGATGCCCAGACGTATGGTAACACATGTGGAGAAAAAAATGACGTGCTGTACCTTAAAGTGAGCTGTTCTGTAGCCCTCTGACACCCCATCAAACCAGCCGACTGACCGGATGCCCTTTTGCAGGCCAAGGAGACACCGTTTCATTACGTAGCTCGGCACGGAAATAATGCTATTCTGGAACAGATGCTGATTCACCTCAAGGATGAGGTGAGGGCGACATGTGCTGCATTATCAAAGACACTGTGAATAATCACTAATGAAAAGAGAAGTATTTAAAACTGAATTATTCAAATTGCTAATTCTCGATAGAAATGCCCATGGCTGGCAGCATAATGCAGCCTACACCATGGAATTAAATATGTACGACTGGCTAGTAATTTGGAGCTGGATAGTTTACCTTTTTGATGCACAAATAGCTGTCACAACACCGTCAGGGCGCCCAAACGATGTCTTGTGTCTTGATTATTGAGCGTCTTATTATTTCAGGTACCGAACGTCCAAGTAGTGTTGAACCGTCAAAACAGCGGTGGCGCGTCCTGCCTGATGGTAGCCTCTCAGCAGGGCCATCTCGAGGTCACCAAAAACCTGCTCCAGCACAACGTCCGGTGAGGCTGAGCTAACGTTTCCCATGGCCCCAGCGATAAGTGTAAGCACAACACGGGCGTTTGATGTTAGACGACCCCAGAGTCTGGTAATAAAGTGCGATAGTCTCTTTAGCAAGTGCCTTGTAAACGAATGTGACTTCTGCACTTATATGTTATTGCTTATTCAAATTTCAATCCCTCAACACGGTTCTTGATGATCACTCCCTTATAGCCGTGCTGTCAACTCGCTCATATTCAATATTGTCGTGATTGTCGAGTCGAATCGTCTCCTCATAATGCTCTCCGAACAGTTTCGCTATTACCACGCCTTTCCTCTTCTGCTTTTCGCCCCACCACTCTAAACGTCTCCGACACGACTTTTCTCTGACGTCTTATCTCCCCATTCCGACAGAGTGGACGTATTCGACAGCGACGGTAAGGCAGCGCTCCATTTAGCCGCTGAGCAGGGCCACTTGGAGGTCTGTAACGCCCTCCTGGCGCACAAGGCCTTCGTCAACTCGCGCTCAAAGATCGGCCTGACGGCTCTGCACCTGGCTGCCATGCGCGGCTACAAGGAGCTCGTGCAGACACTCATTCAGAAACACAACGCCGCTGTTGACGTCAACACGCTGGTGAGGATGGTGGGGACGTGGTGGGATGGTAGAACCCGGCGGCAGTTCCATGCTTACTAAGATCTCGCTATCGCACCAGTTGCACCGTGCTCACTAATGCGCTCTGCATGACTTCAAACGATCCGTGATCTCGTATAAATGACGAATTCCAATAAAAACGCTCAACAAAACTTGGTCCGTACTTTTTGTACCAACCTTTTGTAAACCGCTATATGCAAATGCTTACCATTCTCAGCGATCTAGGACGCTAACCCCCCTCTCACCTTCCCACAGACGAAGAACACGCCCCTCCACTTGGCCGCTGAGGCCGGTCAGATAGAGGTGTGCAGCGCGCTGATCCAGATCCGTAGCGACGCCAACGCGACCAACGACAGCGGCCAGAAGCCGATCCACCTGGCGGCGCAGAACAACCACTCCGAGGTGGTGAAGCTGTTCCTCAAACACTTCCCGGAGCTCGTCACCACCGCCGACCGGGTGAGCAAAGTGCCTCAGGAGCTGGGAGGGAAAGATGGCATCATGTTTTCAGCTACGAAAGATGAACAGGTCGTCAGGCACCTCTGTGCCGAGGTCCTTGAGTCAGATGTTATGATACAGGGACGAAAGACTAGCCGACGGTCGCTTAGTCAGGTAAAATTCGAGTGCTCTCTATGATTAGAAATTGTCCATGCCGACCAGTGAGTCTTTCCTTTACTCTGTGTCCAGGACGGCAACACGTGCGCCCACATCGCCGCCATGAAGGGCTCCGTGGATGTCATCCGGGAGCTGATGAAGTTCAACAAGCAGATGGTGACGTCGTGCCACAACAAGACGTCCGAGTCGACGCCGCTGCACATGGCGGCAGAGGGCGGACACGCTGAGGTCGTGCGGGTGCTGATCGAGGCCGGCGCCAGCCCCACAGAGGAGACCAGGGTACGGACGACGAGCGGGGAGAGGAGAGGTCGATGGGACCAGGGTACGGACGAGCGGGACACGGAGAGGTGCTGAAAAGAATAAGGATGGGGCGGAGAATGCGGTGTCACAATATTGCTAGGTTTTTAATTGTTCTTCCCAAGTCCATGACGAACTGTTTATCGCTTAGCTCGGTCAATAGAACCACTTATTCGGCTTTTCTCCGTACTTAGTCACATTCTAGCCTTCTCCTGGTCATCGATATTCGTAAGGTGTGCTCACTCTCCACCTGTATCCCTCTGTTGTCCAGTACGGATTCACACCGGTGCATCTGGCGGCGCGGGCCGGTCACAACGGCGTGCTCGCCCAGCTGCGCTCCCAGCACTCGTCAATGCGCATCACCAGCCGCAAGAACGGTCTCAGCGCGCTGCACGTGGCTGCCTTCTATGGCGAGGCTGGTACGTAAGGTGGCAGAGAGGAGGGAAGAGGGGAGGGAAGGGATGGGGAAAATAATGATGGAAGGAAGAAGGGATAGGTTCAGGGAGGTTCAGGAACCGATTATCTGTGGCATCTTTCACCGAATCGGCATCCTACCCAGACTTGTCAAGTGTCGACCGACAGTGATCAAGCATCTGCCCCCCTCCCCTGAACAGACATCGTCCGAGAGCTGCTCCAGCACGTCCCTGCCACGCTGAAGTCGGAGACACCGACTGCGGCCACCTCCTCGTTCATCCGCGAGCTGGGCTCCGAGTCCGGCCTGACCCCGCTGCACATGGCCGCTTACAGCGGCAAAGAGAACATCGTGCGCCTGCTGATGAACTCGCCTGGCGTTCAGGTGGACGCCACCACAAACCTCAACGTGAGTTGGAGTGCTTAGGAGGTATAGCAGCGATGCTGAGAGCCGAGGCCGAGACAGGGGTGACATGTGCTAATCCAAGTGCTGATAGGAAAATAGCGTTGGTGAGCTATGAGTTTGTTCTGCTGACCTCCGCTTCTCCCCTTGCCCAGCTTACCTAACCGCGTCTCTCTGACCGACCAGGCGTACATCCCTCTGCACCTGGCGTGTGTGGGCGGTCACACGGCCGTGGCTGGCCTGCTGCTCAGCCGCTCCACCGACCAGCTGCACTGCAAGGACCGGCGCGGCCGCACCGGTCTCCACATCGCCTCCATGAACGGACACCTGGCCATGGTGTCACAGCTGCTCGGCCAGGGAGCCGACATCAACGCGGCAGACAGGGTCAGTCGGTGATCCGTGGCAGGGTCAGGGTCTGGGGTCAGTTGCCGGGGGCAGGGACAGCCAGTCCCCGGGGCAGCTGAGGTGATCGGTCGGTTAGGGATATAGCCGGGACAGGAGTCGGGAACGCTGCTAATGCCGTGCGGCGTGAGAGGCTGTGACACTCCCTCGTCCGACTCATCCGCAGGACGGTCTGACAGCGCTTCACTACAGCAGCAAGAACGGCCACCTGGACGTGGTCAAACAACTGATCGAGAGCGGCGCATCTCCCAAGTTCGAGACGACCAACGCCAAGACGGCCATCTGCTTCGCGGTCAGCAACGAGCACTTTGATGTGATCGAGTACCTGCTGAGAAAAGATCACGATTCGTATGCTCTGCTGAGCGACAAGAAGGCAAGTTCCGAGTATCTAGGGTGTTTCGCAGAGCTGTTAGAAAAGCTTAAATCATACGATTTGCTGAACTTCACGCAGATAGTGGTTGTGTCATATTAGTTGATCTGTGACATGTCCGAGATCTGTCTTTTCAGTTTGTCAGTGACCTGACCATGGTGAGCAAAAAGTACGACAACAAGCCTCTTCAGGACTTCATCCTGCTCTCCCCTGCGCCAGTTGACGTGGCATCGAAACTGTCCTACATTCTCTACCATCTCTCCATAAAGGTATGGCTGCCATTCGTCTTCTGCGCCGTATGAGTCGTTTGCATCGCTATTGACAAATTCATCTTGTCTTTTGAGGAACCTATTGCTGATGTCCTTGCTTATGTCTACCTAGATGACGCACTTTTTATAGGATGCTTTCATTAGTCTGAATCTTGGCCTGAATCGTGACACTTCCCTCCCCATGTCCTCCCGCAGGAGAAAGAGAAGACCAAGGACCTGCTGGCGGCGTCCCACTACTGCGAGGTGATGGCGACAGAGATCCTGTCGCTGGCAGCCGGCTCCAAGTCTGCGGGAATCCTGCTGCGGGCGCTCGATTATCAGCAGAACGAGTTCCTCGACATCCTCATCGAGCTGGAACAGAAGGAGGTGAGGAGGGGGACGCAGAGGGACTGGGAGGCAGCTGGGATAAGTGACGAGCCATGTGGAGGGTTACAAAAGGAGCGGTTGTAGGAACAGGGGTGAATCGCCTTTTGCCTCTGATATGCCTCTCTGTGTGTGCAGGTGATCGCCCACCCGGCCGTGCAGCGCTACCTGACCGAGGTGTGGCGAGGCCACCTCGACTGGCCCAACTGGAAGACCATCGGCCTCTTCTTCGCGTTCCTGGCCTGCCCGCCAGTCTGGGTGTTTTTCTCCCTGCCGATTGGCCACAAGTACTGCAAGGTGCCCGTCATCAAGTTCACCTCCCACCTGGCCTCCCACATCTTCTTCATTGTGCTGCTGATCCTGACGGTGGTGACGCCGCTGTGGCCCATCTGGCTGAGCACCAGCCTGGTGCCGCACGTGCCCGAGTGGATGGTGTTCACCTGGCTGTCGGGCATGCTGCTGTCGGAGCTGACCAATCCGCGCGACCGAGCCGGACTGGGGATGCTGAGGATAGTCAGCTTAATCACCGGCGGCCTGGCGCTAGGAGTGCATCTGGTGGGATTCGCCTTCAGCTCCGAACATGATCGACAAGATGTGCTGTGAGTTATGGACGATGAGGGAAGGCGTGAAAGTCTGAGAAAATAAGAGGGGGATAGAGTCGTGGGGTGTAATTTGAATTCATGGAAATAATGAGGATCATTAATGCACTTCGTGGTGGTCATTTCTACCCTGCTGAAGTAGTTGAATGTTGCACTGTGGATAAAACATTTACGATAATGAACATACAATTCATCTGTCCTACTCTGTGCACAGTTATTTGTTTCCTATTAGCTGCCTCGTGTCCGTTGATGCCCCACGTCATGTAATCCTATTCGTTATCGGCTTTGCCTTTCTGACCTGTTCTACGTCACCGTCAGCTACATACGGAACCAGCTGCTGGCCGTGGCCATGTTATTCGCCTGCGTCCAGCTGCTCGACTTCCTCACCTTCCATCGGCTCTTCGGTCCGTGGACGGTCATCATTCGAGCGCTGATGGTCGATCTCGGCAGGTCAGTTACGGGAAGACCACTCCGCGCAGGTCAGTCGTGAAGGGTCACACCTTGGTACCCGGGTGGGCCACACGATGACAGGTCTGTTTGAGGAGACCACTCTAGCTGCTCACTCTGAGGGTATAGGGCATGCCTAGTCAGTCAGGTCTTGATGCATTAGGCCTCCTTTCTGTATATCAACTGGCCTCAAACTTTTTTCCAAGGCCGTTCCCACCTGCAGTCTGTCTCTTACCGTGTCTGTGCTTGCTTTGCTCCGCTCAGGTTCCTGGTGATCATGTCCATTTTCGTGCTGGGTTTCACGCTGCATGTGGCGGCCATCTACCAGCCAGTGCGACCCATGTTCACGAACGGCACCGACTCCGGACTGGGCTACCCACCGAACGGTACGTCCGAGGGGAGACTCAGTTCAGTTACCTGAGTGGCATATCTCCCAATACAACCTACAGCAGTATACGATAATCCGGCCTAGTCATTTTCCCCTATTGGAGTGGAGCTTGTAGCAATGAGAGCGGGGAGATTAAACTGTAATGACGGTGTTGTTTTAGGCAAATTTTAGACCACAATGGAACAGGCGTGTCAAAGTATATTATACGATATAAAAGTACTTTGGAAATGAATGTCGCATTGTATCCATGTCTTGTCTGCCATTGCTGTTGTGTAGTAGGGGCTTTCTTCCCTTAAATGCGCGCTCATTGCAGACAGAGGAGAGTACTGGAGTGGTGATCCAGGTAACCAGGCCGTGCAATCTTAACTTGCTTACTTAACCTGTTCTTATTGTCTTGCTAGCGTTGTTTTCAGAGCCTTTCTTTGCGCTCTGAGACAATGTGACAGAAAACTATTGGTCCGTTCGTTCGCTCGTCTTTCAATCTTTCATGTAACCGTCCGTTCTCCATAATTGTCCGTTCTTGTTCGTCGGTATATCCATTCCATGCTGGATTTTTATGCCGGTATCAATACACCTTACTGCATTGAACCGGGGCGTTTGAATGTTAGAGCGATGCTTTCTATCCGGTGTTCATTATGGGTTGTTCACTGAGGTGCTCTTTTCATTCCAAAAGTCTAGTCGATTTATGAAAGGTTTCTCGTCCGGAATAATACCGTTCAATTAATGGGTATCCGCTTTTGTGCACTTCCTCAGCATGCGGTACTGTCCTTACTAATGTTGGCCCATCATCTGTATTGTTTTACAGAAACACACTATCAAAAAAGTACGACTCCGATGACGTAACGTTTGAAATCACACCGAGAGATGATCGTGATGAACTTAAAAGCTTGTATTTTTTATTAAAAACATAATGAAATATAAATCAATGCTTATCAACCGATTCATGCAGTCCATGACCATTTTCATCAGCAAGATCGTTCCCTGCATCGCCGCGTCACTGACCTCTCTCCCGTTCTTTCCCCATCCGTACACAGAGGCTCCGGTGCAGACTCCGCTGCAGACGCTGGAGATGATGTTCTTCTCCATCTTCGGCCTGGTGGACACCTACGACTACCTGCCGCCGCTCAACTCTCACCCGGCCTGGTCGCAGACGCTCATCAAGTTCGTGTTCGGCTCGTACATGATCGTGGCCGTGGTGGTGCTCATCAACCTGCTGATTGCTATGATGTCCGATACCTACCAGAGGATTCAGGTCAGTCGGCGGGACAGTCAAAGGCAGGATGAGGCGAGCACTGGTTTGCAATTAATGCCACTTATAAGGCTGATTTCGGAAAGCAGTGGCGAATGTATCTAACATAACTTACGTAACAACGCACTTATGACCTAAAATGCTCTCATTTTTCAGTCGAAATCGGATACCGAGTGGAAGTTTGGCCTGGCGAAGCTGATCCGGAATACCAACAGGACGTCGTCGGCGCCGGCACCGCTGAACCTGTTCACCAAACTGTTCATCTACATACACGCCTTCATCAAATTCAAAGGTGCAGAATTGTATAGGCTTACGTACTCACGACGAGCACTCAGCACATTTCTTCCATTCGGGAGCGTGTTTTGTGTCCTTTACATATGACTACGGTTTTAGGTGTCGACTCACTTTGATCGGCTATGGCGTTATTTTTCCATCAAATGAATCACGCTCAAGTCCAAATTACATACTTTGTTGTGTGTGTTTGTGCTCTATCTGCGCTGTCCTCGTCTGTCGTGCAGGTCGCCTGTGTGACCCGCGCGCCCTCGAGTATATGAAGACAGAGCGACTGCCCAAGGACGAGAAGAAACTGGACATGACGACCAACGTGGGAGGCAACTGGATGGGCAAGATGCGCAAAAAGTCGGTCGGGCCCGGGCTCGGTAAGTTAGGAGTGTGAGGTCAGCGGTGGAAAATGTACAAAGTTTGAAAACCGAAGTGCGTGTTTAGATGAAAGCTCGAGTCCTTCATCCGCATATGAATATACAATTGTTGTCATCGCATTTTCAAAGCATGCATATTTAGCGTATAGTGCGTCTTTAAAACACTGTTAACATGCGTTTGTATATTATTTATTTATACTCACGTATATAGTTGTGATTCGTCCGTAGTAAAATCGTTAGTTGGTGCTCTACAACATTCGATGTTGGTCAGAAATTCGATTTTATTATACAGATGGCATGCATTTTGGTACATTTTAATGTTCGCCATTCTCTTTGGTGCATTGAGCAGTGCATTTTGTAACTAGTTATAGGCAGGGGCGGCGGATTCGGGGGGGCAGGGGGGGCAGCTGCCCCCCCTGGCAAAATCGTGGGGGGGCAAAAGTATCTTTATGCCCCCCCATAATTTGTGACAAAGCTTAGACAAGAAACCATATACCTGATGATTCTGTTCGACCATCTGAAGATGTAACCAGATGCCCATATACTTTATCATACGTTGGCTTTTTAAATGGCAAGCGTTCGCGTTCAATTGAAGTTTTCCTCTCTTCAACCTAGTTTTGGAGGCATTGTAAGCGTCAACGTGACGTAGCGGCAACCCCCTTCAGTGACCGCTTACAGGAGCGACGGATGAGGGGTGGCAGAGGAGGCATCGTCCCCTAAGAAACTCTTGGAGGAGGGGCAAACGTATATTCTTGCCCCTCCATAATTTGTGCCCTAAACATGAGGAAAATTTCCATAACCTGATATTGCAGCTATGCGCTCCTACAGTTTGTTCAACGGTGCCTTTTGAATATGTGTAAATGCTAACCATTTCCGCTTTATATCATTTTTTGTCTTTTTAGATTCGATTTAGAGATATTTTAAGTGTGCAAGAGACGCAACTCATACCTTCAGTGGTCGTTTGCCGCTATTTTGTACCTACATAAATGCCAAATCGCAAGCGAGCGGAGACGGAAGGGCTAGACATTCGCTTGCGGGTAGTTAGGAGTAGGACTGATGAGCGCTCATAATAAGCCACTCCCCTGATTTTTTTTCAAGCGGAACAGTTTCCAGCGCATAAAATGGTAAACGCCAAGGTCGTACACATTGACCACATTGACCAATGCACGGTATGGTATGACACCCAAAGGCCAGTCATCAGAGATCTACATTCGGAGGCTTGTGTGGGGCCAGTGTAAAAACTGGATGTTCACAGTTCAGTATCCGCTTTATTTCAGTTTCACTATTAAAAAAGTAAAAATTAATGATGGAAACTCTTGAGGGTTAGGGCACTGATCATTAGTGGGCCCCCCTCTGTCTAAAGGCTGGCTATACATAGAATGAAGAGCATCAAACACGAACAGTAGCGGCGGAACACCTTCAACTAAGGGGGGGGCACTGCCGACTTTTGGTCCAATTCTTTCCATGCAACGCCCATAGGGCTAACGTTAAAATGCCAAAATCAAAGGGGGCACGGTGCCCCGGTGCCCTCCCCGTTCCGCCGCCTATGAACACGAAAGCAAATTATAAGACATTTGGGGAAAATGAGTATGCCCCGCAGCGTCCGATAACTACCACCTTCCAGTGGGTCAAGCCAACGGGGCCCAAGTCGATAATGGCACTTAACGATAGCACTAACCTTGTTTCACTTTTCGTTGAAGTCTGTTCCGAATGGTTTCGGCCACAGACTGGCTGCACTGAGGTCGTTTGGTATGTGCAACTGTAATTAAAGCCACCTGAGGCGCCCTGACACCATGCTGAAGCTGGGTTGGAAATGCTTCGTCTTTGCAGATATCACTGACCACTGATTCTCGAGTGCCTGAACCGGTAGATGTCGTGGCAAAATTTGGTGTGATAATTTGGACCTTACCGCAGTCAGCACACCCTAAAGCCCTAATAAAGAAACGCCCCACCCAGAGCTTCTGGATTCTCGTTCCAGTCCACCGTTCCTTCACCTCAGCCCGCCGCCGCGCTCCCTCACCCTCCGTTCCCAGCTTGACGAGCGTTTGGGCCTTAGTTAAGCCCTGCTGTAGGCTTACTGTATAAACCCATCGAGACAGCCCGTCTCGGTGAGCTAATTTGGCGAACTACTGCCTTGGGGAGGGTATCTGGCGGATCGCTGTCCCAATAGGTTTAGATGTGACCGACTGTCTCTGAATGTTTGAGCGGTCTCCTCCCGCTGTGAGTTAGTTTCAGTTGATATCTGTCTCAGAAATACTTTTTAATGGAAGGGTAAACGGAAATCGAACGTAAAATGAACAGAGGAAACGGTAACGAGTTACCTCATTGAAGAATAGCGCTCGCCTACTTCAAAAGGTTTGGCACCGTTCTTCAACATCTGATATGCGATCGGGTTATGGCACAATTTTTTCCTGTTTGAGCTTTTTTCTAATACAGCAATACGAAAAGCGTTACATCGTCCACTGGCGGATCCAGAGAGCGGGCATTTAAAGCAAATATTAACTCCCCTCCCCTGGCCCCTGCATCGCCCGAAATAGACAAAACGTACCTTATGTTTCCTAATAATAACACTTTTATCAGGATTTTTTTTTGCTTTATACTGTTCAGCATTATAAAGTAAGGAATCGAAATCCGAGGAGTTTTTGGATTTTGGACACTTTTTTTGGGGGGGTATGTCCCCTACAGCGTCGAAAACGCCTTTCTGGATCCGCCTATGACATCATCTCGACTGGGATCTTGCCCCCCCCACGCCAAAATCGAATCCGCCGCCACTGGTTATAGGCAAGCGTGCCTTAAACAGCTGGACTTGTATAAAGTATAATCATTATTAATTATGTAATGTGTACATCATCGTCGGATATAATGGCTTTTTAGATTGATTATTTGCGTAGATGGCTGTAAAATGTGCAGTTTCGTATGTCTTCTTGTCGCACCACCTTCCTCCACGTTTTCTTAGTGCCCGAACAACACACAGGTCCCCGTGCTATACATAGTCGCCCACCCATCCCTCTCACACCGTCATACACACCCTCTCCTGGTGACCTGGGAGGCGCTACTGCCGGGTCAGGTGAGGTCAACCGGCGGCTCTGCCGCACCCCGCCCTGTTTCAGCGCTACCAGTCACCGCCCGCACCGCCCGCCGCTCCACCGCCGACTTTGCCATAGGTACCGTGACGAGGATCGAACCTGTGCAATGCGTGTGGTGACGGGAACTGAGGACACTATAGTTAACATCCCATACTTAAATTTTTACTGATTTCATCTTCGGAGAATACTTTTTCGATTTCCGTGTCGTTTTTAACTCCCATTTGTAGTGGTGTAACATATTGTACAAAGCATTAAATATTTAATTTTTATTTTCTAATTTCGTGTTGTTTTTATTGTTCTTGACGTGTTCCTTATACATAAACTGGACTTAAACTTTTCTATAGCAGAAAACTTAAACTGTTTGAGTAATTCGCCGGTAAGTGAGTAATTCCCCTCCATCTGCAGACATGAATCACTCCAACCTGAGCGTGCAGCCTTCCAGCGCGTCCAACATCACGGGGCCGCGGCGACTGGAGAACGTTATAGACTGGCCAAAGGTGGGTAAAACCTCGGGGAGGGGGTACAGGATAGCTAATGAGGGTACAGATGTGCTTGTGTGGTGCCTGTGTCATTCATGTGGGGGTTGGAAGCTAATGATTCACATGGCATTGCTAACCGTAACAGAAAGTGGTTAGCTCCATTAGAAAAATGGGCAGGATTAGGCTTGGTTATGCTCTCATTTGTTATGTAACGTCTTTGTTGTTTGAATCTCGGTACTGACCATAAATGTTATGGACGCCCGAAGGCCCGGGCCTGGAGGGTTCTTACAGTATTTTAGCCGCTGCCAATGCATCGTTTTTAGGGTGTGTGCCGAACCCGTGTTGTCTTCAACTACGTTTTTTATTGATTTCTAAACTAATGCACTTGATATAGCAGAAATTTGATATTCAATACAGATACCCTATTCGACTAACTTGTTCCGTTTCCTTAGCTTGTGTCAAAGTATTTGGATGATCGGAATCTACCGGATGATATGGTATGCGGCATATGGTTTCAGGCATGCGCTCTGGGGTTGTAGTGGTGTGCTACTTAGCCTGTCCGGTCTTAGGCGTCATCGGGTCGCACCATTCGGAGACGCACATGCGGGCGATTTCAATGCAGTGCACAAAAGTTTACTCAACACAACTGGTTTGCAGTTTGTTACATCAAGTTGTACATATTGTATAAATATTGTAAGCTTAAAGATACGATAACAAAATATGTGAACGTAATCAAGTACAATTTTTTATTTTACTTATGACGAGTAAGCATTCAAATTGGTGACGAGGCTGGATCGATTCGTCATGGTTCTCTACACACTCATTGACTGTTTTCCGGGTTTTCTTATTGATTTACGGTCTTCAATAAATCCTGCTGAAAAAATACGAGATGTTCAACAGTTAACAGTATTGGGTGGGTTCTGGCTCCCTTGCGTTGGTTTCTGGCCTGTACCAGCATAGATGCAATTATACTTGTTCTGTGTTGTGAAGGTCTTTGTGGTCGGACTATAGTCTGTGAAGTCTTTGCAGATTTGTTGTCCTGTCTATTGGTTGTATGTACAGTGCATGCACCTATTCACCCGTGCACCTCTATGTCGTGGCAGGAAATGGGGCGTTTATAGGAACTTTATCTAAACTTGTGTGCTCGAATTTCAACGCAATATGTTAATAATGTTAACAAAGTCCTTTGCGGGAGTGAAATTTTCGGGACATATTGTGATAGTATAAAGACGCATTTGTGAAAAAAATCACAAACATGAGTTGGAAAACGAAATAATTTGAGTAGTCTATTGATGGAAAATTAAACCTTTATTGCGGTGGTGGTTATGATGTTATAGCTACTGAGAAGCTTTATGCGATCGTTTTTTTTTTAAGAAAAGAACGGCATTTTTCCTAGTTGTAGGATATTTCATCCTAAACCAAAAGTGGTTTGCAAGAAATAACGTTGTCTTTCTTTGACGACAATAAATATGAACTTCACATTTATCGTTACTTCATTAGATATTATACCAGAAAGCGGCTCAGGCATTCAAAAGTGGTTTTGGTGCATGAATGGAGATCGGTGTACTTTGTATGTACATACACATATCGAGTCTACACGTGGGAAAAAATGTGTTGTTCGTCGTCACTTTATGTTTGTAATCTGTTGTAAAGCATTGCGGTTTATTGCTTGTAGCACAGCTCTACATAGTTGTGTATTTGGGTAACCGATAAAAGTCATTTGTTGTCTTCACCCGAACAATGCGCCAAGTTATTAGGCTTCGTGCCTTATGTACAATGGATTCATTAAACATTTCTACCTTTTCAAGAATACGACTAGTCGTTCTTTAATGTTTATGCAATCAATACTTAGCCGAGTCAAATATGTTTTGCCATGATCACTTTGATCAGCCATCTGTTGAAATAAATTAACCTAAAAGTGTTTCTAGCAGCGCATTTAACGGAGTTAAAAAAAACAATATTTTTGACTAGCACAAACATAAAAAACATTTCGAGCAGCATTGCCGCTTTTGGCGATCTTGCCTATCGCATTCCCCTTCTCCTGAAAAAGACGAAATAATCGCCAGTTACACCCAAGATGATGACTTGACACTGTGAAGTTCACAGGGTATCGGTAACATGCAAGGCCGTCTTCCCAATGACGTCACATTTTTCCTCAGTGACTTCACACCCCATGTATTACCGACAGGTGGTGGAGAAATACCTGGCCAACACTGGCCAGAACACCTCGCTACACAAGGGCGGTGGTCTGATGGACAACGACAACGCAGCTGAGGCGGAAACGACCGACAACGGCCAAGTGTGAACAGCTGCGCTGGGGTCAGGGACACAGTCGTGACACCGGTCAGGTCAAGGTCACCCGTGAGCCGCCGCCGCAGTGAGGTCATGGCGGTTACTGGGCGGCTTACTGACCGGTTATTCTGGACCAAGCGTTGCGCTGATCGTGCACTTACTGTGCCCTCCGTAGCATGAGCGGCATAAGGCAAGAGCCGTTCGCGGAGGACCGTGTTTGTGGCCACCGTCACATGCATATCAAAGAGCTGTGTGAGTCGCCGCCGCGCCCGCCCGTCTGTCCCTTGAGCGTGCATTGTGGCCGCCCCGGCGTCTGGCATCACAGAGCTGTACGGCGTGGCGGGGGGGGGGGTTGGCTGGAGATAGATCGGGGACTGAACGACCGAGATGTCGAGTTGTAGAGGTCTGGCGGTTCAGACCGAAAAGTAGGTTACCAGAGCCGCGGGTCGGCTGGTCAGCTGATGGTGTATAACTACATAATGAGGGAATTTAGTTGGTCAGTTGGAGGGAGATATTGAGGAACTTGTGGCAGCAATACTGAGGGTAGGAGGTTTTCGATAAGTGAGACTCTGTTAGTGTACGTGTACTGATACTGACGAAGAACCCCGCATCAATTTCTTATTGTGAGCAACGTGATGGCGTCAGTTTATGTTTGTGGGTCTTCAGACACCACATAACAATATTTATTTGATATTTATTGTGACCGATTCTGCGACGACCGACCGATTTCGCCCATATTTAACATTAGGAAGATTTATCTATTGGTACTTACGAGTATACGTTACTGAACACTTGTTTTGTTTGATGCCTTTAAATAGTGTTCTTTTTTTGTGGACATGCATGCCGAGAAACGCGTTCGTCGCATCTCTTTGCTCTGACTTGTCTGAAAGACAGAGCCAACATACGAATCACATCGGACTTGGACGTCAAGCCTTGCATTTTGTAATGACGGTGGGGTAAAAGTGCGATATTTTTAGCTCATCTATTTACTATATATGTATTAAAAACTATTAAATGAGTGTGTGATGAAATGATGTACAAGACAGTGTGAAGTTGTTGCACATGATTTTCTTGTGATCATTGGGCAAGCAGCACAAGTTAGCTTCACCTAGTTTGATGTATGGTTACCGGATAGTTGATGTTATGGGTAGGCAGCATTGAGGACAGAATTGCATTCATCTGAGTGGTGCGTAGAAAAAAAATGTGCCCATACAAAATATGTTGCTTGCAGATGAGAAGATGACAGCATGATGAGACTTATCGCGGAGAAACCAACATCCAATGCGTGCTGATCACACAGCCTTGCGTCAGGTTACGGAAACATGTTTAGCTCCGTAACTGACCTCGTAAACTGTCGAAATTCCGTCTGACGACATATATTACGCGTTTTTTGCGAGCGCCGCGGTGTCTATGTTGTCTGGTGCGACGGACACCACTAGAGTCTTGGGCGCCCAAAACAGCGATTTTGCTGGGCGATTGGAATATTGTAGATCACACATTGAATGATGAAAATATATTGAACCACCAAACGTCGTTTGTATTGTACGGAATTACTATGAAGAGCATGGTTGTTATATAACGGCTATGAGAGTGATGTCAGCTCTAGGGCATATGGCTAGTTTATGCAGTGGGCAGTGGACCACTGCGTTGTTGTATTTGTATCGGGCTTCACCTTCACAGTCATTTGAGCGTAAACGGTTAGCTATTGCTGTGGCAGTTTGTTTATATGAAACGTATGATATACCTAATAGACTCCTTTTGTTTTTCTGATCAATTAATAAATGGAAGCCCCAAGAAAAGTTATATATGTCTTATTTCGTTTCATCCATACCAAACAAAGTTTTACGCTATTTGGGTTCCGAGGTCCCTGGTCCAGAGCAACGATATCATCCCCTGACAGCACGGTTACAAGAGCATTGGACATTTGAGAATCACGTACATTTTGCTGGGTCAGGAGGCTGCTCGAGAAGTCGTCTGTTCACCTCGCTGTCATGGCAACGGCTTCCCTCATACACAGACCAATCACGTGTCAAGTTCAGCCGCACCAATCGCGGGTTGACCTTCCGCGCTCCCGACAACCTCCAGTAGCATTACGTCAATCTCCGAGCGGCAGGGGCTCGCCGCTCTCCGCGAGCTCTGATTGGTGGAAAACGGACACCGCCGCCGGTGGTGGGCGGTCCTTGCCCCGGGGCATTGGCGCGTCATCTCGGCGTTCTGTCCATAAGCACAAAGGACTTGGTCTATGGGTGGGTGGAGACGGGGGCGGGAGGACGAGGATTGGCTGGATGCCATACCTACGCACTTAGCTGATCGAGCTGATCGGTGCCGCTGCGAACTGAGAAAACTACATATTGGATGTCGACGGCACGGTAAGTGTACCTGAACGAAGGGCTGCATGGTTCATGTGAGACAGAGCTGTCAATTCTAGGGTTATTTCAGATACAGCTATTATTAAGACACAAACAAAATAAAATATTAACTTATTTGTTTTAATGGGTAATTTGGATGCATTTTTATTCCAATGAGATAATTTTGCCTTCATTGCAATGGCTAAGAGCACATCAGATTGGGATGCCAACCGACTGGCGCTTCTCATCTACTGAGCATGGTGAGCTCAGTACGTTTGATTAGGACGGATGCACCCCGGTAAAACAATCCGCCACACTGCTACCCCCTCCAGACATCCCCCACTCCCAGGGAGATGTCTCTTTGCAGTCTGTCTCTTATGTCTCTTCGTCTGATGGGATGTCTCTTTCGAGCAGCCCACTGTTGTCTAGGTGAAATGGCCGCCCAGACCGGGAAAAGTGGGCAAGAATGTGGATAGCGATAAGCAGAATGGATGGTTAATTGATTAATTAGGTGACACTTGAAAAATTATTTATTGTATACCTATTGAGTCCAGAAACTTAGATCACGGTTTGGAAAGCGAACAATTATCATAACCTAACGACTAACGTTGATAGGCAATTGTTGGTAGCCGGTAGGTATTCATGCAACGTTTAGCGGTAATGAAAGACTGGTTTGTATTGTACTATCTTTAGCAGATGACAAGCCATCCGCTCTTTACCGCCATGTTAGGTACTATATCTTTGGATAGTGTTGACTGTTGTGCAGTGAGTACCGATAAAACAATTAACATCTAAGTATGCGAATGTACGATATTCATCCAACACCAGGCATCTTGCAGTTTGATATTGAGACAGCAGATGTCTCCCCTACACCGCACCGCATAATGCTACACCACAATACTGGTAGTTTGGCAGACGGCAGATAGATGTCACCCTAAGTTACGCCTGATAGATGCTGTGCCGCACTACATGGCAGGGATTTTAGCGATGCGACGTTAACCGTTTGCTAGCCGTAGCGAGTCAATGAATATTTGAACCGTTGTTTGAATATGTTTCGTCCATTGAGGAAACTGTTCCAAATATGGGATTGTGATAAAAATATTATTTTTGTTTCTAGCGTTGTCACAGGAACTACAGGGTGTCCCAGAATTACCCGGACATTTATTTTCTGGCTAAAAGTACGACTGCGCTCGCTTCTAATGATATACAACCATCATACTTTTATAAGATATCCCTTAGCTATCGAGATTGGGGACTGTGTGCTTTTGGTGGCCGGTAACGACTCGAATCAATTATTATCCAGAGTCAAGTAAGAGTAGTCCTTTTCCGTTTTCAGCTTAAGCCACTAATAGGCAACCATGGTGAATCAACTCCCGTTCTCAACTTTGTAAACGGACTTTCGGCATGGTTTTTGCTGGAGAGCTTCAGGAACTTCAGCAGCTCATCTGCAAGCAGTTAGGATTGAGCAAAGCGCAATTATATCAGCTAACGAAGCCAGAGAGAGCAAGAGATAAACCTGATTGACAAGCTTGGGCTCGGCCAAAAAGGGTCATGCACCAGTTGTCAAACAAGTGGTTGCTTGTCATAGACAACAAACGTCACCGATCTAGCTAAGAACTAGCTAAACAATAGATCAGGATTATCTACAAAACATCAGTCTACTTTGCACCACTATCTTCGACAAAATTTTGGAATTTGGGGTCCTTCGCCAGAAAAATATGCAAAAACTACGGGAAAAGCAGCGCAAATCACTACAATTCATCCCAAAAACATAACATATACAACAAAAAAGTATATTGAGGCACACTTTGTGGTCTAACGAAGGTATTATATAATACTGAACGAGGCCGGTGTAAATAAATTTTCAAGACCGAGGTCCTTACTGAATTTTTGAACGAGGCCGAAGGCCGAGTTCAAAAATCAGTAAGGACTGAGGTCTTGAAAATTTATCACCGGCCGAGTTTGGTATGTATTTTACTGTATGCCAACGATAAAATAATTGTCTAGACCGAAGCTCTTAGCCGTTTTTTGAACGAGGCCATCCCAAAATGTTGACTTGGTAATTCGTTTTTGACCGCACGTGGTCAATTTGCTTACACCAGTTATTACCACACCCCTCTGGCTAATGTATTTGAATAGGCCAGGCATACAGTAATATGTCATTTGAACCGCCCGAAAAAGGTTTGTGTGAACGTCAGATGGCTACAACGCCCCAACAGCAGAGACGGCCAGGCACCCGTCGAAACCAAATTGTGAGACATTTTGAGCCACCGTGCACTCATTGGGCTTGATATGATGGCCCAAAGACAACCGGTAGTACAGGGTACTACTGCGGTAACATTCTACCAGTGCGAAAACTGGATGCCGTGAACCAAATGGCCATGAACGGGTTTGTTTTGGAAACCAAATCTGTTGGAAGCCAAAGGTTGCGCAATGTTCAGACATGGAGCTTTTCCACTCCAGATGTAAAAAACGCAGCAAAAGTGGCGTAGGCAGAAATTTTTGCTTTAGGGGACCTTATGGCCTGGGAACACTTTGATGTCAAGTTTATCTTATATGATCGTATTATCCTCCGGCAAGAGGTCAAAGAAAACAGGCCTACACCCAGTTTCGAGAGACCCGTAAAACAACTGAGACCAGCAATGGCTGGCATTTTCCATCATTGTCGGCTGATCTTGTAACAAGCGTATCTATTGCATGTGCTATTTCACAGCCACCCTAGTTGACTATATAGGACGGTAAAAAGAAAAAAGGCAATCATGTTTGCCTTATTTTATACGCTAATTAACAATGTCCGGGTAATTATGGGACACCCTGTAGGAAGACTCAGTCGGGGCATGAGGGGAAGGGAGCAATCATCAATTGAAGAAGTCGGTATTGGAATGTCAATTCCTATCAATGCAATACGGTTGACGTAACAAAAAAAAAACGATCGTTTAAGGGCTCACGGAACACCCACAAAAAAATATTCAGCCGTCAATGGTAGACGCAAGGCCATATAATATAGGGGTAGACGGCCGAATCATTTTTTTTCGGCTGGGGCTCACCGATGATTCTGCTGGCAGCTATCGAAACTAACAGTTGCGTTACCTGTCGCCAGATGGCAGTGTTTCTGGCCGACTCAGCGGTCGTCGCTCGGTGTAAACGGGTGCCAGTGGGCGGACGTCGGCACCTGCCGGCGGCCCCGACAGGCGGAGTCGGCGCCGAATGCCGCGGCCTGTGTTGGTTGGCGGCGCGCCACGGCCCGGCCGGCCCACGGGCTCCGCCAGACGCGGCGCGAGGCGGCCGTGCAGCGGCCCGGTACCGATTCGGATTTCGGAGACACGCCGATGCGCAGTTCCTTCTGTAAACGCTACCGTTGCGTGAATAAGCCATGGGCAATGGATTCCGCTCAGATGAATTTATTTTTACTAAGTTGTGACCTATGGTTTAGGTACAGTTGAAATTTAACAATGCAGATGCTGTTTATTGCATCACCAGCGGCAAAAGACTTCCTTAGAGACACCTTGTCTCTTATTCAAGATGCTGCAACAGTGCAACATGCTTCTTCTTTGGGAAAAAAAAAGATGTTTGATTGGGCGCCTTAACCAATAAGAATATTGCTAACAATGGACCAGTGAACTCAGAACAAATGAAAAACATTAAAAACACGCAAGCCGTTACCAAGAGCTTGGTTAAAGTCACTTCAGAAGCATCATAGACCTCTGTACAGAGGTCTATGGAAGCATGTATCATTGTGCATTTATTTCTAAATGTAGCTTAGCCTTATGCTATGTGCCAACAATATTGCTATCTTCATCAAGGCATCCTTCATATAAAAACGGCTTTTACATACTCTGCTACATGCACAAATCTTACGAGCATTTAAACAGGACCTAGAACACCTCCTCCCGCATCCAGTACAGCACAGTGCCAGAGTCACGGGCGCTCGGCGGGTGCCACGGACTCGGACTAAACCGAACTTCAGAGGAGTGGGTGACCAGGGTGCCCCAGAAATTGACGTCCTTCGTGGCTGTCGTCAAGACTGGCTTGAATTCATGGTAGCCCCACGTGTTGATCCAAGGCATCCTGCGTTTGATGCCTTCAGATTGGTAGACCCAGACGTCAAAGCGTTTCATCAGGCTGACGTTTGTTTGCAAAGCTGTTTCATCCACGAAGCTGTAGTGTTTGGGAGCGAACCAGATGCCGCCCCAGCGCTGGCGGCCCTTCTCCGCCTGCGTCTCGATCCGGTAGGCGAACCTGGTGCCGCTGCCCAGGTCGCGGATGGTGTCGGCGTGTCTCAGAATGGAGTAGTTGTCCGTCAGTGATGGCGACAGCTCGCTGCGGCCGAGGACGCTGTACGGGTCCCAGCCGTCCCTGGAGACAGCCGTCAGCAGCAGCGTCCAGCCGCCGTCGTCGTGGCTGAAGTCGCACAGCACCGGCACAGGCAGTCCGGTGAGCCAGTAGACGCCGTCCTGGGCGACGTCCTGGTTTCTCAGCTGCAGACAGGAGCGGGCGCAGGCCCGCGTCTCCGGCTCCTGGTATGCCGCCACATGAGCCGGCAGAGCCGCGGGATGGGCCTCACAATCTGCCTCTGATTCCACCTCAGCAGTCGGCCTCACCTGGTGTACCGGCTCTGGTCCTGGCTCAAGCTCTGGCTGCTGCTCCAGAATAGCACCGCTTTGAGGAATGTGCCGCTTTGTCATGTTTGTGACGGGCTCGGGCGCAGCGCTGAGCTCCTTGCCGTCTCGTCTCTCCTGCGGCGGCTGACAGACCTCACCACGGACCACTGGCACAGCCTGTCCGGCACGGGTCAGCTCCGACAGCTGCAGCGCCGTCACGTCGTGGACGACCGAGTCGAGCCGCAGCTGCTGTCGCGTCAGCTCGGCCAGCGCCCGGTGTCCGGCGTCGGCGCCCGCCTGCAGCCGCTCCAGCCGGCCGGCCAGCTGCGCCAGCTGCCAGCCGCACTGGGCGCGCGACACGGCGCCCTCGACCAGCGGGCTGAGCAGCGCCGACAGCTGCTCGGCTGCCGACGGCTGGTAGGAGACGGCTGGCGGCGCCGGCTGGTCGGCGGCTGGCGGCTGAGGGGATTCGAGCGGCTGCTCGGTGGGATGGGCCGCTGTTAGAGTCACCAGAAAGAGAACAACGGCACACACCCGAAACATGCTGAATGTTAACCCGCGCCCTGCTGGGGGGGGGGGTGTTTGAACACCCCCCCCCCTGTGGTTTTTCGCGAATATCTCAAAAACGGCGGCGCGGAGCGCCGCCGTTTTTGGTACACCTTATCATACATCAATTCTACACATGTTGTGAAAATTTCAGACCAAGGTCATTCAAGGTCAGGTCACCAGGTCACTTGAAGTGACCTCACCTCATAAAAACTTTCAATGTCTGTCATAGCTACACCGAGTGACCGATGGCTTTGAAACTTTCAGCGATTGCTAAGAGCAATAGCATGTACAAAATGTATATCTCAGAATTTTGATATCGATGACCTAAGGTCAGGTCAATTTTGCGACTTCCCCATTATAAGTCAATGGGAGAAAATTGAAATGCGCCTCTTTTGGATGAAAGACGTTATAAACACTCCCAAACACCGAATTACAAGTGGTTTAGACACACTGAACTTGAAAATGGTGTCCGTGACCCTTGTTTATGCCCTGAGGTCATCTTAGGTCACGAATGGTATCTAACAGTTTTTCGCAAATAACTTTTGATAGAGGCATGCTAGAGCGATGAAAACGCCTTAGATGTGTTCAGCTCGACGATACGGATCGACTGATATGCAACATGACCCTTTCCGGTCAGGTCATGACCTTGACCTGAGGTCAAATTTTCAAGTTGACCTTTCAAGGTCAAGTTATAGTTCATTCGATGCGTCTTGACGAGAGGAACACGATGCCGGTAAAAGTAAGCTCGTACAATGCTTGGGTCAAAAGTTATTGCAGAAAAACTGTTTTCGAAAAAATCGGCTATTTTTGCAGTTTTTGCCCCCTGCAGGCAAAACCGTTGACGTTAGGTCAAATCTGAGGGAATTACTCAGAAAGGGCGTTAATAGGGCTATCGAATGCGCTTTTCCGCGGCGCTGTAGCTCTATTGGTTCCCGAGTTATGCGTTGGCTTCTTGGAAATTTTCGACATTTGACCTGGAAATCGGCGAAATTTTGCCTTCAATGACCTCTGGTGACCTGACCTTTGACCTGACCAAAAAATTGACTGAAGTGATTTCGTCATTATTTTTTACGCTCTTTCGAACGCCGCCTTCCGCGTATCGCTACGTGGCCCAGGAGCCGAGTTACAAGGGGGGGTGTTCAAACACCCCCCCCCCCCCCAGCAGGGCGTGGAAATCCAGGACCCCCAGCAGGGCGCGGGTTAATTATTGACTGACTGTAACCGTTTTAATCGACCTGCCTTGAACGCCCGTGTAAAATTGGCAACCTGGGTCTATGTGTCCTGTTTGCCTGACACCTCTCTTATACACAACACACCGTTCTATACTGCTGCTGCTGCTCTGGGTTGGTGTGCTTATATTGATGCCGATGAACTGGGAGACCCCTCGCTCCTCCCCGCGCCACACCGCTTCCGCGTCAGACGTGCAGGGTAACACGGGAAAACACATCGAACCAGCTCCAACCACAGCAAAGGTGCCAGAATAAGCTATATCGGGACCAGCCGATTTCCTTGGCTCTCAGCTCAGTTAATGTTTTCGGAGGCGTAAATTGTGATTGGGATATACGTACATCTCAACTCTAGAACCCATTAGGAGTTGATATTGATTATTGATATTAATAATACAGCAGGCAGTGGATTGTCGTAGGGGAAGCGGGGGTAACACCGCCCCCCTAAGCTTTTCGCCAAAATGAGAGAATATGTGTGAAGTCTCTTGGTAGTTATTGTCTTGGTTACAATATTTAAACATTTGGTCACGTGTTTTAGGTACTCATTTTGCATGCTTCTAAAAGGTTTTCATGTATCACGACTTTTAAAAATACCTTGCATATTTGCCGCCTACAAATTGTGTGGGTAACCCCGCCACCGGTGTTGATGTTAACCCAACCCATCCCTACGAAAGCTTTTAATTGTTCAGAGATCGCGTGCGATGAGTTTCCTGTCGGTAAGTGGTAATTTTCGCAAATAATCGGTAATGGACACCTAAATAGGTATAGGTTCATCAGCTGTTTGCCAGTTTTATACAGCTGGCAAGTGCTTGGTCGGGATGCATGAAAAATATAAAGTAAAAAGTCAAATAAGCTGCTTATTCCCGACTTAGGAACATCTACGAACATAAATAAAGCGTGTCTTTGGAATTTCATCACTTATCACGCTACGAACAGGAAACACCGCAACCTCAATTGGGGTAACACCGCCACGGGGTGGCGGTGTTCCCCAATAAGTGATCACAAGCAAAAATCGCCAGCGGCAAGAATGTACTACGCGGTTCAAGCAAACCTATCTTACTGGACAAAGCCGATCAGTTATTTTTCGATGTAATCAAGTAAATCAAAATGAGTCTCTACTTAAAGACATTCAAAAGTGCTCCCAACTCATCGAATTTTTATAAGGGAATGTGCATTTTTCTTTAAATGCCCACAATGAGCTTCGATTACACTGAAACACCGGAACACAAATCAGAAGACGCTTACCTTCGTGCGGTTAATAGGAAATAACGGATTTTTACACTTTATAGTTCATACTTTCGCCGCCAGATGGGGTGGCGGTGTTTCCTGAAGTAGACAGCACGGCGTCCCGTTCAAAACTGTATTGCTTCCCGGCCGCTCACCCGAGGTCGTGTCACAGATACTGCCCGAGGCACCGGGCGAGTCCACTGGGACGAGAGGGGTGACCAGTATGCGAGGGAGAGAGGGAGAGGGAGGGAGGCCGCCGGTAGAGGCGAGAGCCGGTTATGACATCCCTCCACCCCGCAATATAACATAATCACAACTAACGTAACAACAAAACTCTGGTCACTTTTAACGATATCAGGCACGGAGCGCTCACAAACTTCACTCACACAACAGCCGGTCCGGCCGCCGTAACGTCTCTCGCGGACGCAGATTGTATCGCGGCGCCGGCGGCGGTCCGCCCGCCGGGACCGACGGTGACCCGTCCGGAGCAGCCGGGGCCACCGCCCGAGCCGTCAGTCCGGCCCTCGGCGGTACGTCGGCATCAAAGAGGTCCCGCCGCGTCCGATCCAGGTCCAGCGCCCGTCCAGCGGTCGGCGGCGGCACGTCGGCCATGGTCCGGCGCGGCCGGACCCGATCCAGATGCCTCCAGATCACTCTCCCATCCTGCAACTGAACAGCCAGTTTTACTCCCTTCCGCACCACTATCACACCCGGCAGCCATTTACAACCAGCAGCACTTTGTACACGATCAACGGCTGACACAAACACAGCATCGCCTACGCACACGGAACGTTCATAGGAGCCCCTGTCGGCGTACAGTTTTTGTTTGTCCTGGTTTTTCCTCACTCTACCACTCAGATCAGGCCTGACCAGATCCAGCGGGGTTCGCACCGTCCTGCCAAGGAATAATGCCGCTGGGGACACCTGGGTGGTTGTGTGCGGTGTTGTGCGATAGCGCAGCAGGAAACGCGCTATTTTGGTGTGAATCGTGCCCGATGTTTGCTTTTTAATACTGTTTTTCAATGTCTGAACACTACGCTCCGCCAAACCGTTAGATTTCGGAGACAGTGCAGGAGAAGTCAAATGGTGAATGCCATTCGAGCGACAGAACGTCTGAAAAGTCTCAGACAAGAAACATTGTGCGTTGTCAGACACAAGAGTCTTTGGCAGCCCCCACGAGGAAAATGAAGCGCGCAAATGTTCTATGGTGGTCTCGGACGTGCATGATCGCGACGGAAACACGTCCATCCACTTTGAATGAGCGTCAATGACAATTAATACCCACCAGCCATCAATTGGACCACAATAATCTACGTGCACACGCTCCCATGGTTTTGATGGCCAAATCCATGGGTGCAGCGGAGTCTCAGGTACGTTGGCACGATAAGCCTGACATTTGCCACAATTCTGTGCAATGGATGTGATGTCCTGATCGAGGTTAGGCCACCACACATACATTCTTGCGAAAGACTTGGTGCGCGTCTCTCCGCAGTGCCCGTCGTGTAGAAGACTCAAAATTTTTGCCCTTCCCTGTGGCGGTATCACAACGCGCGAACCCCACAATATACATCCATCCTGAATGCTCAGCTCGGCTTTACGGGACCTAAAAGGTCGGAAATCTGGCGACAGCACCTCCCCGTCATCCGGCCAGCCCTCCTGAACATACTGAAGCACGACAGCCAAGACAGGGTCTCTAGAGGTCCACCGGCGAATGTGGTCCACAGTGACCGGAGACGCGTCTAAAAACTCCATCAAATGTATCGTCTCCGCCGGAACGGGGCTCGACTGACCGACCACCGACGACGGGACGGGCAGCCGACTGAGCGCGTCACAGTGAGTTTGTTTAACGCCGGGGACGAATTCAAGGCGATAATCATACGCTCCCAGCATAAGGGCCCACCTGACCACCCGGGGCGATGCCATCAGTGGGAGCGGCTTGGACTCACCTATCAGCCCCAGCAGGGGCTTATGATCGGTCCGTATTGAAAACGGACGGCCCGCCAGATAATAGTGGAACCTCTTTACACCGGCCACCACCGCCAAACCCTCCCGGTCGGTCTGGGAGTAGCGCCTTTCAGTCTCGTTTAAAGAGCGCGAATAAAACGCGATCGGTCTCTCCCCTTGCCTCGTTTGCTGGCTAAGAATGCACCCCAATCCCACTGGACTGGCGTCACATGCCAAAATCACAGGGAGTTTTGGGTCAAAATGTCCCAAAACGGGAGGGCTTTTGAGCAAACGTTTCGCATCCTCAAAAGCTCTCCTTTCAATGTGCGTCCACTGCCAAGGGCGATTTTTCCGTAACAGAACATACAGCGGCGAAAGGGTGGTGGCCAAACCCTGCAAAAATTTTCCGTAGTAATTGATAAGGCCGAGCCAGCACCGCAGCTCGGAGACATCTCGGGGCTCTGGCGCGCCCGTGATGGCAGCGACCTTTTCCTCAGTCGTCTCCACGCCGCTCCCGCTGACCTTGTGACCCAGGTACGTTACGCTGTCCACGCCCAAACAGCACTTGTCCCGGTTCGCCCTGAGACCCGCCTCACGCAGCCGGCGCAACACCTCACGCAGCGCTACATCATGACTTTCCACAGTCTCACCCGCCACGACAACATCATCGAGGAACACACACACACCCTGTATCCCCGCTAACAGCGTGTCCATGGTTCTCTGGAACAGGGACGGGGCTGAAGCGTACCCGAAGCTAAGTCTCGTGGGTCTCAGCAATCCCCTCTGTGTGTTTACGGTCAGAAAGTCACGTGAATTCTGATCGAGAACCATCTGGTTGTACGCGGACTTAAGGTCTATCTTTGAAAAGACCTTACTGCCTGTTAAGCGTGTAAGCAGCTCTTCCACGCGTGGAAGCGGATATTGGTCCACCTTGGCCACCCTGTTGACCGTGAGGCGATAGTCCCCACATAACCTGATCTTTCCCCCGGGTTTTGGCACGACGACTAGGGGGGCGGCCCACTTACTGTGCTCCACTGGCTCCCACAGTCCTTGCTGGATCTGTTTCTCCAGCTCGGCATCCACCTGCTCGCGGAATGCCAGTGGGACTGTGCGAGCTTTGAAGAATCTCGGCTTCACATCGGGATCCACCGAAATGGTCACCTCAGCGCCACGATAGCACCCCAAACCATCGCTGAAAACTTCAGAAAACTCCTGAACGAGCGTCTGAGCCCGAGAGCGGTCGGTAAGCTGACATATGGAGGGCCAGTCAAGTCGTATGGTCGACAGCCAGTTTCGACCAAAAAGAAATGGTCCCTCGCCCTTAACTACCACCAGCGGCAGCTGCGCTCGCTGCCCGCCATACTGAACATCCACCATCGCCTGACCACACACCCCTAACACCTCACCGCTGTAAGTTTTCAACAGTTTGTCACATGGCCTAAGATGGGGCCCACCGACCGGCCAAGTACCCTTGAACACTTTCTCTGAGCAAACAGACAATGCAGCTCCCGTATCTAACTCCATACGCAGCGGGCAGCCGTCCACACATACATCAACCATTAGTGGTGGTTTACGATCTACTCCCAACTGCACCCCTTGAGCACGGAACAAGTAATATGGCTCGTCCTCACCGTCATTGTGGGGCGCCGCGCCACTCTGAGAAGTCCCAGGCGTCACGGACGGCTCCGGCTGCTCCTCCTCCTCCAGCAGCCGGACACGCTGAGACTCGGCGCGGCTCCGGCAGGCCGCTCTGGTGTGGCCCACGGCTCCGCACGCATAACAGTTCTGCGAGCGGAAGGGGCAGGCCGCCGGGACGTGCCGTCGGCTGAGACAGCGGCTGCAGGCACCCCGCGCCGGCGGAGCGCGGGAGGCAGCCCCGCCGGTGTCCAGGGGACGCCGATTGTCGTTCACCAGTGCTCGCCGGCTGTCGTTCACCAGGGCTGGTCGGCTGTCGTTCACCAGTGCTCGCCGACTGTCGTTCACCAGTGCTCGCCGGCTGTCGTTCACCAGGGCTGGTCGGCTGTCGTTCACCATCCTCCGTGGTGTCCCATCGACCCGTCCGATGACGGCAGACGACTCGGAGCGGCCGCTGAGCTCGGCTGCACTGGCTGCTGCCGACTCGTGGGCCTGAGCGATCTCCAGAGCCGTGTCCAGAGTCAGCCGCGGCTCGCTCAGCAGACGTGATTGCAGCCGCTCATGCTGAATACCGCAAACCAGTCGGTCACGAAGCATCTCGTCCAGCTGGCCTGGCTGAAACTTGCAGGGCTTCGCAAGCTTGCGGAGCCTCGCCGAAAACGACGACACTGACTCTCCAGCATCGCGAGTGCAGGAGTGAAACCGAAATCTGGAGACAATTGCAGATTGTTGCGGTTCAAAGTGGTCGACCAATATCTTCACCAGCTCCTTGAACGTTTTGTCTCCCACTGCGGCTGGGGCTATGAGGTCCTCCAGAAGGCTGAAGGTGCTGGCGCCAACCGCGCTCAGCAGTATGGCGCGGCGCTTCTCGACTTCATCTTCACCGACGCTGTTGGCGACAAAGTGCTGTTCGAGACGCCTGCTGTACGCGCCGAACGACTCCACTGCCGCATCAAACTCGGGCGCCCGGCTCACTGACGCCATCACTGCTTCCCTTGCCACTAATCACCGCGCGGCGCACACGTTCACCGCCTCGTCGCCATTGAAGTAGACAGCACGGCGTCCCGTTCAAAACTGTATTGCTTCCCGGCCGCTCACCCGAGGTCGTGTCACAGATACTGCCCGAGGCACCGGGCGAGTCCACTGGGACGAGAGGGGTGACCAGTATGCGAGGGAGAGAGGGAGAGGGAGGGAGGCCGCCGGTAGAGGCGAGAGCCGGTTATGACATTTCCCACAGTGGCGGTGTTCCCCCCGCTTCCCCTAAGCATTTACGCTTCCTAACATATTGCGCAAATCATCAAGTCTAGTTCCAGCTTATAGAAAAGAAATGTCGCCCATTCGTATATCATTCACGTTTGTGATGTTTATAGCAAAGCAGTTATTCATCTTTAATCAATGCATGATACATATTCTGAAGATGCTTTAGCAATAACGGTGTCAACCTTACATTGTAATTTTGTTGAGGCCAGGGCGCATTGGCTCGGCGAACGTTACATATGAATGTCAGACAAACTGCAGTAGTGTGTTTGGTATTTGCAATAAAAAAGTTAAATGTATCATTCTGAACAAATTGGCGAGCTAGCAGTGCATTTTTAGAAACATTGCATGGCCCAAGTCGATTTGAAAGTATAAAAGCACTACCTCTATTAGTTGTGACATCTTGCTCAGCATCTCCAAATATGTCGTGGGATGTTTTGAAGGTAAATGTTTAATTACCTATGACATAAGCGAAAGACCTAAAAACGTCATCAATTAGTCGTGTAAGTACTCTGTGTGAATAAACATCAGCTTTTATACGATAAAGATGAATTGCACCGCACCCGATGTTCAAAATCAGTTTATGGAGGAGATAAGTCTCTTATCAGAAACACGACCCATGTTCTGGTTTACATTGAGGGACTGTATATTTATACGCAGTAGTATGCTTATAAAATGTCCCTCCTTAAGTTTTCCCTGTTAGTGTTGCAGTGAGTGGGAGATAGATAGCCAGCAGTGCTGCAGTGCCGTGTCAGCTCTGTATACTCCTTATATGAGATTCACTCGCAGACAATCATTTGGCGCAAGCTCGTGGTGACAATCCTGCTATATTCTACCACGATGCGGTGCTCTTCAGTAAGGCTTCTCTTTCTGGTGACTCTAACAGCGGCCCATCCCACCGAGCAGCCGCTCGAATCCCCTCAGCCGCCAGCCGCCGACCAGCCGGCGCCGCCAGCCGTCTCCTACCAGCCGTCGGCAGCCGAGCAGCTGTCGGCGCTGCTCAGCCCGCTGGTCGAGGGCGCCGTGTCGCGCGCCCAGTGCGGCTGGCAGCTGGCGCAGCTGGCCGGCCGGCTGGAGCGGCTGCAGGCGGGCGCCGACGCCGGACACCGGGCGCTGGCCGAGCTGACGCGACAGCAGCTGCGGCTCGACTCGGTCGTCCACGACGTGACGGCGCTGCAGCTGTCGCAGCTGACCCGTGCCGGACAGGCTGTGCCAGTGGTCCGTGGTGAGGTCTGTCAGCCACTGCAGGAGAGACGAGATGGCAAGGAGCTCAGCGCTGCGCCCGAGCCCGTCACAAACATGACAAAGCGGCACGTTCCTCAAAACGGTGCTGTTCTGGAGCAGCAGCCAGAGGTTGAGCCAGGACCAGAGCCGGTACACCAGATGAGGCCGACTGCTGAGGTGGAATCTGAGGCAGATTGTGAGGCCCATCCCGCGGCTCTGCCGGCTCATGTGGCGGCATACCAGGAGCCGGAGACGCGGGCCTGCGCCCGCTCCTGTCTGCAGCTGAGACACGAGGGCGTCGCCCAGGACGGCGTCTACTGGCTCACCGGACTGCCGGTGCCGGTGCTGTGCGACTTCAGCCACGACGACGGCGGCTGGACGCTGCTGCTAACGGCAGTCTCCAGGGACGGCTGGGACCCGTACAGCGTCCTCGGCCGCAGCGAACTGTCGCCGTCACTGACGGACAACTACTCCATTTTGAGACACGCCGACACCATCCGCGACATGGGCAGCGGCACCAGGTTCGCCTACCGGATCGAGACGCAGGCGGAGAAGGGCCGCCAGCGCTGGGGCGGCATCTGGTTCGCTCCCAAACACTACAGCTTCGTGGATGAAACAGCTTCGCAAACAGACGTCAGCCTGATGAGACGCTTTGATAATTGGATCTACAATAAAGATGGCGTCAGAAGACGAATGCCTTGGATCAACACAGACAGTCACCATGCCATGAAGCCAGTTTTGACGACATGCAACTTTGCCGGTAACTTTTGGGGAACGATGGTAACACACGCCAGTCACCCTGTGCATAATCACAGCCCATGGCTTCATCCCCATGTGCATGATTCTGGAACTGTGCTGTACTGGATGAGAGAGGATGCTTTTTAGTCACAAGGAGCCGACTATCCATGGTGACGACAAAATCGACAAAATAATATCTGCTCTCCAAAACGTTGCTGCAAGGAGTCGTGCGGCAACCGCTATGGCGTCTATCATGTGTCTGACTTGAGCAATGTTAGTCGAAGCGTTACAGAGTCGAAGTTACCTATTGTCCAAGTTGACAAGCTCTTTCCCCTCTTGTTTTTGATCAGAGCTTAAGGCTTAGAACCAAGTATTTTGACAGATGCTGGATTTAGGCTAGCTTGTGTCTTAGCAGCAAAGTTTTAGCAGCTTGTCTTAACTAACGTAAGTTTAGGTTTCATAGGCCGTTTTCACGACGGAACTTTCGCGGTGGAACCTATTTGATACCAGGAAAGTACCAACCCTTTAATGCCTTAGAATCCTTACAACTAAAGTCTTTTGCCTTCAAAATATTTTTAAAAGTTGTAATCCAGGCGATTTTGGCCGTCAAATCGCTTATATCGCACCGCGAAAGTTCCGTCGTGAAAACGGCCATAATGAATCAAAACTTTTTGACTTCATATGGATACTTCTTAACATTTGGTCATCCTGAGAAGTAATAAAGGGATGAGCCATATTACCTACGTCTTGGTGACCTCAGGCTAGATCACCAGATCAGGAATCCCTGTGCCACGGGCTAAATTTGAGCGGTCTGTAAATGAGCCCATCTGGCCTACAGTATTGCATGTATTTCTTGAAAACTTTTGCCGAGCTAAGCCGACATAGTTTTACTCGTATAACCTACTGCTACCGCTGTAGGCGAACGTCACGCCCCATTGTCTCAAAAAACACTTTAGCGAAATCAATAATTAACTGGCTGAAGTTTAAATGGATTTTGTGAGTTTTTCACCTAGTAGCAAGGGACATTATTCGACGCGCATTGACGGGCTGAACACGCTCGTGACCTTATTTGATGCTGCTCATTCATTGCTAGAAGGAAAGTTATTTGAACGTTTAACTGTTATTGAGACCCGTCGATGTTTACATTGTTCTAATAAACTAATGCTTCAAAAAAGAAGTTTGTACTCAAAAGATATGCTGCATGAAGAGATAGATGAAGCTCTGGGCGATGTTCGAAAGCACAATAGCCGCTGTCACACGCACAAGAGTATTCACATCTTTTCTTGTGCCGTGTCCAGTAGCTGAAGTGCAGTCGAATTCGATGGTGCTGACGCACGGTGTCTTCAAACCGGTCAGGGTATTTTCTTCTTGCTGGGTGACCTACAGCTATTTCATAACTTTGTCAGAATAATAGTCTGCCTGGATGTCTACGAACAGGCGGATGGAAGCATTCAAAACCACTCACCAATGGCGCCCGTGGAGAAATGATATTCTGTCGTTATTGTTCCGGCTTCACTATAAAGTATACGTTTTTATGTTCATCGATAGCTAAAACAGCTTGACAACTACGGTTGGAGTTTTTTACATGTAGTTGGTACTTTGTATTTTTTTTCGTTTATTAGCAGGCTCATAGCGACACATGCAAGTAAGTAGAAACGCTTTAGACGATGTTTAGATAATCCTGATTCTTTTTTTGTGGTGCAATTTTTTTATTTTCTTTTAAAAGAACGTCCAGAGTGGGCAAATCATAGACGTTCTACTGACCTTACTGTCGCCAACATCGCCGCTGCTGTTGCCGTGTCACTGCCGCTGCTCTTGTCACTTCACTGCCGCTGCTGCGGTATCCTCCACCGCTGCTGCTGCCCCTGACGCCACCACTGCTGCTGCAGCTCTCCCGGCCCCCAGCCGCCTGACACCCAGCCGCCCCGGAGCGCTGCCACACCTCCGAGTGGCGCCCGCACTGTTGTCTGTTCGCTCTCCCGGCGATCGGTTTTGTACCCGACTGCTAACAGGATAGAGCTATCTGCTTTTGAAGACTGGCAAGTGGAAGTCGTAGTGTGGAGACTGGGGTGGGAGGCGGCCGGCCGTGTCCGCCGGAGAAGCCCCACCAGTGGAGCGGCCGCCGCCCCTCCTCCGGTGAGCTGAGCCGGCCAGTTCGGCACAGCTGACCCCTCGCCGGAAGCCAGGTGGCCGGCGAACGAGCCCGGCAGGGGAGGGAAGCGCCTCGTACCAGGTGGAAGCGACCGCACGCGACACCAACCGCAACCAGAATAGGATTATGCTGGACGTTTTTCCTGGGGTAGGAAAATTATGGCGCTTATCGTTTTCTTTATTTTAGGTGTGTATGATTTACCCATAACAGGCGGAATAGCTGGTTAAAATGGTAGGTGTTCTGGCCGTTGCATTACAGTTAAACGGTATACGAACAACTGATTACGAGGCGCGAAGAATAGTGAAAGATAACCGAATGTTTGTGTTCATTAGCTAAAAACAATAATCGTTCAAACTGTGTGATGTTTCTTGAAATATTGGAATTTAGTTTGGATTCCGCTTTCAATTTTAGATATTGTAGGTAGGTGTATCAATTTAAAATTGTAAGCAAAAAGGACAAAAAGAAACATTGAACTGTGTGCACTTGGAAAGGCAACTGGCATTCTGATCACCGCGTAACGAGACAGTGAATCTCTAAGTTGCATTTGGAGTTAACCCTGAAATTTTTCAAACAAATGTTGGACGTATAGTGCAGCGGAAGGAATTCCAAGTCAAACTGACACCGTTAGCCACTCCAGTCACGGCGTTTTTGCTAATGCTCTGTCCATGAAGTGCAATTGAAATTGACACCGAGTTGAACATAATCGCACTGTTCCATCGACTTTGCGCTGTATGGCTGCATGGATAAGATCTTTGCTGACAAACCTCTTCACACGGCATTTCAGGAACTCCAAACCTATCTTCCAATTCGAATAGGTCAGATATCCTTCACTAGACAGCTGGCCGAGTGAGCGCGTCGGTGGCATTTTATAACGGTCAGCTCCACGTTGAAAATCCTCGACAGCTCCGGTCGGCTGAGCGGCCAATTTTAAATTGGCCGCCGGCCAGGCTCTCTGCGGCACAGCGGCTGGCCGTGCCGAATGCGACACCAGCCAGCCTCGTCCAAGACTGGAGCATTGTTGGCTCGGAACGCGGCTGCTGCCGTCCAACTGCCACCCCGACCGGCGCCCACCCGCATATACTGCAGCCGGCACACAGTGCAGCCATTTGAAACAGTGCCTCCCGCCGCCGCCAGGCAGTCGACGACTAAAAATATAAAGAATGTGGGAGAGAGTTAATGTTACCTACCAGCGCAAATGAATAGCATGGAAACAGTCCTGCTTATGATAATGGGCTTCCGCTATGATTTTATATATTAAAAAGAGTTAATTTGCCATTCCAAGGCTACACAAACAGGGTGATCCAAAAAATTTAGAACCCCTAACTTAAAATGTCTCTAAGTCCAAAAGTATTCATCTTATTGACCAATTGCAAACACCATTAGAAAAAGCATTAAATCCTCTATAAAATCACGTCAAGTTGGTGCATGTATGCTGTCAAGTATTGCCACACTGTTAGGTTTTGGAATGAGCGTCAGAAAACTGAGTGAAACGAAATCGCCAATTATTAACAATGCACTGAAATCCGTTAGCACTCCATCTGTTGTTTTTTTACGAATAACACCACATCCAAATTCAATTTTATTACATAAAAGTTTACGCAGAAGCACACAATAAAACAGATGCACGCATCCTAGCTTCCGCTGTTCATCTCAGCATGTGCTCAAACCGAGCTCCGTGGGCCGTCACGCAGGCCTGCAGTCGCTTGCGGACGGCTCAAACTGGGCGGGCCAGCAGTCTCTGGGACAACTGCTCCCAGCAGGCCGTCAGCCTTTCCTTCAGCTCCTCGATGGTGCTGATCCTCTTGACCTCTGTACACCATTCGCTCCAGTTCGCTCCACACGAATAAGTTAAAAGGGTTGAGGTCAGGACTCTTCGGTGGCCAGGCATCTGGCTCGATGAAGGCCGAGCAGGCCTGTTCCTGAAACTCGACCACTGAGTGGACCGTGTGGCACGGAGCACCGAATGACATTTTTTTGCTCCTGTTGAAATTTAAATTCATTACAATAGCACGTAAATGAGCTATTTTTATTCATGAACCTCCGACATGCGACATGGTCAGAAGAGCAAACCGCAAAGCAGTGATTCGCGGATAATGTTGAAAACCGTTTCACTGAGTTCCGTGACACAAATTTTATAGGCATATAACTAGGGTAATATTTAAGGTAATAGTTCAGTTCAATTAACTTGGTTTTATAGAGAATTGAACGTTCTTTCTAATGATGTTTGCAATTTGTCAATAAAGTGAAAACTTTCGGACTTCAGACATTTTAAGTTAGGGGTTCCATTTTTTTTTTTTTTTTTTGGATCATCCTGTACATTTAAAGTGATTGACTTCTTTATTTTCACGTTCTTTTTTAATATTCAAGGACAGGTTGTTGCTCTTACGATTCACAGGCCTAATGAAAGTAAAATGAAATTGAACTTATAATCAGGTAGTTCTTCAACGATAAGTGGCAAATAATTAGGTAGGTGTTCGCCGCTGAATGATGTCTGCCAAGCACACGCACTGCAAAACATTTAGTAAGCAGAGGATTAGTGCATGTCATGAATTTGTTTCTCTTTGGTTTTAGTTTTAAAGTCTCGAATGATGCTTAGTGTCTATAAGCCCAGTTGAGTTCAGCAATATAAAACTAATTGAGTTCAAATGGCAATGATGTTGTGGACATAGAATAGAAATCTATAGCCTTAACCCTATTCCTGGCGGGCTCCGCCGGGACAAGAAACTGGCGGGGGGGCGATTCGGCCCCCCCCCCTTCAGATCTCAAAAACTACACATCGCAGCGACAAACGGTAAACAGCATCGGATACGCACGGTCAAGATCTACAATTTTTACTAAGGTCATTTTCAGGTCAGGTCAAAGATGACGTCACAGGGGTCGAAAAAGTCAAAATGGCGGCGCTAGATATGGAGAGTTTTTCTCGAATAACTTTCGAATTAGTCGAGATAGGAACAAACTAAGGGCATCATCGTGATCCTCTCGTCAATCCGCATCGAATGATATATATGTTGACCTCGAAAGGTCAAGGTCAAAGGTTGACCTCAGGTCACGTGACCTCGAGGTCATCATGTATATCATTCGATGCGTCTTGACGAGCTGAACACAATGAGACTATCCACGCGTCTGTATCTTGTTCCTGTACGGAGTTATTGGCCAAAAACCTTTGGTGACCTTTGATGACGTCACATGACCTCACAGCTGCCCAACAGCAAAACAGACCTCAAGGTAGTGAAGGTTGATCGTATATGAAGTCATGTATGGTATATGGGGCCATTCCGACCCGTTTTAGTGGTAAAAACAGGGAGTTGATTTTTCCCCCATTGACTTATAATGGGGAGGTCGCGAAACTGACCTGACCTTAGGTCACCGATATCTAAATTCCGAGATATACAAATTGCACATACTGGTACCCTAACTAAAGCCTGAAGAGAAGAAATTGATCGGTCAAAAACTCTAGCTCCGGCGTGATTGCAAACTTTTCTGAGGTAGGGTCACCAAACCGCCTCTGGTGACCTGACCTGAGGTCAGATCAACTCAAAATTTTCAGACATGTTGCGTAGAAGCCTTTTAGGAAAAGTCAGAAAATTTGAGCTCCCTAGCTCAACGCGTTTGGGAGAAATAACCAAAAAACCTCAGGGGGGCCCCTGAGGCCCCCCCCCCGCCAGGAATAGGGTTAAGGTGTCAGCTCACTGGTTCAAGCATGGGGAGATTACGCTCTTTCTGAGGTTGAATGTTGCTATGAGGAGCGTTTTACAAGATTTCATTCTTCAAAATACTAATTATGTGAGTTTTTGATAATATCAGACAATGTTGACGGAATGTATGTGACGCCAAAGTTTCAGTACAACTCAATAACTGTCGAGGCTTAAACTTTAATCCTCGGCACGGAGCCCTCCCATCCCCGCGCTGCTGACAGCGAATAACCGCCGCCCAGCACACGTATACGGCTTCATCCGGTTAGGGATTGCGGCCTACCTGGACCTCCTACTGATGTTTCCCGGGGCCGTCACCAGTTTGAAAATGTCGCAGTAATAGCATATATAAATTATCTAAATCAGTCATGTTTCCTCCTCAAAGGGATCCTCCGTTTGGCTTCGGTTACGTTATCGATGGGATTGGTCGATAGGTAAATTCCTGCTCGTACGAAGATCTGCTGATATGAGCAACTTTTGTTGGTCAGTGATACAGATTCCAGCTAAAAGTTGGCCTCCCGCTCGGCTGTCACTGGCAGTCTACTGGCATGTGGTCATCGCATCGGGACGTATTTTGATATTCAGAGCATTATAAATAAGCCAACGACCCTTTGCCAGCTACCGTGCTACTTCGTTTTTATTACGGAGCGAGCGAAGCGAGCGAGTCTTTCCTAAGATTAACGGAAATTTCTGGGCCGGCCGTGGTCACGATTCTGCGACGCTTATATCTCAGCAACCACTTGACCGGTAATTTTTGTAGGGTAGCTTCATTCCTTCTACCAAGTATTGGACTATTCCCGATGCATGTGGGTGACCCCTTATGCACGTGCCACGTGCAAAACGAAGAGGTGTCACTTTTGTAATTGTTGCAATATCTCGGTAACTACTCGGCCGATTGCGCTGAAAGTTGGCATGTAGGTAGGTACCCACTAGGCAATGCATATCCATGTGCCAGAGTTGGGGTGCTGCTGCACGTGCGCACGTGCAGGGGTCGATTCCAGATCTCGAGAACGGCTGGACCGATGGCGCTCAAATTTGGCACATGGTTAGGGACCGGTTAGTAGGGTGCCGTGCAAAAGTCAGACGACCCATTTTGCACATGCGCACGTGCAGGGTGCCGCTTCCAGATCTCGAGAACGGCTGGGTCGATTGTGCTCAAATTTGGCACATCGCTAGAGACCGATTAGTAGGGTGCCGTGCACAAGTCAGCTGGAGGTACCCCGTCGAAATTTCGCACATGCAAGGCTCACCCTCTCGCTCGCTCCGTTAGTCGCCCCAAAAGGCGTTATACTGGTATAAATATAGTTTTGGCTGTTATCGTTTATCAAATAAAGTTTCATTGAATTCGATTATTCGACATTTTTGCAACAAGTGTCCAATTAACTAAGCACATACGTGTAAGGAGGGAACATCCACATATACACTATAAATACCCGTACTTGATTGAATCGATTAAGACATATTGCACTCTTCTGAATTGATTCCAGGATAGTGGCTGAATAAAAACTGATCCGAATATATGATATACTTCAAATAGGTACATCTTTGAATCCAGGATACAGGGTGTTCGGGATAAATTTAACACTTCAGCAACTCTGCTGAAAAAAATATTCAGTATCTCAGGAAGTAACCGATGGATTTCTACCATTTAAACTGCAGACAATCGCCCAGCTTATGCATTTTTCAACGCAAAAAAAAAATTACCTCCGTCACTCCTCCAACACCTCCAGTGAGCCACTGGACCTGCAGAAGATGCTCCTCACATGGTCTCATGAAAGACATGAGAACACCATCTTTACCCTTGCTGCGAGTTTGACTTTGATGTTTCAATAGGCATCGTTGGTTTTTTTCTCAGCTACGCCACATAAGTAGTGACTCAAAGTTTGCCGTGTTAAGACTTTAAGTTTGCCGTTTAAGACGCCAAATGTTCGGCCCGGTGAGGTTGAAGTGACTTTTAGTGACTTTTAGTGACTCCAAAAGTGACTTTTAGCTCATCCCAGGAAGAAAGTCAGGCGGTAAGTCCCGTTGGCATGCGAGCCGATGTCTACATGGCCACCCTCTCCACCCATCGCCTTACTGTCGCGCCGAACAGCTTCACATAGCCACACAAGGACAGATGAAGGCCTCCTTTGAAGATGTGGTAGGTCATGATGGTGCCGTCGCTGTACGGGCAATCGCCGTACCTTCTTCTGCAATCCAATGCGTCCATTTTTCTAGCGCAATTCTTTAATTTCACTCTGGTGGGTTAACCAGCGTTCAAAGAGTATTTATAAGCAGGAAACATGGAAAACGGCGCGGTTGATAATGATGCTCGTCACTGTCTTCCAAGTTTATGGTAGGTTCTAATAAACCAAGCTAAACAAGCTTTTCAGTTTTCGCCATTAGCAAACAAATTGTGCTCAATATTGCACTTCACAGATCAAGAACGCTCCAACTGGTTTGAAATGAAAGAGAAATGAAATCTGTCAAATTTATCCCGAACACCCTGTATATCTCGATATTGAAGCTAAATGGACTTTATGAGTAAAAGAAAATAATTCGTGATCTGTCATTAACAGTGCGCTGGGCAGTGGGAACAACACTCGCTATATAAGTAAAAGCCTGTACAACGATAACGGTCAGCGTACCTGACCGATCCATCATCTTTTCAATGAGCCGTCACCTTGTCAGCACGTTTCCCTGCCGTGTCTCATAACACATATCGCTCAGCCCCGCCCCACACGATGGCTTGTAACGCGTCGCCCCAAGGAGGAGAGGGTGGTTGTTCCGCTCGTACGGTCCCGTCACCGATACGACGGGCGGGCCGCGGGCGTCGCAGCGGCGTACAAAACAGCGCTGCACCATGGGCGGTGGGGCCGCGTTCCGTCGCCGACACCACCGGCTGGCACGCCGGCGCGTCGTCTCATGCCACCGGGTCGCGTCACCGGGCCGCGCCCGGACCCTATCACGTTTCCTGGAGCCAAATGGTGAACGGGCCGGCCGCCGCCGCCGCCGCTGCTGCCGCCTCCGACAGGCCGCCGACGGCCGCCGCCGGCTGCCAGCTCGCGACGTGCCGGTCACGTGACCTGGCGCTGCTCCAGGCGGGCCGGTCAGGGCGCGCTGCGGCGGCGGCAGCGGCGGCGGCGGCGGCAGTGGCTCGTCAGCTCCCGTGCCGCTCCGGTCCCGTCTTTCCTTGAAGGTACGTGTCGGCGCCGCTCCAGTGCCGTCTCGGAGCGAAGGCTGCGTGTCCAGTGTGGTCCGGAGGTCCGCCGCCGCCGCTGCCCCGTTTCGTACCGTACCGGAGAGCGGCAGAAGAGCTGTGACCGCGCCGGACCCGCCCGTGTGCCGTCAGCCAGGAGCCCGGCGCCCCGGCCTGCACCTTCGTCAGCTGTGTGGACCAGAGCATGTCATGTACCCCGTCAAACACACCTCCAGTGGCGAGCCGCCCGCTTTACCCCTTGGTCTGCCGAAACGCTGAAACATAACAAAACAAAGAAACGTGCAGTGTCCAGCAGCATGCCCAGACGTGCCCGCTTCAACCTCGCCAAGTTTTCGGCTGCTTTGACTGTTATAAAAGCCAAGGCATATTAACTGTGGCTCTACCAAAGAATTGCCGCAAGAAGCATGATCGTATGCCCCGACACATCCCAGTTCTTGTTAAAATCAAAGAGAAACGATCTTCATTTCTTGAATGCTGAACCTTATTTAGAACAGCTCAATTACCATAAGTTCTAACATGTTTTTAGGGGATAATGTTTCAATGACAGTGATAGTTTAGGTTATAGGTCATGAAAGTTGTGATGACAATCACTCATAGATCTCTTGAAAACGCACGTTTTTAATTTACTTTGTTTTATAAACAATGAGCACTCTTAAGACGTTTATTGTTAATTGTTACCGGCATTCAGACACTTAACAGGTTAATCGCTATCATCTTAATATTTTTCCTTCGTAGTTTTACTAATTTTAGCAACGTTTGAGCATCATTTAGGTAGCGAACTCCACGCGGATGCGTTTGGTTTTACGGGTGGCAGAAGGTATGCTGTGCCGCACTACGCTAGTGTTGTGCGGGACAGCCTACCTCTACGTGGGAGCGCGCGGGCCCCTACGGCCTTGATCGGATGAAACCTGTGATATTTCAATCGAAATTGTTTTGAATACTGTAAATACTTTTGTTTGGCGGCGCATCAAATTGGTATCGTGCCACCATCTAATTGCAGTGCAATCATTACCCTCTAAAATTGTGTCGCTCTCGTTATGCTTTCACCACAGCACATTCTTTTCGCTTAATTAGAAATGTTTTGTTGTTTTGAAATCAAACCAAATTAATTATAAACTTGTATTCACCCCTACGCAGTGTGATGCACATGCAGATGCCAACGGTGCTCGTTTTCCGATGGGTCTCGACCCCGTGCATTGCTCCGGACGTGGGGCAGTGCCGCCGCCCCGGCTCGTGCCTACGACAGAGGGGACCGGCGCCGCCGGCACCGCCGCCGCCGCCGGGCCGCCGCGCTGCTATTGGCCGTTCGCCAGTGGTGACGCGTCATGCGGCCAAATATGGCGCTCCGGCGGCATCTAACGTTACCGGCGCGGCGACGCCGGCGCGCCGGCAGCTGGAGGCGGCGACCCGTGCGACGCTGTCGACACGGTCATTTGGCAAGGTGCCAGCTGACCTCTGTCGAGCCGGTGACACGGCGTGGTCACCCGCTAACAGCCCCCAGACAGCGCCCTCATGGGGTCGGCAGTGACCCCCAACGGCAAATATTTGGGGATGTGTCGGCGCAAGCACGCCAGCTTCGAAATGAAGGCCATGTTTTGTGTTGGGCTGAAATTGTGTCAACATGGGTAGTTGGAAGCTCGACATCATATCGTCAAATGGTTGACAGATATACAAACTAGGCGACCTCGAACTTCGAAGATACTTTAAATGAGATTGTATTTTTGTATCGGAATGCAAAGCATCTGTCTATTCCGGCAGTTTCAGTACACACAAAAAAGAGAAGTATTTTAGCAGAGCGGCTGACCAATAGTTATTGACCCACATCAAACATTGTTGAGCGAGGCCATGTGACCAATGGTGCACTGTAAGATAAAGCCAAGAAATTTGGCGAGTTAATTTGCACTCTCACGCCTGAGGACTGAGGTCATGACCCAGGGATTCCCACCCAAGGATACAGTACTATGATTTTTACTATTTTCGCTATCAAGGTGCGTAAAACCAATACATATAACTTCAGTGAGGAAGCTTCAGGAACCCAAAGTTGAAAATTATTACAGTATTTCATCATGCAGTCATTGGTCTGAGATTGCAGGCGATGCGACATTGCCCTTCCGTTAAATTTCGAAATGCTACAACTGAGAGGCTGCGGTTCCTTTTGCCCGCATCATAACATCTCTATCCGAAACAAGTCGGCTGCATAAGACCTTGCTGCGATGCTACCTCGTCAATGCTTGAGGTTTCGATAAACTCTGCCTAACAGCTTTTTGGGGGGAATTAAATAAAAACACTGGTTTCCTGACATTTTGTGATAAAAGCGACACTCATCTAATTATGGATATGTCCCATCTCTAACAGTGTGTCCATGTTGCAGGTCCCGCTCTCCAGACTTCCAAAATGTCCGACGAGGAGGAGTACAGGTACGTTCACAGTCCGGAGATGAGGATAGATTACAGTGGATGTGTTCACTTTTATAGCTAAATAGGCAGCAATTCTTTGAATCGTCCGTATTGTGCATGAATCGCTGAGTGCAAGCTACTTTAGCTCATTTTGATTTGGGGCGGGGGGTGATAGTGGTAGTCATGAAACCAAAAATTGGAGCGATGGGTTTTATCTTAGGTATTTTGCTCTAAATGTGGCGATTTATTTGGCTTGTCAAATGCGGCATGGCTTTGAGGAACTCAAAGTTATCCTTTCAAAATCGTTTCTAGCAATTAATAGTTTCACGCATTTCATCCAAAAGAACTGATTTTCAAACGACATAACGACATAAAAAAACATTTTTTAGCAGAGTTAAGTTCTTCGATATACCTGACTTCAACCGGAGATGTGAAAGCTCACTATGAGCAGAAATGTGCTGAAAATGTTCGATGCCGGGCAGCTAGGTTTGTCTCACTTTGGCTGCGCCCTGCTCTCTTCTAAGCCACTAGTAGTGGTCCCAGTCTGGGTCTACCGGCCTCAGTCCGTCACTATACCTGCCTCAGCTAATTCTATCGACATCAGACCGGCTCCACAGGCTGTATCGACCGGCATCAGCCAGTTTCTGTCGGCCATATCCTGCTATTTTTAGTCGAGTGATGTGCCAGCCACCGAATCATATTCAGGAAACAGAACCTTGCAGTCAATGTATGCACTATGCACGGCTCATCATCCTTCTCATCCTCCTGGATCAAAATCATTCATAATATTATTGTGACGAAAATGAGTGACGTTCTCGAATTGGTTTTCTTTCTTTGATACATTAAGTGCAAAGCAGGGAAATATTTTGGTGGATATTTCTTTCCGCTGCACATTTACGGGTGTTATAACCATCAGACCTTGCAAGGTCTGATGGTTATAATTCCATGGAATGTGGCCCAGGTCGTTTACTTATATGAACGATGCAAATTTCTGACCGACTTTTAAAAGAACCAATTTCACTGCTTGGAGGAATATAGTGAAAAGTGTGCTTATTTGTGTCGAACAAGGTTGCGAAAGCTATTCAGAAAAGTCTAAAAGCCAAAAGACCAAAATTTCAGATGCAGTAGCGGCCCAAATGGTCGAAGGCTTGCTGCAGCGGTCCCAAGAGATGGAACCTTCTGCCGGTGTCTGGCTCTGCCCACGCCGCGGACAGCTGGGTGATTATCCCGACCCAGTTATCAGTCCACAGCGTGGAAGGGAGAGAGAGGAGGAGAGGAGACAACGTGTCCCGGTGCACGGGCCCGCCTCTGACCTTGGCTGGCGCGCCGGCCGGCCGCCCGAGCTCCCTGCGAGCAGCCGCGACGGCCGGGAATGCCCGGCGGAGCCACAGAAATCCGAGCGGCCGACCCCCGAAATAGCTGCGCCGACCTGGTGACGGGTGCCAGCGACCGGCCGGTGCAGCACCTGTTCGGCCGGCCACTCTCCGCGCGAGCAGGGGCGCCGCAACCGGGTCACCGGCGCAGCACTGACCTGAGAGAGGCTATCGCAAAACGAGAGGATTCATCACGACCTGAGAGAGGTCGTCATCGCCAACTGAGCCGGGCAACAGCGACCCGAGCGGAGTCACAGCCATCTGAGTGATGACCACTCGAGCCAGGTCACTGTGACAAAAGCGATGGTCACCGCGGCCGGGGTAACGTCGCAGCGGCGATTGCTGCACCAGACTGGCATTGTGGAGAGGCAAAGTGCTTGCATAGTAACAGACTGGAGAAATTTCGGATGACAGCCGAAGATGTTATGTACTCAGAGCAGGCGGTAACTCAGATGGAGCTGATTCGGCGGGGTGAGGCGAGTCTTTCGAGTGCTCTTACGATGCTTAGAAAGAAATGCGTTGGTCTGCACCTAACTATTATAGCTCTAAAACCTTAGTGTGCGAAGCTCCCGAGCTCAAAGGGCCTTCGACCCATATCTTGAACGGAGCCTTTACGAGAAGGGAGGAAAGGCACAGCAGTGAATCCCAGAATGAACGAATCACGCAAAAGCAGATAGGAAGAGGGAGAGAGAGGAAGGGAAAGGGAAAGAGAAATGTAGGGGGAGCAGCAGGTCGCTGCTTCACTATTCCAGTGATAGCGGAATATGTTTATTTTCATGAGTGGCAAAAACTGCACCCACAAATCAACGGAAAATAAAAACATGCTTCTTTGTTCATTTACGTTTATCATATCCTAAAGATTCTGTTCGGCCTGCCTGATCTACTTATTTAATTCAGTTTCATTTAGTTTTTATTTTACCTAGAGGCATTGTGGTTAGAATCACAGAACACAAATCCCTTACCCCCTTATAGCGCACCCTGTACGTAGTAGAGGACCTGATTTCGGCGCTGTGTGGCCGCACTGCGGGCTGAGCTCCCATCTGTCTGTGACCAGTGGCTGTGTGTGTGGGGCGGGGCCGGTGGCTGTCGGTACAGTCGGTGACCGGGACTGTCTGTTTCTGGCAGTTCCGAGGAGGAGATGGATGAGGTAGGCGGCCGCTGCTGGCCCACTGGTGACAGTTTGTACCGCATGTCCCCGCTCTGCCCCTCCCTCCCCCCCCCAACTGTCATCAACGACCCTCGACGTCGCCAGCTTACATCGGGCCCTCGTGCAATGCGCTTTGTGTTTGGTATAGTGTTTGGTTTCGTTTTGCCGTCTAACACATCCTGCTGAAATTGGCCGTGTTGTAAGCTTTCGTGCGCAAAATTCCATTTTGCAATTGGTTGGTGGATAACTCATGAATAGACATAAACAGACACATACATTTCTTGTTATTGCTTTTACTTTTACTTGAACATGAGACCATTCAAACCCAACCTTTTTTGTTTTTATTTAATTAATTCATTTTTATATTTGCTTTGGCATCATTAAATACTGAGATCAAGGACCTGTACACCGTACACACAGTACACACATGGCATAATCTTACTTCTTCCAACACACAGCAACAACACAAACAATTCGCTAAACTCCATCCCATTTGTACATAAATACACCCCCTTAATGCTATATTTATTTGTTTGCTATTGATAACCGCTCAAAATATATTTCTTAATACAGGCGGTGTTCAGACAATCCGTTTAATTGTGTGCAGGCGTGGTTGTCAGTTGCGTTTCTATAACCAATAACTGAGTCGCCACATAACTCCGCGAATATCGCGAGGCGCCGTTGTGAGCATGTGTCAGACGCGTTCTAACACTGCTGTTTTCGTTCCAGCTCGGATGATGAGGAGTCTGGGGTATGATTATATGATATATTTACCCACCTGCACGCTGTCATACCTCTCATAGAATATAGCTGATAGATAGAATGTTACTATGTGCATTGCCATGTTCCCCTACCTAAGCTGATTCCCCGATATAGCGTGCGCAAGTCGTTTAGATCAAGTTATATTGCTGTGCTACATCAGAATAGCCTTCTTAGAGTCCACATTATTGTGCTGCGTTGGTAATGGTTCAAAGTACCTGATTGGCTCTGCATCAATTTCTGGGACATTGAAATCTCATCACATCCCGTGTAGTATCAAATACCATCATCATCACCATATGCCTTACGAAGGACCGGAACCTGTATGTGATCATTTTCCACGGAAGGTCATTAGGTGTTTGTGTAGCGCCGCCTTTTTCTAGCCGTGGTACCGCCATCAGTAGAGGGTAAGTGCGGCGTAGTGTGGTGGGTGAGATGTGCCGCTGCTGACCTCCACCCGTGCCGTCTGCTCCCGTGATTTCAGGCGCAGAGGGCCGCCGAGGCACGTAGGCGTTTACAGGCAGTAAGTGTGGCTTGCAGTGACTAACACATACCTGGACCTTGCGGGATAATTCAGAGAAAAATCGGATATATTTGCTGTTATTTATAAACCAGTTGGCAGAAGGGTGGAAAGATAATTTTTAAGAATGATAGCTAAAAGTCATTTTAAAGTAATCGGAGTTTTTCTGTGAACTAATGATAACTGTAATCGTTTTGCCCATGCTACCCAAATTCAAGTGAGCAATATGCAACTATCAAATTCAAAATGAAGGTGGATAAGATATTTTTCATCCATAGCCGTATGCATATATTTTACTATAAGAAATATATTGCCATGTAAACTCACAAGCCCATATCACCAGTTAAGTGCGAGTAACATCGATGTACTCTTCGTAAAGTTATCCACAGCTTCGATTATTCAAAAGAAATGGTATCCATAAGGTCCCAGTTCAGGTATGGTGAATGTCCCTTTAGTTTTTAGATTGTAGATCATGTAGCCTAGCAGCCTAGATGTATATTTCCTTGATTATTTTGCCCCTTAGTGTCGCTGACGTAGTATTACCTGTTGAACATCGTTGCGTTGTTCACGACGTAGATATAGTGCAGCTGTGTCAGTGTTTTTTCCCTCTCCCACGCTTTATACTGCTGTAAATGAAACGCTGCTCTGTCGTCTAGCACATGCCAGTTGACTTCGCAACTGTGTTCTGAATCAGACGTAGTCAGTGCTTAGCCGTGTGGAGTCGATTGCCTCTGGCTTCCCTGTATTGCTGAGTGCTAGTGATCGTAGTTCGTAGTTTCCGTGCCATATCTTTGTGTTTAGCGTAATTTGAGGTCTGTCTTGTGCAGTAAGGCAACGGCCATCTGTCCGAACTGTTCCCTTTGAGCGAATCCAGTTCAATTTACTGTCCAATGCACGATTAGTACCAGCCACCCCAAGCATGCTATCAGAGTATGTTAGTTGTTGATGTTCTGTACAAACTAACATCGTCCTCTCATTTGGACGTCTGTCGCATAAGAAGCAATGCTCTTCAGAGCCAAGTGACATTGAGTTGTCTCTGTCTTAGCATAACTTCATCATTATATATTTACTGGTCGTTTGCAGTCCGTTTTAAAATTAGATCTTTCTCGTGCAATCCCGACTGCTCACTAACTGTTTCTACAGAAAGATCTCTCTCTTTTCTTTCCTTTTATCGCGTATTGTCTGCATCGTTAGGTGATAGGTTGTGAAGTAGGTACGCTCAATTGCTCAATCCCTTATACATGACCCAGACAGTGCCATTTTCGTAACACCTTGCTGCTCGTGGGGTCCATAGGAGGAGAAGAAGAAGAGGGCCGAGGTCGACCGAAAGAAGGCTGAGGTCCGAAAGCGCCTCGAGGAGACCTCTCTTGCCAAGAAGGCCAAGAAGGGTTTCATGACCCCAGAGAGGAAGAAGAAACTCAGGGTAAGAAAGAAAACTTGAATTGCAACCGGATAACTTAATGATAGTGAAAGTGATTTAAAATTTTATTTTGATTGCTTTCTATGCTCATATCAAGCATATCAATAACACATAAAAGTATCGACGCTAATACAAAATATTCATTACATGAAGATAATATTGATGAGGTGCGACGGTTGAACAATGATAATGATCGATCACCTAGTGGCAGTCATCTTAGCCCGAATGCATCTTTGCGTTGTGCAGTTACTGCTGAGAAAGAAGGCCGCTGAGGAGCTGAAGAAGGAACAGGAGAGGAAAGCAGAGGAAAGGAGGAGGATCATCTCCCAGAGGTGTGGTCAGAAGAAAAACACAGACGGCGCCAATGAAGGTAAGAGGAGAAAACACGGCAACGGATAAATGACGAAATTTATGTGGAAATGAGAGAATCTGGCGTACCACATGTAGTGTAACTGTAGCCGGCTGGTTTTCATCGTTGAATTAGTTTGCGTTCGCAATTCCTATTGTGGGATTTAAGCCGGTGATTTATTTAATGCTTATGATAGACATGTAGGTAACAAAAATGTCCTAAACAAAAAGGGTTTATTTCATTTGTAATGACGATTTTCATACCAACGCCTAACATATAACAACAACAGATGCAACATCTCCTGCAATATGTGTAAATGCTTAGTGTGAATTCTCAAGACAAGACGATACATTACTTAAAATTAAGTGCAAAGATTTAATGATGACGAAACTTGTACATATAGCATGATAATCTTTTACAATGTAAAAAATAACGCCATGCTCCCTTTCTACTTCACTTCTACTAGATCTTGGGACTTGAACTTTAAATATCATTTTTGTCACGTTTAAACAAAACGAAAATACGTTCGGTAAAAATGGTACACGATATGTTTATTCTAATGCTTTGTGGTCGTGTAATTGGTATGATTACATGAACGTATATGATGATAAATGCTGTTGAAAGTTGAAACCCGTCTCCCACCCTTTGTATTTAGCTCAGAATGTAGCATACCTTACTGGTATGCTCGTAATAACAACAGTCTTGTCGCACCCTGAGAGTGATTCTTTAACTTTGCACGACAAATAGGTCTTTTTATTATGAACTTCCATTTGTTTTCACCTTTGCCTTGTATCTGCCTATTATCCGCGTCAGATATCGATTGTATCATCGTTGATGGTTATTCGCTGGCTATTAGTACTGGTTCATCGTTTTTCTCGCTGAGAAGTGGCCCTTCGCCTGTCATTAAAGTGCGCATCCTTTTACAAGTAGCACGTGCATGTGTGCTGTTTCTAGCCGACCTCGTGCAGATTTGCCAGGCGTACCAGCAGAAAATCGAGGAGCTCGAGGCTTCCAAGTGGGACCTTGAGCAGGAGGTGGAAGTCAAGGACGCTCAGGTCTGTGACCCTAACCCTCCCCCACCACTGCTGTCTCTAATCGACCCACCCTCCATTCTGCTCTTACTTCTTTTTCCAGATAATCGACGATTCTCCAGCGCTTACTATAGGGGATGTGATAGGTTAGGACTATTCGTCGCGGGATAATCATGTAACAGACTTGTCCCCTTCTTCCTTATAGCCGAGCTGCAGACGATTTGTAGAGAATATCACGAGCACATTGCCAGGCTGGAAGCCGACAAATATGATGTCGATTGGGGTGTTAAAATCAGAGACTATCAGGTAACTTTTTCCATAGCGCAGACGGCCTTGGTAGCTTTGAGTAGCTGATTGAGCAGTAGCACCTATGAGTTTCGAGCTACTGGTTGTGAGATCTGAGCATCGCCTACCCTATAGATATGATCCATCTGTGGTATATGACCTATTTAGCAGGTCTCATTTGTTCCAGGAAGAGCATGTCCAATCCCCAGCTTCGTAATTACTCCCCAATTAAAGGTCATGCTTGGTTGTATTCCGATATTTATTTCTAAACTTTTCAAAAATATCAGGCCATTGAATTGATACAATGAAAACAAGTGTGAGCAAAATTCGTTTATGAATGGGCGGCCCAACTGGGTAATTAGTTTGCACCTTGTAGCCTAGCTAAGCACGCGCATCTAAACATGTTTCAAAATGACCATTCCGTTTAATTGCACACCGTAGAATGGATCAATTTGATGCGGATAGTAGTTGATTGTCGGCAGCTAGAATCATTCAAACTGTTAAAGACACCGTCTGAGTGTCTTTTGACTCATTTAAACGTTTGGATTCAGCTTGCGTGAAAACGATTGTGGAACAATACATATATTATCCAACCTTAAGTTGTTTTGAATGCGTAGTGTATTTAGCTGAACATTGTCATTACACTGCATGACTTCCATCGTACCTTCCTTTCTAACTGTATCCGTTTTAACAACCACATACGATAAGTTTTTAGTCTCGCCTCCCAGTGGTTGGTGTGTGCAAACAAGAAATATCCCATTTTTTACACTGTAAAACTTTTTGCAAACATACTTAATAGCCCACTCTCGATTTCGTCATAGCCTATATAATGTTTTAGCCAGAACTCTAATTATTGGCGCAATCTTCATAAACATCAAACTTAAGTATGCAGATTTGTAGCTCCTTTCTAATGATCCGCTAACGTAGCTCTAGATCACTGAACGTTTCAAGATAATTATAAATTTGTGGCATTTAATACTGCCTTCCGTTGATCATGCTCATACAGTTGACCGTATTCATGCCATTTTCAGATCAACGAGCTTAACATCTCGGTGAATGACCTCCGCGGAAAATTGTAAGTCTCACCAAATTTACTTGCAAATTTTAACTTGTACATATAGTAAATTGTAAATTAGTAAAGTAATTTGTACTCACCAAATCGGCAGAATTGTGAATGTTAATCCATAACTTTGACACCAAGCATAAAAACGATGTCATGAAACTTCTATTTGACTGTATGCCTTCGATATTTTAGGCTCAATTTATCCGTATTGAGTAGAGATTCTAAGTCTGGCAAGCAGAGACCAATAGCCATTCTGACTCAGTCGGTTTCAAATGTAACAAGCACATCCTTCTGACATTGCTCCCTCCTCCAGCATCAAGCCCACCCTCAAGAAGATCTCCAAATACGAGAACAAGTTCGCCAAGCTCCAGAAGAAGGCGGCTGAGTTCAACTTCCGGAACCAGCTCAAGCAAGTCAAGAAGAAGGAGTTCACCCTTGACGACGAGGACAAGGACGTGAGTATAGATCCGGCGCCCGGCCCCCTCTGGACCACCGCCGTGAGGGCCGGTCCCACAGCTGCAGTGTGTTTGTCTGTCTGGGTGCGTTCCGGGGTGTGTCTGTGAGCGTCTGTGTAAACGTATGAGTGGTGAGTGCTCACGCCTGGACCCAAAGCGCTTCGTGTGCTGCAGCAATTTGCTCTCAAATAGGATGTTCTTAGCTTTTGAGGTAAGTTTTAACCAGTGGCAAAGGGAGACATTTTTGGCGAGTGAGTCATCAAAATTATCATCGGTGCGTAGCAACTATGTATTTTAGTATTGCACAGAATAAGCATGTTACATTCCGTTAATTGTTGTATTCATAGTGAATGTATTATGTACGTAGTTAATGATGTAAGGAGAATTAAGTATCACTTTGCATCAGAATTGTGAGATAGCAGATTCGAGTTATCGTGTTCAGTAGCCGTATCGTTGTTTGAACAGTAGTATGTGTAGTTTCAGTGTGATTTGAAATGCAGCCGTAGTCAAAGGGTTGGCCAGAGCCGGCCTTCGAGGCTACTAGTGCGATGCCCCTGGTCACGTCTGTGGTGATAAAGCCGCTAGGGGTGTGACGCTTGCTTGGCTGCGTGCTGGCCGCCGTGCCTCTGGCTCTCGGCCCGACCTGAGCCGGCCAGGAATAGCCTGCGGCGGCGGCGGGTCGGGCCGGCCGCCAGCGGGCCGCGCCGCTGCCCCGGCTGACGCACCGCCCGCCCGGCGCCCCTCCCCGTCTCTCTTCCAGAACAAGGGCAAAGAGAAGGCCGAGTGGCAGAAGAAGGCGTAATGTGTGTGTCTGCCTCTGTCTGTGTCCCACTCGCCCGGCCGGGGTCGTTCTCGGGGCTGCCATTGTGATTTGTTCGCGCGCCTGGTGAGCGGAGGGCGTCTCGCGGTGCTCCCGGTCGGCGGTCGGCGCCGCGCCCCGCTCCGCGGCTCCGCGCGCCCGGCGGCAGCCGGCCCGACCGCCGACCGGAGCGGGCGTCCCCGGCTGACCGGAGCGGGCAGGGGCCGCCGCCAGCGAGCCACCGCGGCCCGTCTGCCCCGCGCTCCTCTCATGTATATCAGTCACTGTTACACCATTCTGGCACGTTTCCGTACCGGAAGCGCAGCAAAACCGCGCTCGGAAATAAACGAAAAGTAACATCACACGCCGCGTAGTTTGTCCCAGCGGATAGAGTTCCACATGAGCCGTAGAGGCGAGCCATGACTGACTGAGGATATTGGCTGCCACAGGGAGGTAAGATCATAGCGCGTATTAAACTTTATCCGCATGACTGCCTCTTTGGCAGGCCCGATCTACGCCATTCAATGTATCGGCGCGCGCACATCCAGTGGGACAATCTCATCGTAACTCTTGTGTCGTCCGTCCTCTCTGTTTCTTTACTTTTTTCCTCTCCAAGCAAAGGTGTCACATTGTGTCGCCGACAGTCTGCTCCTTTTGTGACGGATATGTACCGACTGATTGACTGTGTCTGAGCTCCGTGCCTAGATTTGACTAGGATGTGACCGGCTCTTTCTCCACATTTGCTCTCCTTGCTTGGCCTCTGAACCCCGCTTTTCATCGCAGCGCTGCAGAGTAACCGTCTTATTCACAGGCACGGCTGGAGGAAAGGTGGGATGACCTGGTACTGCAAACTGCATGTGTTCATCTTTTCGCCTTTTGTTTCTTTTACGTAGATACTAAAGCTGCCGCTACAATGCGAAATCATTGTTTCACATAAGGAACAGGAAAATTAATGTGCTATCCTCAATTTAGATCTTAACGCTAATAACATAGATGAATAATGCAGCATACCTGCCGTTCAATGCCAACATCAAGCATGTCCAGTTTTAGTGTGGTTGCTAAGCAAAAATGTAAAGCCGTATCGAACACGATCTCAATCATTCATCCCTCCATCACTCGCTGTATGTGTCTCGACTGACATCTTGTGTTCAAATCTCTGACGGACCGCTGTGTTTTCAGTCTGGCAAGCCGGCGTGGGCACCAAAGCACGATGAGAAGAAGGTAGAGACTGCGGCGACCTAGGGCGGCCCGGTGGCGTCTCTCCCCCTGTGAAATCGACTGGTGTCCTGTGTAGATAGTCTGACGCTGGCAGCGCAGCGTATGTCACACTGTCCCGCATCCAACGCTGTTTTCCTGAGTGTTCGGTCATTTATTCTGCATCCACTTAGGACGGTGTAACGCCCTTTCATAGAAATAATCTGGCCATGCCCTTCCAATGCTGTTTGAGGTGGCAGTAGATCCGAACGCTGATGATGGTAGGCTCAAGCGTTTGATTTAGTGATGTCAATTACGGAAAATTGTGATACCGATACCATACCAAATACCAACAATAACCATAGGAAAATACCAAAACCGAACCGACTCTGGAAAATGAAGGAAATACCAACTTTTTACTAAATTCACAGCCTTCTTTTACATTAGTAACGATTCACAATACCGACAAAATACCAAAAACATTGGCCTTGAAATACCAAATACCAAGTTGGTATAGGTTTGGTATCGGTATACCAAAAAGTTGGTATTCGATTGACATCTCTACGAGTAGTTTGATTGCACCAGTAGAAAGTCAATTAGGGGCTGTGGGAGTTGTGAAAATGGGGGGGGGGTGATTAGATGTTTGTTCTGATGTCCGCAGTCTGTCCGGTTGGCCTGTAAAGATATACATGGACAACCATTGATCATTGGTCTATTGAGTGGCGTTAAGTGTCACTGTTGGATTTAGCGTGCACCATAGGGTGAAATCCTTAGTCCCGGCCATGACTTAGTTATAGCACTTAGCAGTAGTAATAGTCACTCCTAGCTTGATCGACCCAGACTCTAGACACATTAGTGGTGAGTATCCACTTTATTTGTTAGTGTAGTACTCGTATATTTAACATTCGTTTTGTATCCGATCATTCCCTACATGTTTCACCTCGAAAGACTCCAGTGACTAAGTTCGGTCAAACCTCACCTTTACTACCAAATGTGTAGCCCCAAGCTTTTGATATAATACTGTGCTTTGATTTCAAGTGCTGCTGTTTTGTATGGCCCTTTACATTCTCTGGCGCAGTGAAGCACCAGCCTGTTTTGACTTCTTACTTTTCCCTTTCTTACATTCATGTTTTGTGACACATATTTTAAGGTGATGCTTTGCATTTTTACCATAACGTCTTTGTTCCATCTCAATACTTTGAACTGAATTACATGATTGCCTTTCTATTAGCTGATTGTCCCCTTTTGCGAGCTTGATGATGCAGTAATGATTCATTCAGATTTGAGCATATATCACCTTTGGCCTCGGAACGCTCGGTGAAGTCCCAAAATGTCTGTCATGCATTGGCACCGGTGGTTAATATCTACAGGAACTTTTGTATGACACCTGCCACCGACCTCTGACCTGTCGCTGTGACCTACCGCTGACCTCTGCCCCAACGCTGTGCCACAGCCAGCCTCTGAGAAGGGCGAGGATGGCGAGGCGATCGACGACGCCCCTCCCGAAGGTCAGTCACCTCCGTCCCCGTCGACACCACCCCTGAAGCGCAAACGTGACGACTCGGACAGCGTCTAGCCCTGCTCGGTCCTAGAAAGTGGGCCTGCTTTAGGACGACCAATCAGAACTGCACGTTTTGAACTGCAATTATAACTTAATTCTGCTTAACTCGAGATAATTACGATTGGGACTCTTGTGATAATGGTTCAGGGTACTTTAATCCATTGACGCATAGAAGAATATGTTTCGGCCTGCAATCGACAGTCTGGCGATATCTAGCTACGCTGCTAGCATATTTAAAGTGCATTGCTGATTATCTGTCACTGTGACGTCCGTTTTCACCTGTCATTGGTGTCTGTGTGTCACCTCAGCTATCAACCTTATCAGCCTCGATAGTGTGTGACGGCCTCTGACCCCTATACCGACCGGCAGACCCGGGTGAGGAGGCGCCCCCCGCCAGTGAGGAGGCGCCCCCGGCCAGTGACGACGCGCCGCCGGAGGAGGTGGCTGTCGAGTGACGCTGCCGCTGCCGCCCACCCCGCTGCTCCGCTGTCCGCCCGCCTGTCCGTCTGCCGCCGCGAGCGCCGCGCCTCTCGCTCGCACGGTGCCGGGCCGCTGCAGCCGGGCACCGCGGCTCCGGCGGCCCGGCCGGCCGGCGCCGACGCGCGCGCGGCCACTCCAATTGTCACACATTTGTCGTCTGTGGGTACGTTTTCCAAGCGTGCGAGACGCTTGGCCACAGAGGTAGCGGCCGTTTCGCTTCGCTACGCTTCGTGAATAGTGGCGGTGCTTTATTTTGCCCGAAAGGCAAAGACAATAAAAGGAATCCTGTTTATAGACTGGCGTTTCATTGGTGACTGGGCGATAGTCTTTGGGTAAAAGAGCATTGACGAATTAATTCTGTCCTTTAGCCCTAAGGGCTGGCTTTGGGTAGATGTGGCCGATATTTTGAGCTTTTTTTCCCAAGGTATCTGTGATACATTAGAAAGTTGCATGCCCGGGGACTTCCGACCATGCAAGAACATACCTGGGACATTTGATTTGAACTGAAAAGCATGCGAAACTGTTCTTAGAATTGCCTTGGGAGAGCTTGTTCTGTCTCAAACACCATTTCGTAAATACCGTCGATTTATTGCTCGCAACTTAGGTCTAAAAACATTCACCATGCACCAATGTGGTAGGCTGGCATTATTATCATTAGTTCACTCATTCCGCTCCCGTACAATCAAGGAATAGGAAGCACACCTTTCATCGTCACCAGCCACTCTATCTTCGCTTTCTCACAATCATGGAAGCTCAAATTTTGCTACCACTATCACTTTTATCACTTAAGGATTAGGTAAATTACGAATTCACGCGACTGTTAACCGAGCAGCATCGCGGTAATCGTAAGTCTCACGCGCATTGTAGGTAACATTACATAGAACTGTAACATCACAAAAACACTGGTCTTCGACATCATATCTCAAACGGAACAGCCTGTAACGCACCGACCTCCAGCTAACTAAGTATATCGCTGTTCATTGCCTTGCTTACCACAATGCAAGACAGCGTAACGCTTCGAGCATCGTAACTCGCACAAACGAGCGTCTGCACTTCGCGCGTTCGCTCCTACACCCTAACACACACAAGCACAGCGATTTGCACAGTTCCTGAGCGGCTCAAGCCCACAAAAAAAAAACACACGTAGGGTGTAAATCCATCACTAGACTGCCTGCTACCTCCCAGCAGCCATTCTCTACCGCTGCTAAAGCTGAAGCAGAGTGGAATTCAGTTATGCAGCATGTCAATGAGCAGCGCTGGTGTGCCTGCAGACGAAGATACGCGAGCTCAGGACGGAAGATTCTGAACATTGGTCCATCATTTCATCGATTCAAAATGAAGACGGTATTCAACGGCTAACGCGCATTGCTCTTGCTCGCTCGCACAGTTCGGTAATATTGCCTGCATCATTCATCAAGCAGATAACAATTAGTCCCAAAACAGCCATTCGTCTGTCCATAAGACACCAGTGTCAGGTGAACTTGCGTCATCGAGCTTAGGCGCCTTGTGAATGCATGGGTCACTGAGCTTCTTAAAAAGCTGAAACTCTGCTTGAGGCTCATGATGAATAATAATAATATAAGAATAACCAGTAACCTCATAATATATCGCTGACGAAGCTCCAGGAGCGAAATATTCGATAACTTTAAATATAACCTTTTGGCTCCTATTTCTGATTTATATTATGAGGTTACTGGTTATTCTTATATTATTATTATTCACTGAGCTTACCGCAACAAATCGAAGTCCGTCATTACTACATAATTACATATATTATGGTCATGGACACGGCTTGTCAGATGACATTTCATCACTCGTACGCTACAAAACACACGCAATAACACAATATTTATCAGTTCTTGTAATGCATCGCTTGTCTTTCTCGGGCAGTTTACATTCCGTTTCTCGTTCTGGGCGACAGGATCCTTAGCCTGCTGCTCACCGAGCGATCGCATTGCTAGACGATAAAAACATTCTCGTCATCGTTTGAACGGTCAAAGACACCTCTTTAGCTCCTTAGCTCACCGATAGTCACCACAGTCTTTTCCAACAGTTCGGTGCTCTCATATTCTGGAATGTTAGCTGGATCAGTAAGAGGTATGTGACCATCACTCTATAAGTACTGATGACCCTGCTTCGTTGGCATCGACTCTCATCTTGGTCTCTCTCGGTACCAGATTTTCTCTGGCACAGCCGATCAAGAATCTCTCGACATCGAGACGGGTTCTTCCTCACCCGCGCTGCAGAGGGAGACACTCTCCTCTCCCCCTCTCTCCCTCTTCCTATCCTCTCACTCCTCCCTCTCACAGCTGCGAGGTGCGCCGCGTGTGCTCGTAACCATCATTGTCACACCCGCTCTCCTCCGACTCAGTGACAGTCCGCAGTCGACTCGGGTCCAGCGGCACAGCGGGGTCGGATATGGAGGCCAGCCGGGGCGCCGGGTCCACGCTGCTGGATCTCCGCTGCGCGTCCTGCGGAAGGTGCACGTCGGGTCACCGTCTAATGAAGTAGACCATAGAGCGGTTGGTTACCGTTACAACTTAAAAAAAACTCAGCACATCTGATGGCGGTATCAGGCTAAAAAAAAACTGTTCGTGACGCTTATGATGTGCTGGCGACTTAAAGTTGTTTATTATATCGCAGGGCCGTTGCAGCTGCATAAGTAAATGATTGATCTGAAGTGGAAAGAAATCGAATGCCTTTGAATTTTAGAAAAGTTTGGCATTACGATAATAACGTCATTACGCAGCTAGTTACCAGTAGTGACGGTAAATATAGACACGCAAAATCAGTCAATGAAACTTGGAGATTCACTGTAATTAACTTCGGCTGTGCACACACTGTACTAACCGTCTGGCCGGTGCCGATGGCGGCATCGGAGCCGAGGCGGGACAGACTGCTCTCCAGACGGCGGCGGAGCAGCGCCGCCTGCACCAAGATCGACTTCCGTCTCCCCAGACCCGGGTCGCCGCCGTAGCTGCTCGAAGACGACACCGTGCTCTGTGACTCGCTCTCCGAGGACGTGGTGCACTCCTTGATGACCACCGACTTGGAGACGGACTCCATCTGCTTCCGCATCATCTGAGGAAGAGCGAAAAGGTTGGTTGGTGTTATGCTATTCGGCGCAGTGTGGAGCTAACTAGGCGCCGGTACCTGGCGCCATCTGTGGATAAGATAGACTGTTACGCATTGCGGCACAGCATAGACGCAGGCGCTTTACACTAGCGCCATCTATGCACTGGACTGGGTATTACGCATTGCGGCACAGCATCGTATAGGCGCTCTATACCAGCGCCATCTATGAATGAGTTTTACTTATTGCGGTACAGTATAGATACAGGCGTCCGTTCTCAGCGCCATCTATGGATAATTTTGTCGCATGCAATGCGGTACAGTATAGATGCAGGCGCTTTACACTGGCGCGATCTATGGATAAGTTTGGTGCATGCATTGCGGTACAGCATAGACGCAGGCGCTCATTACCAGTGTCAGAGTCATCTGGCGCGAGAAGTATGTGCATTAAACGCGCCTTCATCCAACTTCCCCCCCCCCCCCCCACGGCCCACACACACACACACGCACGCAGACCCACTGACCAGTCTGCGCTGCAGCGCCTTGCGCAGCTCCCCCATCACACACACACACACACATACACACACACACAGTCACAGATACTGACCAGTCTGCGCTGCAGCGCCTTGCGCAGCTCCTCCTGCTGCCGGAGCACGTCGCTGGCCTCGGCGTCCTTGGCGCTGGGGTGCAGGTAGAAGCCGTGCGGGATGCCACCGTACATCTCCGGCTTCAGGATCGAGTCCACGTGCACCATCAGGATGGGCTCGGGGGCGACGAAGGTGACGCCGTAGGTCTCCCAGCGGTGCTGCTCCTTGGCAGGGCCCCAGCTGGCGTCCGGCTGCCACAGAGAGGTCTGCCAGAGTGGGAATATACGGATAAAAGATGGTGCTAATCGTTACTGGTGAAGGGATGAACAAATAGAGTCAAAATGAATTGCCACTTTTATAGATTGAAAAATGTTTACTGTAAGAAGGCATACGCTGTTCTTGACTAGTTTTGCAATATGCGCTTTTCCGAAGTGCATATCTTATAGGTAGTACATGCACTTTGTTACAATAGTTTGTCAACGTAATTGTTTCGCAAAATTGCTATCATTGAATCCCATCTCTCCATCGATGTTGTCATTTCGACTTCGAACCGATATTCCCATTATACTCGTCACAGATAACAGTAGTACAGTACTAGTACTACAGTACTAGTACAGTACTAACAGTACTACTGTTATCTGTGTACTCGTATATCCGCCCCATACCTGTCCATTTTTGAGTGGCCGGATGGCGTCCAGGGTAAGGAGTATGAACGCCACCAGGAGGGGCGCCATCCCCACCAGACCCGCCACCACGTTCACCCAGAGAGGCAGCGTGTCGCCGCCGTACCGCGGCACCGCGTAGTCGGCTATACCAAACACTAGCAGTATCTGTGGGTGGGAGAGAGGGAGGGAGTCAGAGAGAGAGAGAGAGAGAGAGAGAGAGAGAGAGAGAGAGAGAGAGAGAGAGAGAGAGAGAGAGAGAGAGAGAGAGAGAGAGAGAGGGATGGAGGAGATTAGCAATGATAAACAAAAAGACAGATATCGCGTGCAAGAAATAATGATTCAATGTTTTATTTCTTTTAAAAAAATGTAATGAGTCGGAGCAATTTCAATTAACAAAATTCCCCGCTTTTACGAAAGGGTTCGCATTACCTTCGCTCGTGTATAATCACATGAGCCAAAGCTAATCTTCTTAGCACATTCAGACATAAAACTAGCTCACCATATGCACTACTGGGATGACGAATTTCCAGCAGTATGTCCACCAGACTGACGGGCCGTTTCCCAGCATGACCTCCATGTTCCCAGCCCACCTCTGTACGCCGTATACCCAGCAGAGCGCGATACTCTCTACCGCTCCGACCAGCAGCGGGCCCCAGGTCAGCAGGTGCCGGTCCAGAGCGCAGATCAGGTCCACGCCGTGCTGAAAGGGCGACAGAAATACACAGGTCAAGGTTAGAACGTCCAACCATTTCATATATATTCGATGATGTGGAAAGGAAATATGTAAAAACCGCTTAAGCATTTTTTAACCATCAGCAGTATTCCACGTCCGCAAAAATATCTCCTTTCCATCCTCAAAACGCATACACCACCGCCCCAATCCAACTTACCGACCCGACCAGTGCCAGTCCGGCTCCCATCATCAGAAGGCAGCAGCCGATCACCACTTGGAGCCGCTTCCTGCGCCAGCGATCGAAGCGCAGCTCGAACGGAGCGCGCAGCACCGGCTCCACCCAGAAGCAGAGGTAGTGGTGGCCGATGACGGCCAGGAGCAGGAAGAACAGTGCCGACCAGAAGGGCGGCGCCGGCAGCAGCAGCATCGCCTGGCTGGCCACCACCATCAGCAGCTCCGGGCCTGGCCACAGCAGCAGAGGGGTAGGGAGTTATTGTCGTAATACGAAGAAATTGAATAGCTCCTTCAGTACACCAACATACTAAATAGAGCTGAGAGTTAAGCGGTGCATTGATGAATGGCTAGACACATGAATTTATGAATTCTTTCTCAATCCTAGCTTTCATTTGACATCCAATCCTAGACGATAAAGCTTAAAGCAATATAGAAATATCTAACGCACCATTTTGGATGACATCGGCGACATCCTCGTCCAGTCGCTGGGCCAGGAAGCCCAGTATGATAAAGGCCGCCAGGGTGATCACCACCGCCGCCACCATCTTGATGGTGAAGATGACCAGCATGTCTCTGCGCAGGTTGTGCCTGAAGCGGTGCCGGCTGCCGAAGCAGATCACGCTGCCTGTGCAGACGCCGAACGAGAGCACCAGCTGCCCGAACGCGTCCAGCCAGATCTGAGGGGGTGGTGGGATGAGCGGGATGTGAGGGGTGATGTGGAGCATTGAGATGTAATGGGATGAGGCGTAAGATGAGAGGAGACGAAAAGAGACGTGCCGAGACGGAAGAAGATGAAATAGCATGGGACGTGATCGGACGGGGCGGGACAGGACGAATGGGAACGCGACGAGAGCGGAACGAAAAGGGACGGAACAGAAGGGATGGAACATGTCACTAAAAGGAAAGAGGTTAAACGGGACGGGACTGTTAGAGTTTGGAACGGAATGGAACTGGGCGTGCTTTGTCTGAACAGGTGTGAATCTAATGATATCGATAAGAGTGAGCGAGACGGGACAGGAGAGTGTTAAAGTTGGAGGCCAGTCGGAGACGAAACGAACATAAGCGGAACCAGCGACAACTTTGCTAAACTGCGGCAAGTTCTCATGCTAGGCAGTGGCGTGCGAGACGGTGACAGTCATACTGACTGTCGATTACATAGAGACGTTATCTGATGCATCTGAACAGCCTATTGATCCTTGAACAATAAATATCAGTCGGTTAATCCCATAATCAGTTCATATCTCGTTGAGTGTATCCCGACTCGTTCATCATTCGATCATTTGAACCCATGACGTGAGACCACTTGCGTAACAATGTTACCACCTTCCCAGTGATCAATGATCATGAAAATACCGCTGACCTCTGAGTGTCCGAGGCAGTCCCAGGAGAAGCTGAACAGGTAGCTGAGGCCGCGGTAGGCGCCGTCACCCTCCTCCAGCACGCCCACAGAGATGATGACCACCACGAACACAGCCAGCAGGGCGGTCAGCGTGTTCAGGACCTGGGGACGCCGGTTCATCTCAGTGGTTGTCCGGGGAGGTGCAATGGCGATGAGAGGCACGTATATGAAAAGGGCGTAACTAAATTGGCGAGAAAAACTGTTGCTTTACAAAATGAACACTTGAAGCGTGGAAATAATGCATGTGTTTGCCTAGTATGCGTCCGAATATCCACTTAAGGTATGTTAAAGCCAATTAATGTGTTTCTGTGGCAAACGGCACGCTTGTTAGAAAATAAATCACTGCTTCCATTCCGCTATCTTTAAATAAGATAATTTTATCATAAAGAGCCAACAAACATATATCTACGGTAGGGCGCCCACCTTCGATTTGTAGTTGACTTTGCGTGTGAACGAGAAACAGATAAAACACCAGATAACCAGTAGACAGAGAACAAGGCGCCAGTTGTGATAACAGATCTCGTCTTCAGGACAGGCGCGGTCGGCCACGTCGTACCTGAAAAAAAAAAACGTATCAAATATCATCGAGCTATACCATAAATCAAATCATTTGACGATAAACTCCGACAGCTTACTTTGCCGTCTTTTAACGTACCTTTTGTGCACCAATGACAACTAATTTCATCATATTCATCTCAATCATCCTTTGCTGGTTCATCTACATTAGTTAATTGCTCCATTCTTGCGTTTTTAAAGGTAGTGTGCCACCTTTGAAAGATTTCCCGTTTTATTTTTCCTAGGATAAGAAGCTTCTGTTTTTACCTAATATCGCAAAAAAAATCAAAAATGGGCCTGGAATAGTGCCTTTTTCGCCTAAAAGTTTATCGGTTTTTAGATATGTATAACAACTGTAGTGGGCTCACCTGCAAACAGGCGTCGGGCAACAATCGCGAATGCGGCGCACTTGTGACAATAAGCAAAGGTCATTATAGTGTTACGACCATACGACGTACGGGAATGAGTTATCAGCTGTCTAATCGTAGACAACACAATGTCGAGCCTTAAACTGTAAGCCTGTATTGGTATTGTTTCTTAAATTTGGCTGTCGAACATTAATTTGTGGTTTGAAATATGATTTTATGTAAAATAATTGATATGAAACAGCGTCTCTTAACCCGCGCCCCGCTGGGGGGGGGGGGCAGAATCTGCCCCCCCTCCCGTTTTTCGCCAATAACTTTTAAACGCGTTACGCCAGCGACGTCAAACTTTCAGTACCTTATCATACATCAATTTGACACGTTCCCTGAAAATTTGAGCGAAATCCGTCGGAAAATTTTTGAGAAATTGACGTTTTAGTGACGTCATGTTCGCCATTTTCGCCTCAAAAACGGCAAAATTTCAAACGCCGCTAACATCTTCATTTTTAAAGGAATCAAGACGTAACAAAAAAGGTTATACGTGATTCTTCTTTGTCTATCAAATGGCTATCTCGTTTTTTTGGAAATTTTGGATTTTGGCCAAAATTTTTCCAAAAAACTGACTTTTTTGCGAAAATATTTATAAAATCCAAAATTTTGAGTTGATCGAAAAAACCGGAATATATGTCAAAGAAGTGGTCTATGTGCACCTACATACCGATTTTTAGAAGAATCAGTTCAAAAATGTGGGAGTTATTCAAAATTTTATGACGTTACGACGCACAAATTTTTTGAAAAATGATTTTTTTGGAAGTTCTGGACCTCGTACGGAAACAAAAATAGCACCATTCGATTCGCCGTGAAAAACTGCATCGGATAGACACCTTTTTAGGCCTTAACAACCAACTTCAAAATTTGACCTCACTTGACCTGACCTTGACCTGACCTCGACCTGAAATTCATCCAGAGGTGGTCCATATCACTTATTGAGTGTGCCTATTGAATTCCATGCGTAAAATGACCCATAAAACATGTGTCGCACATGCCCTTTTCTATATTTTGTTTTTGGTGACCTGACCTGACCTGACCTGACCTTGACCTTGACCTTTGAATGACATTGTGTGCAACGAATATTGTCTTGGTAGTCTAAGAACACGTTTTGGGCAATCAGTCTCAGTCCATTCTTCGGCAACTACGGTGCAAGGCCGATACTGTAGAAACTTGCATTTTGTACCCTTGACCTGACCTTGACCTGACCTCTGACCTACTTAAGCAAAAAAATTTTGGCTGTTAAGATCCGCCTTGTTGAGAGCTTTCGATTGCCGTTTTCCCCGTCTTTCTACGACCATCGGTTCGGAAGTTAGACAGGGGGGGGCAGAATCTGCCCCCCCCAGCAGGGCGCGTATGGCTGAATAGCCCAGCGGGGCGCGGGTTAAGTTATGACCCCATTACACCACACGCAAGTGGCAGAAATGACAATGATCAGCTGACGCATTTTTCTTGGCCGAAGTCAGAGCGCGCGGCCCGACGCACCACGCGTATTTGGAAATTCCGACCTCGACGAGCATCAGAAGCCACCTAACAGGCGTGTTCGAAACCGCAGGAGATGATGATGAACGGGTTTATCGAAACTTGATTGGATGAGCCTATCGGTAATAGCGATTTTAGTGTGTGCATTTATTGTTCATAGTGGTGTGAAATGTGGTTGGGGTACGACCGACAACCCGTCGGGGCGAATTTCGCACTGGGGTACTCAAAATTTGAAGAATTTAAGACGTTTCCATAAGTTTTGAAGGTATGGATAAGTTCTAAAAATCCGGTTCTCCTTATCCGGGTCATTAACTCCATATGGTCCAAGAAAGCTGGCACACTACCTTTAAGCAACAAATAGAACGGTGGTGATATCTAAGTCAGCCCTCTCTGCCGGAGTGTGCTGCGATTTAAAAAAGCCATCTTCACGAATCTAAGAAGCATGCTTAGCTGCTTACACCTTATGTTTCAACAGAAGAGCAAAAAATGTGTGTTTGTGCTTTTATGTAAATATATGTATGTGTTTGCACAGCTGTGTTTCAATCACCTCCGCCGCGAAAATACTTTCGCCTGATAACGGCACGAAGGTGGCATGCCAGGCAGTCGTGGCGTAACAATGGGACCCACAATCGACACCGATAGTGGCTGAGAGGTGCTTCAGATCCAACAAATGCCGACTTTACTCCCCACTTGGCACAGGCTCCCTGGTCAGGTCTATCACTACCACCTGTGTTCTGAGGACCGTGCGAGGCGGGTGTGGCGCTCTGAGCGACAAATGCGACGCTGCACTTCAGCAGGCTGCTTGGTTCGATAGCCACGACGTGACGCGTACCCAGTTTTAGCACGCAATCATTCGGAGTCATGGGGTGTCAGCATCAGTAAATGTGTTTGCTGAAACTCTTGATAGTTGATACAGTTAAATGATGCATTGTGATCGGACAATTGTGAGATAGTTGAAGGTACCTTTTAAACCTGCGACAATATTGAGCAAGTGTGCAGCTTTATTGTGTTATCTCACGGTGGATATCTCCGCTGATTGCAAGCGTTGGCGTTCGTACCAAAAGAAGGCCTCGGAAGAGACGATCAGTTGCGCCGGGTAGCTGGCCAAAGTCGCTGAGATGCCTGTGAGGCCCCCGGAGGCGCCTTCCGCAGCCGCTGATAGCACCGTAATGTTGCCATCTACGATAATCTTATCTGAAACATCGCCACCAATAGGTATCGGTCCTTCGATGGACAGATGACCTGTCGGGTCCGACGGTACTACATTGGGGAGAGAGGACGTAGGACAGATGTATGGGCAGAGGGGCAGACGGTGAGCAGACAAAGGCAGAAGACGAAGGATAGACGGAGCCAGCGGATGAAAGACAGACGGATAAAGACAACATGGAAGATAGACGGCTATAGACGGAAGATAGACAGACATAGACGGGAGACATATGGATATGGACGGATAGCCGACGGATAAAGACGAAGGACTAAGGAGACGGAGAGCAGGTGAAAGACAGACGGGTAAGACGGAAGACAGGTGGATATAGACGGAATACAGCCGTAAATAGACGGAATATTAATGTACACGGAAGACAGACGTAAATGGACGGAAGACCGATGGATGTAGACGGAGACAGACATATGCAAGCGGAGGATAGGCGAAATGTAGGCGGAGGACAAAATGACAAACTCAGAACGGACGGAGAACGAGCAAGGCATAGACGGAATACGAACGGGAGATAGAAGACGTCATGGACCGGCAGAAAATCACTAGCCGGCAAACATTGATGAACAGTACAATAACTATAAGCAAGCATCATCATTATATCATCATTATAGCAATCATCAACTTGAATTGACGTGCAAAAACCATTGTTTCATCGCAAAGCATGAACTGACTAATGCTCCGTAATCTACCTCCGTGGTTAGTCGTCAAAATGGATTACTCACTTCTCATCAGGATGGCAGTACCAGTCTAGTTTTGCCTAGTCCCAGTTTGTACATACCATGGTACCAAGTGGGCAGAAATGATAAGGTTCCATGCGCTTAGGATTACTCATTGATATATGAAAATCAATGGAAGATGTAAGTAGTAACTGGAAGATATATGTACCTGTTACTGTAATGAAGAATGTAAAGCTAGACTCTACCCATTATACGCAATTAAAAGACTCGTTAAAATAGTTGTGCAGTTAACTGATTGCTTCAACTGTCAACAGAAACTAATGACGACTATGATTTGTTCGTTTATCTAAGTTCGATCCTCACTGTGAAATATGTAAGCAAAATGTATAGAGTAGCTTCATCCATTCATGCATTTATTCATCCATAAATAAACATTGTCTTACCAGTATAAACTTCGGTGCAGTTTTCAATGTGCCACTCCGGCTTGCACCTCTGCCACGGCACCTCTTTATTCATGGACGAGAACAGGTAAAGCATGGACCACGCTACCACCACACTGCCGTAGACGGCGATCAGAAACGACAGCAGCACCATCGCGAAACCGAACCCTGCAGAAGGACAGCGAGCACTCGACGTTAGTCACACCGATAACGTCTGGTGGTCATCGTTAGAACAGTCCACGGTCAATATGCATTTAACCACTTATCTGCACAGATGTCAGTAGATCTAGGTCAACCGCTGTACGGTTCCGTTCACACCGTGAGATTTATCGTGGTCAAGCAGTGCTGGGCTGAACAGTGGGCAGCAGCGGCCGGCCTTGTGCGACATTGATAAAGCTATCAATTCACAATGGACCCCTCGCTTGCAACGGTGTGGACGGCGACTGCCTGAACCCTGACCAATAGCCTTGCTGTAAACGGTGAAAGTAGCCATGAACTCCTCTGCGCTATGCAAAATTAGTTTATTGTTATAAAGTATATCATAGAAAGTGAATGTTCAACATCACAACATGTATTTGGTTGACTGTACACTGCAATGACTTCAAAAGTGGACATAAATAATCTCTCTGATAATAGTTGGATCGTTGCACACACTCCTTGTCTTATTGCATGACACTAAACCACTCACCAAACCAGAAGTTTCCCTCTTCCCACCCCCACCCCCACCCCACCCCCCCACCCCCACCTCGCTAAATCGACCTTCATTGCACTTCCAGACCAATCGGGCCGTTTCAAATGGGCATTCTTGATGCTTTAAACAATTACTCCCAAGATTAAACCTAATATATTGAGTGAGTCTCAGACGTTTTTGGTTTAAGATGGCTTAGACAGCTTTAGACGAAACATTCTGGGACTGTTTTCGTCCTCCGTGGTCTAAACCCAGCCAGCAATTTTGCTCCGGGCCCAAGCAGGCTCAAGTGCGGATTGCCCGAGATTTTTAGTCGGGCTAAAGTCGGCTAGGGCTTGGGCTAAAGTCGGCGTATGACACAGAAACGCCGACTAAAGCCCATGCTCTGCCGGAGGTATGCCCGCTCTGCGAGCTCCGGGCAGCCGTAGTTTAGCCCTAGTTGAGCGACGATTGGCGTTAGCCCGATTTAAGCCCGAGCAGTGAATCCATTTATATAATGGAGATTACTCTGGGCCCGAGCGGGCTGAACTCCGGCAAGCCCACTCTGTGTGCCCTGTCTATCCCGACTTAAGCCATAGAAGTGAATGGGGTTTATACATTGCAAACTGCTGTGGCTTTGCTCGGGTTCGGCTCGAGTGACGGCTCCTGTTTTCTCAAGTCTCGACTTGACTTCATCTTGCTTTTGCTTCACACTGGATCAAGTAGCAAGGAGCAGCCAATGCACTTTCAGCAGGTTGTGTGGTTTTAATGCATATTTAAAATTGCTACGGTCACTCATATGCTCTGTTAACCGGTCATCGAGCATTGCGAAAGGAAAGTAGTGGTTGACTTTGATTTAATGTTTATTTCAAACGACTACAGACACGTCAAATGAAACACAAATACATGAAACAGTGGACTGCAAACTGCAGCCAAGGCCATCTATAGAAGGTACAGTCACTCCCCCGCCGACCAATCAGAGACAGATCCTGAGTGACGTCACCCCTGATGCTCGAAAGGGGTACTCCATTCCTTTACAACGTAAAAATGACTAACTTCATTTGAAGATTGTTGGTGACACTCTACACATATCGCTCAATTATTGATGTCGTTGAAAAGTCCAGCTAATTTTCTAGCGATAAAAAAGAGCAGCAATATGCTAAGAAATGGCCGGTTTTGAAGATATGGACGATTTAAAAACCCTCTGCAGCAGCAGGAAAGCAACGTAAAAACGCATCGTGCTTATATTTTTACTATGAATAAATCATTTTTCAGTAAGTTTTTAGATATGGTATCGATTTATTCAACAACTTTATTACAATATTTTTATTACTTTGAACTTTATTTCAAAATAATATTTTCAAAAATGGCAACTGTTGGCAAGTAGCTTTGAAGCATTTGTGGCGCGCCGCGCCATTATTGTCCTGAGGCCCCCATATGATGTCATCAAAAGTGGAGTGACATGGGCCTGACTGCAGCAATAATATGGCATGAGTCATGAAAACGCGCCATCAAAACTATAAATCAATCACAAGACCCGCTAGCCTTCCTCCCCGTTCGGCGTTCATAATACTTGGTTGAACACTTAACCGAAAGCATAAAGTAAGGACAGCAAGTAATCGCTCATAAGACATAAAGCAATTAGCAAACAATCGTTTATAAAGAACTTCACTCTGGTGAATGGGAGCTTTGGAGGCGTCTGGCTCCTCCACACACACGCAGTAGGTGGTCGGCCAGCTTTCGGCGCAGTTTCCGTATATGTAGGTATACCTACTTAATTATAAGCAGGCAGTTTCCGCTAAACCACTTGGCGAGGGCGACAGCGGCGTCCACCCGGTCCTGGTTTGTATAACTATTCCATTTTTTGGAACCATTTGCTCTAATGGTACGTACCTGAAAAAGAGATCAATTGGTTTAATTTACATTGCATGTTTGCTCGAAAAATAACTTATTGTTGCATTAATACTGTAACAGCACTTCTCATTGATCCGTATAAAATGTTCATTCGAATTTTTCAACGCGGACAGAGAATGAGCGTGCTCGGTGAAAGCAGATAAATATTTGTGTTTTGTATTTCGTTTTCCTGGTTCAGAAGTGCTGGTATTTCACAAAGATATACATAAAGGCACGGAATGCGGCTTTTCTGAGCGAGGGTATAAGTCGCCAGGCTGAACAGCTATTCAGCTTCATGTTTGATGGCGTGAAACTCAGTCAAAATAATGACGTTTACATACGATCAAGCGCACCATTCAATACAATTACCTACCGTAAAACTCCATGCCAGTCCACTTGATAAGAGCAATGAGCACTATCCCTTCTTCGCGCTGTCACACGCGCCCAAACATCAACCACCAAATGCCCCAACACCGGTGTGTCGTTTCGTCGCACAGCGCGCAGACTGTCACAAACGCTGCACATGATTGGCGCAGAACTGCGCATGCGCGAACAGCCGAACAAGTATGGCTAAACTCCGGCTTTACTCCAGTTAGCCGAAGGACACAGCCAGCTTGATCAGCCCGCGCTCCGCCCAAGTTAAGCCTGTTTTGGATGCGCGGGCAGATGTCGGGCTGAGCTACTGCTATCCGCACGTGGGCATAGCTGCGGCATGCCCAAGCTCAGCCCTAGTAAAAAATGCATTGGTTTTGATCAAAGTGGGCAAACCCAAGCTAAGCCTAAGCTGCCCGACGTTTGCCACAGTTCAGCCCAAGTGAATTGCTGGCTGGGAAAGAGCCAGGAGTTAATCACTCAAGCGATTTTTGACCGTCATGCCTAGCATTCGAAATGTTATTGATATGCTAATGCAGCAATAACGTTAACAAAATATATATAATCGTATATGCGATGATTAAGTGACAGAAAAATACAACAAATAAATGCGGTATATATGTACTCACCAGCAAAGATGGGCGCGAACTTCCAGACGTGAATAGCGCTTCGACTGGAAAACTGTCCGAGAGCGAACTCCATGTAGAATGCCGGCAGTCCGATCAGTATTGTGAGGAACAGGTACACAACAAAGAAACTCACTGAGGGACCAGAAGCAGAGGGGACGGCAGAGTTAAAGATTGTCTCGTGACCACCTACGTTTCACTGCTTATCGCCCACCTGCGTTTATACGCAGCAGGTAAGTCAGAAGACCGTATCTGTTTGTATTCTCCGTTCTATTTGAGTAACTAATTTAAAATAATACGAACTAAAGAAATGATGATGCAAGATTTATAAAAAAGGACCAAAAAACGGTCCGTAGCGGTCGGATGTATGCGGGGCATGCGGCATTAAGTCACGATCCACACACCTCTGCCATATCGATAATACATGGCGATACATAAAACCGTTCCGTTCAGGACCAGAGAATGCATTGAACGACACGAAAACGGCGTCAAAAGGCCGCCTACCGGTCACGGCGAACCGAACACAATGGCATTGTGGCGGCCACGACCGCCGGTGGCGCGTGGAGTTCTGACTCACCGACCCGCACCTCCCACGGACAGACAGACAGACATACAGACACCGCTGGGGTAGTGACAGGGTGGAGTCGGCAAGGCAGCAGCACCTTTTGAATGACGACCGTGGTAATTCCGCGCCGAATTGTTGAGAGGGCGATAGAAATAGGGAGGCCAGAGGGATATCCCGCAGGAGTATATTGAATTGCATGCCGTTCGATCATTAACCCTCGCCCCGTTGGGGGGGCCATTTTGGCCCCCCCCCCCTGTGGTTTTTCCTGAATAGCAAGAAAACGGCGGCGCGCAGCGCCGCTAAATTTTCAGTACCTTCCCGGGCATCAATTTGACACCTTCACACCAAATTTCAAGTCTTAGGTCACCTTAGGTCAGGAGTTATTGAGGTCAAACTGAGGTCATGTTCGAGCAAAAATGAGCAAAAAACATGCAATCTTGAAACGCTCACCAAATCTACAGTTATCAAGCAATTTCAAAGTTCTTTATATGGTCTAGTAGACAAAAAGCGGCGCTACAAAACTGCTATCTCGGATTTTCAAAATTTTTGGTTTTTGACCAAAAAAAATTCAAAAAATTGATTTTTTTAGAAAAACTTTGAAAAAATCCAAAAATTTTCCGAATTTCGAAAAAAACCGGAATATATGTGATAGTCCCAGTGCTCTTCCATATACATACCAAATTTCAGATCGATATTTCGATTTTTGGCCAAGTTATAGCGAAAAAACTGTTCAAAAATGATGACGTCAAATTTTTGAACTCAATTTTTAGCAATTCTAGACCACGTACAGCAAAACAAAGACCACCATTGAACTCCCCGTGACGAGTTGCATCGATTCGATACCCATTTTATGCAAAAATATTAACTTTGAAATTTGACCTAATTTGACCTGACCTTGACCTGACCTTGACCTGACCTTGACCAAAACGTGATCTAAGCTGGCCCCAAAGGCTGCCTGACCCATATAATCGCATTTGTCATGTAAAATGGACCATAAAACATGTATAACACGACACTTTCATATTGTGACCCCCCCGTGACCTGACCTCTGTGACCTGACCTGGTATCAGTGACCTCAGATAGCAAAATATGTGTTTGAAGAACATTTCCCCATCGATGATTTTCAATGAAATGCATTTTACTCGATTTTACAACGCATTTCTTGAAGTGCCTGTAAACGGTGAAAATTGGACCTTTGACCTGACCTGTGACGTCATCGGTTTGACCTAGGTCAATAAAATTGGGTCACAAGGTAGCTCCCCGTTGGGGCTATCCAACGCCGTTTACCGCTTGTCGCTATGTTGCGTGGTTCTCGAGATCTTAGGGGGGGGGGGCCAAAATGCCCCCCCCCCCAACCGGGCGCGTTGCTCGGCAGAGCCCAACGGGGCGCGGGTTAATTAATTACCGTAGCATCCTCGTCGTTAAATATAGCCACCGGAACCACCGTGCAGGACATTTTCCCGCGGGCACTCACCGCCGTACTTGTGACACATGTAAGGCATCCTCCAGAGCGTGGCCAGGTCTGTAGCGATGCCGAGTCGCGATAGGACTGACGTCAGCCGGCACACGTCACTGCTGTCCATGACGTCTTCCTCGCTGGCGTCAGTCTCGTCACTGCCGTCATCAGAGCCGGCATCAGTGGACCTCTGCGGGGACGGGGGGACGGGGGGGTTACCGTCCGGATGTGGGTACAACTGGGGACTGGGGAGGGAGGGGCATATACTAGAGTCATGCTTCATGAACTCGAGGCACTGATTCAGACAGGGTTGTGTCAAGTTGTGAGGAACGAATACGGATGCGGCCGGCGGTTTCTTGAGTGGATATCGTGAATGATATCCACACCTGAGACGCGGAACTGCAATTTAACCCCAGCCCGTGTCATAACTTCAAAACAGTAGAAATCAAATAGCATCACCCAGTGTTTGGTTGAGCTGTCGTTTCTGACTGATCACAGGACGCCGATCGGACACCACACCGGCACCTCGTGTGACCTCCGTTCACGTGGTCCGGCTCCATCTAACTCCGCAGACTCGTGCTAGTAAGCACTGGCGGTGCAGAGCTCGGCTCGTGCGGCCGTGCTGGAACGGCAATTTTCGTCACGTCCAATCTGTGATCAACAGTCGGTTTTGACCGGTTTCGGCCGGATGTTGGGTGTGACGTATAGCGCCATAGCTTCTGGTAGCACGTGGAGGTGGTGGGTGCCACGACGTGGAACGGTTTGACAGGCAGCGACCAGTCGACAGGGCTTTGGCTGCAGGGCTGGAGTGGAGAAGCCCGCTTTATAGAAAGGGCCTCCACGGACTGTGGCTGGCTGGAGAGACTTGTTTAGAAAGGGTCTTTCACTCCTAGCCGCATGAAGTGACAATGAGGCACTTAAATTGTTTGTTGGAGATAGTTGGTGAAATGTCATACCTACACCTATAGTCCAAACAAATCATTATTCTTAATTACAAATGCAAAAAGGAGCATTGGTTTATTGCACACAACTGCTATAAATCAGATTAAGGTTCCTCCAGACAACCAAGCTTAGGCATTGTGCATCAAGGCATAGCGCCACAAAAAAAGAACATTAAAGGTATCTGGAGCCAGTTACATTTCAACAGCTCCGTCTCCCCTCAAAATATTCGCTCTCACTAAGTTATAAAAAGTTACAAAGCCTTTCAGTGTTGGTAAAAAGCCTAAATATTTATAACAGTTCAATATTTTTGCATGTGCCATAACTTTACAGTTGATGATTTTGACGATATTTATGAACTTATCGCCGATCCATCTTTGTATCGCTTTCCATGCACACGTCCAAGCAAAAAGTAATACAACCGTCTGGTCATTTGTACTTTGTGGTGTCACATACGAGCGAGATGTGTTCCAGTCCCAAAGCTCGGGCGTGGAAACTGCCATGGTTCATAAGTGGCCGGTATTCCCTCGTGTCCCACGTGAGCACCGCCCAGAGGCTCCCAGTTGTATGTCGTGTTCTGGGTCATCGCGCTGGATCAGTTACCGATGGACTCAGAGCCCATGTTTTATGACACTTTTTGTGTAGCCCCGCCTTTAATTTCACGAGAGTGTAGCCCATATAATCTTTCGGGAATTGGTGGCCTGGAACTTGTTTAGGTTCGAGGAGCTATGATTTGGACATGTGTTTATTCTAGCATTCGCTTCTGTGCGCTCCTGCACAGCTGACCGCGACACTGTGCCGCCAATCCAGACAAGTGTGAAGAAAGTAGAGAATTGGATGAAGGACTAACACTACACAGTGCTAAGAAAGTGAACTATCACGACCACATGCATGCTGGCTCCCTTAGGTAAAGGCTCGCTGTGAGATACATTAAATGCGAATCCTTAACGCTCCGGAAAGTGAAGTCATTTTGACCGTTAACGAGTTGGTATATCCTGCAGCCGTTCGCCATACGCTTATATCTTCTAGCCATGTACATTGTAAGTACATACAGCACGATGTTTGTCTCCCAGCCGCGGGAATTGTGCCTTCCGTTCGCCTGGCTTCCGTTACCCGTCACGCTGCCCTCCGTCACCCGTCACGGTGCTCTCGTTTACCCCGTCACGCCGCTTCCCGTGCCGCTCGAATTGTCACGGAAATGGCCGGCGTTACCTTCGCGTCTGGCACTCCGGGCCGGCGGTATGCAGACCGGCCTCTGTGTGTCCGGACACAGACAAGGCCGCTGGCGGCCACAGAACAGCCGGATTAAAGCGACGAACAAACAACCCATCTGGGGCGCAGATCGGCTAAAGGAGCGAATCGAAGCGGATCAATGTTCAGACGGCTCGGCAGTATGAAAAATTGGGAATGGAGGAGTCTGCAGGCAGGAGCTCGATAGCGGATAGGATAACGGAAAATCCTTCTGTACAATGAAGAAACGTTGCAGAACAATTTTACAATGCACCTAATCAAGGTTGGGAGAAAAAGAGTAACTGCACCAATGCAGCATTCCTCACTTTGTGCAAAGCGTTGTCTGAAAATGTTTCCGCAACCACAAGGTCAATCATTTGTTTATCAAGAAATACCTCTCTGACTTATCGTGAAACAATGCATTCCTCGACTTAAAGGTGTGTTTAAGAAGATTCCGACTTCCGAGGAAAAGTGATGTAACATATATAGACTCAGGAAATGTCAGACACAAACTTGAGGTAAATAAGTCATGCGGCCTTCACGGTGGAATTCAGTCATTATAACCCACACTGGCGAGCCCGGGGTCGGGTGAGCGAGTGTCTGTCGAGACAGGTGAACAATGAATGCATGTCTGTTCCGAGTCATCACCCATGCATCGTATACCTACGTCTACAGAACACGGTGATGTCATTGAAGTTCAGCAATGTTGAAATCATGGCTCTATCAGAACAATGTATTGACGTTTTTTTATCACTTTTTATTTATTTTTAAATAATTTCGTCACAATTCATCATGTGACAAGATGTGTCAGATGCGTTACCCATAGGCGGCGGAACGGGGAGGGCACCGGGGCACCGTGCCCCCCTTTGATTTTGGCATTTTAACATTAGACCTATGGGCGTTTCATGGAAAGAATGGGACCAAAAGTTGGCAGTGCCCCCCCCCCCCTTAATTGAAGGTGGTCCACCGCTACTGGCGTTACCCATATTCATTTAAATGCTCGTGATGTGATCTTTCTCCATTAATAGGACCATGCGCTTATTTGTTTGCCTGGACTCTGATATTGTGGGCCACTTCCACTTGAGTTTCTCGAACCGCTCAGGAACAGGCAGGCCATAGAACACAGCTGCAAAACCGGTAAAACATTTTTCTTCAGACATTTTTTTACCAATAGTCTGTAATCAAAACTTCGGTCCGGTATAACACCGGTTCGGGCGGGTACAGGCTGGTTATCGGAGCCTAAGCCCTCACATCGACCATGGGATGTGGATTGTGGGGGCATTAAGAATATTTTGCACGACGGAATTATCTTTGGATCTTACATAACACACATGACCTGATGTAATGACATCTCAACGTTCTCTTCAACGAGGAAAGAATAGGAGAGATTACTGTGGAGGGGACTTGCTTAGGCTAGTAAACAGCCACGTCTAGGCCAGTCTTGACTTTGAGAGACATGTCTATAGCCTATATGGCAGCAACTAAGGTGAGACTGAGCACTCGAGCAGCCATCCCGTCTCCCCAGTGTACTCACATTACCGATGGCCACTGCCTGGCCGGCGGCCGGCGGCTTATCGTCCGTGACCCGGGACGCCACCGAGTGCCTCCCGTCCGAGCTGGCGTCCTCCTCCTCATAGATCGGCACCACCAGCTGACCGGCCACGCTGTCGTCAATAACCTCCACCGCCGACGGCCGGCGTGCCCAGCGCGCCTGCGGCACCGTCAACTGGTCCATCAGGTCGTCCCCCAGAGCCACGGCGTCCGATCGGCGGCGCGTCCATGAGCTGCCCTCCTGACCGGGCACGGCCAGCTGGTCGAGGCCGGGCCGCGGCCGGCCCTCGGCCGTCGAGCCGCGACGAGATGAGGTCATCTTCGTGCTGTGACCTGCACAGAGAGGGGCATTGTTAGAGGCAGCCTTACCGGGGCAAAGGCCAAAGGATGGTGCTGAGGGCAGGCTTGAATAGGGGAGAGAATGGTGTTGATGTTAATTCACCCATGATCAGATATCATCACAATAAAAGCCAGTTATCAGCTACATAATGAAATGGCAATAAAAACACAGCTCAATATTGGTTATGGCGTCGTTTGTTGGGATTAAAATGATAACGTAACCTTAATTCGTCTTTTAGCATTCGCTGAGGAAAAAATAAGCCCTATAATGCCATGATTCGTTGCTGGGGCCAGATAAGCGCCGTCTTCAGATAGCAATAAATCATAGTAACAAACACAGCCATAAAAGCTGCACCTGTCAAATGCACAATCACTACTCACTAGTGTAAAGTGTATTGCACAATAGGCTCTCTCGCATACTCGACGAATAAGCTTAAAATAGGGGTGCAGTAGGGACCAATAGGGGCGCATGGAAACCCTACATAAGCGTGACACTATTATTCTGAAAGTGCGAAACGACCGCGGTGTCACTCAGCTGTGCTCGGGTCATCGCTGCTGGCATCTGACCGACAACGATGACCCTCAATGCCTACTACGACTACCTCAATGTATACTCATATTTAATTGGCACAGCATTTTTAACTAATTACACATCTGCTTACCGCTATGATAACAAAGGAATCGTTATACGATGAATCATATTGAACTGTGTCTTTAAGTCGACGGTTTCCGTTTTATTCCTCCCACTGCTTAGTAAGAGAGACGGTCTGTTAAGATCGCTTTTGCAACAAGTCTATGCAGTGTAACGGATTCTCGTGTCATTCGATCGGGACCATCGCCCCTCTCACGGCCGTGTGGGACGAACACCTGTGCACACAGCCCAATGAACACTGAACAGTTCCGCATACCGGCGGCGGGGCAGTGTAACGAGTACCCATCACCGGCCTTGGATCAGCGACTCAACCGCGTCCCGGAACGACGCATCGGAGAGATCCATATGTACCTACGATGCTCAGATTGAGTGTGCATTTGGATCGCATTTGTGCTTTGTTGCTTGCTCTTCTTCATCATGTCCAAACACACATAACTATAATCAATCCAAGTGCAACGATAACCGGCATAAGTGACTGATTTAACCTCGTCACCTGGCGACACTGCAACGCGTTGACCTCGCCGGCTGGGTTTCCACAACCTGTCTCCTCTTGGCCGCGGTGCTAAGCTGATGGCGCCGACATACATACCTACATCCAGCGATTGGTCGTGGCCCTTCACTGAATGGCACCTTGAACCGTATACGCCTCAGACCTCGGTTCGAGCCCTATCATTTCACGCTACCAGCTTCTCCCATAGCCGCTTCTGAACTTCAGGGAGGGAATGGTGTAAGTGCGGGGCTGACAAAGCTCGAGGCTGGATGTATTGTGTACCTAATAAGTGTAGCTGATGATAATGTTGCGTGATAAGTCCGAGCCCGTGGAAGCTGACACTATAAACACACACTCTATGGTGGAACTGGATAGAAGATACAATGGGGTGGTTATATGGGTTCTTTTTGTTGATGCTGGAAAATCCATGCAATGAGTTGGTAGGTCTGCATGTTTGTAAGCACAGAATAGACTTCCGCGGACTCCCGGACTTCCGCAACACATTGCAACGCCATGCCGGGACCTCAACAATTAACACGTCAGATTCAAAGCTGCATCTTTGTACCATTGCATTATGCGCCAGAAGGGCCAGTTTCAATAGGAAAATCCTAGACTTTGATAGCCACTATCGAAGCCGCTTGGACGGCGCGGTTGCAGCATGCACCTGAAAACGTAAACTCACATTCACCGGTAATAATTGCTATAAGCTTCAATGGGCACGATTCTATATAATTCAACAGATATTGTCACATAACACCGAAATCCTTAGTAGATCATAAACATAACTATATCCGTAGCGTAGGTTCCGATTGGCAAAGCACCTCGGCAGCGAGATTATATGCAACACGGCCCATGGGATCAAACTGCTTCTGCGCTCGGTAAATAAGATTCCTAACGGACATGACTAGCAGTTGAAGCTCCAGCCAGGTTGTCAGTCAGTGGGACATACCATGCCCGGCTGTTTGCGGGCAAGATCAACTTCTCGCAGCTGCACAGGCTCTCCTTTAGCACGAATTGCAAATAAGTGATAGCAAGGTTTTGAAGGCGCCAAGGGCTTATTTGCATAAGCCCATCCTATACTTTTCCGCCATCAGTGATGCCTTCCTCGTTTGTCGTAGTCATTTGAACTTTGTTTACACGCATCAGCGAATATCGATCAAGGACAGATCTGGAGGTCGGTTTACGTGACCTTTCTAGCTCTCCGGCACGGTCGAACTTCAACTGTGCACATAACCGTTACCTTGAGGCTTAATTATTTGCTGAGCACTTATACATACATCTTCAATCGGATTGGTAATTCAGCACTGTTTCGTATATCACGCTTAAATCGTCGCAATTTTGCAGAGACCAGTAATATTTAGTACCTACTGCTGCACGGATAGTCAGGCAAAATAGATTTCAAGTGCGCTATAAATGTAAACGTAAAAATGCACGGCACTTCATAACTCAAACTGCATGCTGTTACTGATGATAAACTTGCTGATTGACGGCTTATTGGTGGCTGATGACTTTCAGCGATCGGCGAAGGGCTTTATTCCGGTTCTCTAGTCCACGAACTAACAGACATGTTCCCCATTCGTTCCGGTTAATTTGCGCCCATCCACTGCTTTCTAACGAGGAAGGTGATCGGACGAAGTTCCAGTACGGAGTACAGTTTACTCACCTTATTGACTCTGCAGTGTACACCGTGAATTTCAACTCACTCCTTCCCGTCACACACCACCACGAGCTGCACTTTCGTCGACTTGTCGCGGACTTTTGAGTGCTCCCGAGAGAACCACACTATTTTCCCTGCCTCACAGCTCACAGACGCCACTCGTCACCGCTGTGATCCGTCACACGGTCGTCACAGTCGCCACACCGCGGTCGTCACCCGTCACGGTGGATCACACAGTCCGGTTCGTCCACGGTCCACCCGTCACACCGACACGCCGACCACAGTCCACCCGCGGCTAACGTCAGCACTCCGCCCGTCGCCGCTCAGCGCCGGACCGCTACTGAGCGAGCGGTGCGGTACATACGGCGGACGGCGGGCGGCGGGCGGAGGGAGGGCGGAGGGCAGTGGTGAGGGCCACGGACTGACAGGTGTCGCTCCACCGGTGACGTGTGACCACCCGACCGCCGTCATAAACAGTCATCAGCTCACTCACTCACAGGCGGGTCTACCGGTTACAGAGACGCCCATCACAAAATTGAAAACACCCTATTATACATAGACAGCCGACAAAGCGGCACATAATAAAGAAATAAATATATCACTCGAACAAGCTTTCAACACATACAGATCACCGCACACCCTGCCAAAATTTGGAATTTGACCAGCATGCAAACCTTTTCCGGGAACGTGGTATAAACAAACAGCTCTGCACCTCCAGGGACAAGTCGACGCATTCGTTTCGTGTATACTGTATAGTTTTCACATCCCAGAAAAATGCCTCTAATCTTTAATAGCCCCGCTCCAGAGATGCTGAGAGAGCCACCCTCTGTCGTCCGGAAGGTCGGCACTCGGTACTGCGAAGTTTGCTGCACAAGTGCACTCGGTGATTTATCGAACACAGCTGAACAACGGAAATAATGACCCGACATTAAGGGCAGACGGCAGACACGTTAGATGTAATTGGCGTCACCGGAAATATTCCACGGTACAATTAGTAGCTTCGGTAGATAATAAGGTGTTTACAGCATTGGCAATATGAATAATTACCACCATATACAAATAATAAGTTCTGAAATCTTTAAAGGGGACGAAGGGCTGAAGGTCATTTCACTCGGCCTGAACACTGAGCAGCAGGCACTAACTGACATTCGAGGTCACTGCCAGTCTCTTGCATCGGTGCAGTTCATATCCGAGAGGCAATTGTCGATCATCAGCAGTTCGGCTTATTCGGGTAAACAGGTGCCGTCTCACGCGAGCGTCGGCGACTTATTCGGCTATCGCGTGTCTCCCCCGTAGCAGCGCTCTCCAATAGCATGTCGGCCGCTCTCTGGCGGCGCGGGACCGCTCCAATAGCAGCCGACAGGGGTGTCGTCAACCGCTCGTTATACGAGGTGTGGGGCGCCGCTGTCCCACCAATCGAGACGGGAGAGTGCGTCATCGACTTCGCGAGGGTCCAGGGGACACGAGGCGCGGGACCAATCAGATGACCGGACCCCATGGGGAGGGGGAGACTTGTCCAATGAGAGGAGCCGAGATGGCGACAAAGCCTCCAATCACGAGCGGCATGTGCGTTATGCACTTCTTGTGCTTCTGTAGTTAATCTAGTGATATGCGTGAGGTAATCAGACACGTAACGATCGGTTATATAACTCAGCATCGTGTAACGGACCACGTCATTCCACATCATGGTTGCCAGGGCTGCTTGATTATTTGCTCATTGTGTTGCCTCTTCGCTCAATTAGTCCGAACGCCTAAAGGAGATAACATAAGCCGACTGCAGACTGTCCTCTCTATAGGGTTGGCATACGTTACCTTTTCACCATCATGAGTAAACTATAGAGATAGAGAGAGTGAGACGGCTCTGTCTGCGGCGGCACCGCGTTGTGGTCGACGGCGGCGGTTCAGCAGGTATAACTCCAGTGTTTGGGACGGGAGACACGGAGAAAGCTGCGGCTTACACCGTCAGCTGCATCCATCGGGCTGGACTGGGTGACATAAAACTGCAGAGGCGCAGTTAGAACTGGCCGCGGCACGATGGTCAATCCCATCTCGGACCCAAGCATTCCAACAATCTAGCATTTGGCGTAGTGAGATACCGGTCCAATGTTGGATGTGAAACGAACCGGTCTCGTATGCATGCTCTAACGTAACAAAGCCGTGACATAATGTGTAACTATTCAGTAACGCTGAGGGCTCTCCAACAATGGAGGCCGCCTAGATAATTCGTGAGGTCGCTGCTTGGTACGGTCAGCCTTCACGGTCCAGGAAATGTTTTCGCGTGATGAAATATTTACCTCGGTGGTGTGGTAATCATCAGGATCAAAAACAGGTTTACGGTTTTTCGGAAAACTCCACGCGCTGAGTCCACATATGGATTTATCTGATGATAATGCTGACAAGGACGGTGTAGTAATGTCTAGTTACATCGAACCAGACTGCTAAAATCTTGAAGCTGTGTAAGTGCAGGACGTACGCTCACGGGAATCGCTTAAATAAACGTTATTGGTAAGGGCGCTTATGGCTAGTTTTAGGATGGCAAAGCCACTCTTACCAGCGGCTCACTGATGACCGGATATTTTCATTTCTCCCCAGGCCAGCCCACAGTACGTCATCTTTGTTGCTTGGCTCACAAGATCCACCAGTGGCATTTGTTTGTCGGGCCTGCAGTCCGTGCGCGCCTGTCGAGCAGGAGTGCTGTATACGGCCGAGCGACTGAGGAGGGGCACGGGTCTGTCGCCGCCGATAAACAGCCGTCGACGGCCTGTGACAACAGACAGCAGTGCCCTGTCTCCCACGTGGGGTCGTTTTTGCCGGCGGGGCGTTGCTATCGCCGTATTTATCGTTGCCCCCGTCGAGCGGACGACGAGGTTGCGAGGGTCACCCGTGACTTTGACGAGGAGGTCGTTTGTAAGAGATGTGCTGGTGAGGCATGCTATATGCTGCACTTGCAACGAGGAGGAAGAGAGAGAGACAGAATGCGTAGGTGTTCGATTCTTCCTAGGAAGATAACTTAGTGTGCATAAGAAGGACGAGTGTGCAATGCACACGCTATCAAAGTGTTTGCAATATGTAGATTACTTTAATTGCAACGACAAGCAAATCAGGAAGAATGCCAGCCATTATGGTGAGAATTATCGCTTATGTACTCTTTTTATCAACAGTGAGGTCTCCTGATTTCACGAGATACTTTAAATTTGCATTTCCCGAACAAGCGAAGACCTCATTCCCCATTTTATAGACCATCTTACATAAAGCTATAAGGCCAACTTGTAAACCAATCTTTTGGGTAAAGACCTTTAAATAAAGTTATTGTACTGTTTCATCTCTAAACATTAAATTTTCATTAATCCCATGCAGTTTCGTAAGAACAACATATTTCTGAATCAAAAATGAGCCCCAGTTCAGCCCAGTTTAGCACTGAAACAGGCAAGGCACATCAATGTGCCCTAACGTATAAATGCTTTCATAACTACGTGTATACCAAAGTGATAAATGAAGACACAACGTGCCTAAACAGTTTTTTTTTATCCACAGCAGACGGGACCTCACCCTCGAACACATCTGCGAGTGTTGAAACGTAAAATGATTCACAAAATCGTCATAAAAGCATATATAATCATAAGATGCGCTAATACGGTCGTATTGCATCGTACCATCGTTATCACAATGTGCTTCGTGAGGTCAATTGCCTTGTTGATTATTTCACACGTAATTCACATTTCACATAATCATGCTGGCCTACACTGAAAATATACGTTCATAGGATATGTTGGTGGGCCTTTACAAGCATTGATTTATGAAAATGTTTTTCATTTATTCATACATAGGTAGATAACATGAATAGACAACATGATTCATGTTATCTATGATTCATAATACCAAGAAACACACCCGTTAAAGATGTATACGTAAGTACCTATAGAATGTTGCATTGGTATCCGTAGAGATACATATACCTATGCCTATACGAACAACGGACATTTCCGTGATGACATTGAATGTCACGCGTACCTGTGGAGGGGTTTGGAGATGGGTATTTAGGATGCATGCAAGCTGCAATAGGTCACTTATCAACATGATCATTTAAATAAGGCCTGGCTCACATGTATAACTGATTTGATCCGAAGCCTTGTAGAAAACAGCGATTTCCTAACATTCATTACAAACTGGGATTACAGTTAATAAAGAAAACACCGACAATGAGCGAAGTATCCAATGTATGAGCATTGAGCAGCTCCCATTTCCATTGGTCAAATTTCAGGGTCTATATTCCTTTCTACGCTGAGGTCTTTCACACCGCATGATCACCTGAGTGCAACTTTTAATCGGGTTTACATATCACATCTGGATTGGATCTTAATACCTCCATCTGGCTACTGAGCTGTCTCCACGCAATCAGCCCATAGAGCTAAGATGGATTCTCCATTCAAAATTATCTACGGTGCAATGATTATCAAGCGTACATGTTCGATGCATGTATGTCAGGGTCGTCAGTGAGCATTCAGCAGGAAATAAAAGGATCAAACTAAGATTTACTTACACAGCATGGCGTGCATAGATAATTGCTACCTGTTTTTACAAAATTCCACTGGGCTCAAAACTAATCGGCTTATCTTAATTCTTAAACGCTGAATTACGTAAACGACGACCCTGCTGAACGGTTCCATAACTAAAATGATCAAACGTGGTACCGGTTAAATAGGCAAGAGATGAGAAAATGACGCATGGGTGTAAATTTGCGTCAAAGCCAAATCAAATTTATGTGCCACTACACTTATTAGTTTACCATTTATTGTCATAGCATTACAGAAAGGCCCCTTTCCAACTAGCCTGGTAGTTCGAATTATTATACCGCAGCAGTCGAGAAGTGCACGTCCGGGAACGATATCCGTTCGTCCACGGATAAATGACGGTTGCCTCTATTCCAGAATGTACGGTATCATCAGACCGCACTCACTGATAACTGTGCCTGAAGTTGCCTCTTGCCGTCTTGAGAATGAAGTCACTCTCGCTCGGCTCGGTACAGAATCGCGGCCACGTCACACGGCAGACAGAGACCCTGCTCTGGTCTGCCGGTGATCCGAGCCTGGTCTCACACCGCGCGCACAGACCCGTCCGTTCTGCGCCAACCAGAGATCCTCCCTGACTGGATCTCTCTCAGAGACAGCTGGAGTAACCTTCGGCCCGTCTCAACGCTACCGGTAGCACCACCGCACAACAGTCCTCGCCGCCACCGCCGGCGGTCAGCGCGTGAAACAAATCACAGCTCAAATCACGGCACTGAGCAAACAGAGCTGCGCCTCCTCGGGTGCCGCTCTGACTGATACCGGAGAGATAGCGGCGCGATGTGTCTCCACGGGCGGCGCGATGTATCTCCGCTGGCGGCGCTCCGACCTGGCGACCCGGGGTGGGACGGCCACAGGTCCCGCGCGTGTGAGCCGCACCGCGGCACACCGGACGGGCGCTGCAGACCGACTGCGCACGGGCACTCGGAGAACCCCCCGAAACGGCCCCACGGTGGGGCACACGAGGTAAACTGGCTGGTCCGGAGAGGCCCTACCCGGTCCTGTCAGCCACACCTTCAGCCTCAGCGTGGCGGGCTTTTTTACAATTGCCAGACATGGAGTGATCAGGCAATGGGCCTGCCTGTCGAGCTAAAATTGCGGTTAACGAAATTGAAAGCATCGGCGGGCGAGCATGACGCTTTAAAGGCTGCAAGGGAGGACGAGGGAATGCCAGCTTTCAAGACGAGTAATGAAATGAGCCCGACAAAACTTATGTAGGTAATCTGATAACACTTGATCGAGCTATTGAAAGCTTTGAAAATAATAAAGATAATTTAACTAAAAGTCAATCGAAGCCTACGTAGGTGGTAACGATGAATAGCGAGCTTTGAAGTGACGCCAAAGATAGCACAACAATAGGTGTCATGCTCACTGAGCATTGAGCAGACATTGATCGATGTTGAGAAATCTGATAAGCTAGTCATAAACCTCAGGCGACCGAAGGCATAAGGCAGATACATATTATGGGCAAAGGAAATATCTTACTTCAAAAAGGAGTGTAATTCATCAACAATTACAACCTATCAGTCTCGGTCGTAAGCACCGTCCCGTTTATGAACACCTCACCGGTTTGAAAGCTAACAATGACACCTAGATTCGTGAGACTTTCAACCTGCCAAAAATAGCCTTCATGTGCCTGATACTCCTAGCATGCCCATTGTCCACCCCCAGTTGTTCTCAGGGACACGGCTTCATTTATGTATGCACTTTGGGATCGCCGTCCTAGTAGTTTGAAAACTGCGGCGACCTTGCATCGACGCCAGGCGTTTTTCTTGTCGTAAATTATAGATAAAGCATTCCGATAAACGAAACATAGCTGTCTGGGAAATCACGATCAACAGTCCGCCCACTTTGGCCGGCAAGCATGCAACCAGTCGTATGGGGCGAGAAAATCGCAAAACGTTTACCGTAAAAATAAACCATTAAAGCACTTGAATATCTGCATTTGTCGATATCCTTGATGAGAAAGATGGTATTTTAGAAGGTTGAACCCCTGTCGGTTATCAATAGACTCAGCAAGTTCTTCACAAGTGAAATTCAGTCCGAGCTCCAATTATGTCCACGCTGCACAGGATAAGCTTATTATTTGGCTCACGAAGGGCAAGCTTCGTAAAATGAGTTGAATTTATTCATGCTAGCTCGACCTATGTCTAAGCACAATGGGGATTTTGTCGAGAAAAAAATGCAGAAACCCAGAATCGTAGGCATTTCCCTTACAGTCACTGCACGAGCCTCAGCCAAGGCCGGCCTTTACCCCTTACCCATGCAATGTTGACTTGGCGTCAAGTCAATACCGTCCCCCATTAACCCGCGCCCCGTAGGGCTACCGGCGGACCCTACCACCCGTAGGGGGGGGGGCCGTTTCGGCCCCCCCTAAGATCTCGGAAAGTTACCGGCCGATTTTCAAAATTCAAACGGCGTTCGATAGCCCCACCCGGGAACTACCTTGTGACCAAATTTCATTGACCTAGGTCAAACCGATGACGTCACAGGTCAGGTCAAAGGTCAGATTTTCACCGTTCACAGGTATTTCAAGAAATGTGTTGTGAAATCGAGTAAATTGGTAATTTATTGAAAACCATCGATGGTACATTGTTCGTCAAACACATACTTTGCTATCTGAGGTCACTGATACCAGGTCAGGTCACAGCGAGGTCAGGTCACCGGGGGTCACATTATGAAAGTGTCGTGTGATACATGTTTTATGGTCCATTTTACATGACAAATGCGATTATGTGGGTTAGGTAGCCTTTGGGGCCAGCCTAGGTCACGTTTTGGTGAAGGTCAGGTCAAGGTCAGGTCAAATTAGGTCAAATTTCAAAGTTGATATTTTTGCATAAAATGGGTATCGATTCGATGCAGCTCGTCACGGGGAGTCCAATGGTGGTCTTTGTTTTGCTCTACGAGGTCTAGAATTGCCAAAAATTGAGTTTGAAAATTTGACGTCATCATTTTTGAACAGTTTTTTTCGTTATAACTTGGCCAAAAAACGAGGTATCGATCTGAAATTTGGTATGTAGGTAGAAGACGGTAGGTACTATCACATATATTCCGGGTTTTTTGAAAATCAAAAAACTTTTTGGATTTTTCGGCTTATATATCCAAAAAAATGCATTTTTGATTTTTGGGGGTCAAAACTCGAAAATTTCAAAAATCCGAGATAGCAGTTTTGTAGCTCTGTCAATTCTACACCTTTTGTGTCTTGATCATTTTTCTGTATCTTCAAAGCTGTAGGCCTGACAGGTCTTCTCGCGAAGGTCTTTTTTCGGTCGAAAATGACAGAACATGACGTCATTCTGACGTCATTTATGGCCAACCTATCATAGCCTCTGGAAAAAATTTTTGGTCACAATGTGTAAAATCGATGCCCGGAGGGGTCCTGAAAGTTTGGTGGCGATATCTCCAGCCGTTTAGGAGATATCGACCGAAAAGGACGGGGGGGGCGTTTCGGCCCCCCCCCCTACGGGGCGCGGGTTAACTGACTTTGGCTATACACCACCCACACCGGCTGACCTCGTCTGGGGAGTGTCGAAACGGACGCCCCTGATCGTCTGTGAGCATAGTGGGGAAATGGCGGCTCCGCAGAAAGGTGACTCGATGAGCAAACGTCCTCCGGCGCCCAGTCTGATCAGAGTTCCGGGCAGTTTCAATGCGTCTCACGCAAGGTCAAACCGTGCTGCCGCAGCTCTCGTCCTTGTTCGGCATTTAGCGCTGATGTGAATACCGCCGGTAGATTGGTAGTGGCAAGACAGAAGATCATTCGCATGAATGCAAACATTGCGAGAAAGTTGAACGCGACATTTTGACAGCTCCCCAGCAACAAAGCGCAGAATGTCGGACCACCTCGCACACATTTACATCGTTCGCCTGTTCGCTACACCATGATCTGAAAACAAAGTGATGGCTTTGCAAGGTGTATTTTACATCGTTAGAATACACAGAGTAAAAACATTTCCTAAATACCTGACGGCGGGCACACCCCTTTGTGATTGAGCGTCGACACTTGTGGGAAGAGAGGAAGAGGGCAGTGAGACCATTGAGGTTGGACATCACCCTGAGCCCTGGCGGGCTGCGTCCCAGCTGAGGAGACCGGGCGGTCCTCGGCGAATGAAGTAAGACTCAGGGCGCACTACCAGAGCACGAGCCAGCGGTCGGACTGCTGTCTGACAGCGTCGAGCGGCGGCCACGAGCGCAAAGGGTGACTCTCACGCGGACCAGACAGATATACGATTCGGACAGACTGGCTGGAATGGGCGGCGGCCGAGCAGATATTTAGGAAAGCCCGCGCGTCTCGGCGGCCGGCTGGTCGGCGCCGAGACGGGCAGGCGCGCCGACGGAGGTGAGGGGCACGAGTGAGCGACCCGTCCGCCTCCATCGCTCCGCCCCGCACACAAGATAAAACCACCGGCGCCCGCGTCCCTCACCCACGCTCCCCTCCCCTGTCGAGTAAAACCATTCAGTAAAAGTAAGACCAGCGCCACCAATGAAGAGACCAGTCCAGAGCACGATTCGACGGCCGTGAACGCGCCGCGCTAGGCAATCTTAAAAAGAAGACTAGGTTCGCAGAGCACCCGCAGCGTAGGCCCGCACGCACACCGACCGGGCGGTGCCAGTTTAATCTTGTGTGAGGTGGGTCTGTCGCGCGCGCCTGATGACGCCGCGGCCATCAGTCGCACCCTTCACCTCCGTACGAGATCCGTGTACACACACCCCGCTGACACATACACACATACACTCACACACAGACGCGCGCGCCCCCTCACACACAGGGAGCGGACGGCGACCGCTCTCAGTCACGGGCTGTACACTGTACAGTGGGCGCGCACCGGCCGCCCGGGAAGGTGAGACGGCCGGCCGGCCGACACAATTCATCGCTCTCGCTCTGGCCCCTGCACATGCGGCGGGGCCGGCCGCGGGGTAGGTCCGCGGACACGGCGCACGGCACTCCGCACCGCCGACACCGGACACTGGGGTAAAATTGGGATTTGAACCCTTGTATCACAGAGAATTTCTCGAGTCCGGTCCTGTCGGGTACTGAAACGCAAGAAAAGGCAGAGTTACTCGTCTGCTTTTTGGACTTGCGGCTCTGATGTTTCCCAGCCAATCTTACTGATCGCTAATTGCAAAATTGAACATAGCCCAATGACAAGTCCAATTAACTCATCGTTCGACCCCCAGTAACGTTACAATTATGAAAGCGATCGTCAAAAAAAAAAAAAAAAACGCTGATCCAGCATGTGACACATGACAAATTTTGGTCTCTCACACCACTCGTCTATCCCATCTAGCCCCAATGCCACCGATCTGAGCACCCCTAGCCGTCAGAATCCTTCTTGTACCCGGGGCCTATTCCGACCAGGATCCCGTCCCGCCCGACCCCTCAGTACCAGCTCCATCCCCCGGCCTGCTCCAGTCCCTCACCTATGCAGAGGACGAGGCGTCTCCGTTGGCCTCTTGCCCCCCCCCCCCCGCCCCAGTACCAGTCTCCCCCGGTCGTCTCACGTCCCTTACCATAGACCTCTCCTCTGTACACCTTACCATAGACCTCTGGTGTACAGAGGTCTATGCCCTTACCTATGCGGAGGACGAGGCGTCTCCGTTGGCCTCTTGCCCCCCCCCCCCCGCTCCCGTCCCGTCCCTTACCTATGCAGAGGACGAGGCGTCTCCGTTGGCCTCCTGCGCGCCGCCCCCGTTAACCATGTACGGAGTGCCCAGACCGTACAGGTGGCCGCCGTACTTGGCGTCGTCAATGTTGTCCTCGAAGAACATCTGAACGGAATAGGAGGCAATGTCAGTTTCAAAAGGGCTCCAAACAGCGTGAGGCGGACAGAAATGTCCGAAAGACTGCGGTTTCTAAGACAAAGACTGGCTTCTTCAGTACCTAATTCAAATGCAAAGATACAAAAATTTGTAACTGATTCATTACATTTGAAGCTCACGAAAACATGTGCAAAACCGGCAAAAGCTTCACTGACCTCCCTCATCTTGAAGAAGGCGGCGCCGGTGAGCAGACTGTCACTGCCTGCCTGATGCTGCGGTCCAACCCGCTCCAGGTCCAGTTGATCAGCCAGCTGGAAATAGAACCAATACGGTTAG